>NC_044303.2:32663714-32992714 GCF_007474595.2 Lynx canadensis
TGGCTTCCTTATTCCATTTTTAAATGAGGTACACTATTAAGTTTCAAAATATATACAATTAAAGCTGAGTTATCTATGAAGTATGGGTATGTATATTCTAATTGATATACTCTTACCAAGGTGTAAAAATGACCATAGAATATTAGTGTCAAAATAAATTGTTATAACTTCATGGGAGGGGAGTTTGGCAACCTGTATAAGAATTTTCACAAGTTTCCAGACACTACAGCGGTTTCACTTTTAGGTTTTATTTCAAAAATTAGACGTAAGTGTAAAAAGATATGTACACGGTGTGTTCACTGATAGTTGGATTTAAAGAATCAAGTGCCTGGCAATAGGAAATATGTTACAACATTTTTCTATACTTCGCAAAAACATAGAGCTATCAAAAGTACTGTTGTGTGCTACTTCAGAATTGGATCATATTTAGTCTATGTTAAATTACTGGTTGCAATACACAATATAAATATTCAGAACCATAATCACTAGTGATAAGGAGTAAATGATCTTTATGTTGTGCTTTACATGTAATTTATATATTTTCTATAATAGTTATACATACTTCTGTTATCATAAAATATTTATTTATAATATATGTATATTATTTATTCATAAATATGTATAAATATCTTTATAAAGCCTTTGCTGATAGTACCAACCAAAAAGGTTTTTCTTTTGTTTAAACTTATTTTTATTGAGATATAATTGACATAAAAGATTTATAAGCTTAATTAGGTATGTTGATTTGGTAAATTTCTGTATTGAAATAGATTATTACTATAGCATTAACTAACACCTCTATTATGTCACGTAATTATTATTTCATTTTTTGTGGCATGAGCAATAAAATCGAATCTCTTAGCAGCTTTGAAGCTTGTAGTACATTTATTTATAATCACTATGCTGTGCACTAGATATCTGGGATTTCTTTATCTACTAGTTCTAAATGTGTACTGGTAATCAACATATTCCTAATTCTCCAACACCACAGCGTCTAATAATCACCATTCAACTCTTACAAGTTCAGTTTTTGAGAATACACATGTAAGTGATATCATATGGCTTTCTCTGTCTGACTTATTTCACTTATAATGCCCTAAAATTTAAATTCATCCTTGTTGTCACAAATGGCAAGATTTTCTTCATTCTCATGGCTGAATACTATTACTGTGTGTGTGTGTGTGTGTGTGTGTGTGTGTGTGTGTAAAAACTTATTATCAGGGTGCCTGGTTGGCTCAATCAGTGGAGAATGCAACTCATGATCTCAGGTCTCTGAGTTTGAGGCCCACGTTTGCTGTAGAGTAGAGATCACTTTAAAAAAGTAAAATCTTAAAAAAAAAAACTAAAAAAAACCCAAAAAAACATAAAAAAAAACCTTCTTTATCCATTCATTAGTTGACAGACACTTAATGGTTCCATATCTTGCCTGTTGTATATAATGCTGCAAGAAACATGAGAGTACATATATCTCTTCAATATCCTGTTTTAATTTCTTTCAGATATATACCCAGGAGTAGAATTGCTGGATCATATGTTAGCTCCATTTTTAATTATTTTATTTTATTTTTCTTCAATATATGAAGTTTATTGTCAAATTGGTTTCTATACAACACCCAGTGCTCATCCCAAAATGTGCCCTCCTCGATACCCATCCTCCACCCTCCCTTCCCTCCAACCCCCCCCATCAACCCTCAGTTTGTTCTCAGTTTTTAACAGTCTCTTATGCTTTGGCTCTCTCCCACTCTAACCTCTTTTTTTTTTTTTTCCTTCCCCTCCCGCATGGGTTTCTGTTAAGTTTCTCAGGATCCACAATGAGTGAAACCATATGGTATCTGTCTTTCTCTGTATGGCTTATTTTACTTAGCATAATACTCTCCAGTTCCATCCATGTTGCTACAAAGGGGCAAATTTCATTCTTTCTCACTGCCACGTAGTATTCCACTGTGTATATAAACCATAATTTCTTCATCCATTCATCAGTTGATGGATATTTAGGCTCTTTCCGTAATTTGCTATTGTTGAGAGTGCTGCTATAAACATTGGGGTACAAGTGCCCCTATGCATCAGTACTCCTGTATCCCTTGGGTAAATTCCTAGTAGTGCTATTCCTGGGTCATAGGATAGGTCTATTTTTAATTTTCTGAGGAACCTCCACACTGTTTTCCAGAGCGGCTGTACCAGTTTGCATTCCCACCAACAGTGCAAGAGGGTCTCCGTTTCTCCACATCCTCTCCAGCATCTATAGTCTCCTGATTTGTTCATTTTGGCCATTCTGACTAGTGTGAGGTGATATCTGAGTGTGGTTTTGATTTGTATTTCCCTGATGAGGAGTGACGTTGAGCATCTTTTCATGTGCCTGTTGGCCATCTGGATGTCTTCTTTAGAGAAGTATCTATTCATGTTTTCTGCCCATTTCTTCACTGGGTTATTTGTTTTTCGGGTGTGGAGTTTGGTGAGCTCTTTATACATTTTGGATACTAACCCTTTGTCCAATATGTCATTTGCAACTATCTTTTCCCATTCCGTTGGTTGCCTTTTAGTTTTATTGGTTGTTTCCTTTGCTGTGCAGAAGCTTTTTATCTTCATAAGGTCCCAGTAGTTCATTTTTGCTTTTAATTCCCTTGCCTTTGGGGATGTGTCAAGAAACAAATTGCTATGGCTGAGGTCAGAGAGGTCTTTTCCTGCTTTCTCCTCTAGGGCTTTGATGGTTTCCTGCCTCACATTCAGGTCCTTTATCCATTTTGAGTTTATTTTTGTGAATGGTGTGAGAAAGTGGTCTTGTTTCAATCTTCTGCATGTTGCTGTCCAGTTCTCCCAGCACCATTTGTTAAAGAGACTGTCTTTTTTCCATTGGATATTCTTTCCTGCTTTGTCAAAGATTAGTTGGTCATTCGTTTGTGGGTCTAGTTCTGGGGTTTCTATTCTATTCCATTGGTCTATGTGTCTGTTTTTGTGCCAATACCATGCTGTCTTGATGATTACAGCTTTGTAGTAGAGGCTAAAGTCTGGGATTGTGATGCCTCCTGCTTTGGACTTCTTTTGCAAAATTACTTTGGCTATTCGGCGCCAATAAATTCCATATGAATTTTAGGATTGCTTGTTCTAGCTTTGAGAAGAATGCTGGTGCAATTTTGATTGGGATTGCATTGAATGTGTAGATAGCTTTGGGTAGTATTGACATTTTGACAATATTTATTCTTCCAATCCATGAGCATGGAATGTTTTTCCATTTCTTTATATCTTGTTCAATTTCCTTCATAAGCTTTCTATAGTTTTCAGCATACAGATCTTTTACATCTTTGGTTAGATTTATCCCTAGGTATTTTATGCTTCTTGGTGCAATTATGAATGGGATCAGTTTCTTTATTTGTCTTTCTATTGCTTCATTATTAGTGTATAAGAATGCAACTGATTTCTGTACATTGATTTTGTATTCTGCAACTTTGCTGAATTCATGTATCAGTTCTAGTAGACTTCGGGTGGAATCTATCGGATTTTCCATGTATAATATCATGTCATCTGCAAAAAGTGAAAGCTTAACTTCATCTTTGCCAATTTTGATGCCTTTGATTTCCTTTTGTTGTCTGATTGCTGATGCTAGAACTTCCAGCACTATGTTAAACAACAGCGGTGAGAGTGCGCATCCCTGTCGTGCTCCTGATCTCAGGGAGAAAGCTCTCAGTTTTTCCCCATTGAGGATGATGTTAGCTGTGGGCTTTTCATAAATGGCTTTTATGATCTTTATGTATGTTCCTTCTATCCTGACTTTCTTGAGGGTTTTTATTAAGAAAGTTTGCTGAATTTTGTCAAAGGCCTTTTCTGCATCGATATGATTCTTATCTTTTCTTTTATTAATGTGATGTGTCACATTGATTGATTTGCGAATGTTGAACCAGCCCTGCATCCCAGGAATGAATCCCACTTGATCATGGTGAATAATTCTTTTTATAGGCTGTTGAATTCGATTTGCTAGTATCTTATTGAGAATTTTTGCATCCATATTCATCAGGGATATTGGCCTGTAGTTCTCTTTTTTTACTGGGTCTCTGTCTGGTTTAGGAATCAAAGTAATACTGGCTTCATAAAATGAGTCTGGAAGTTTTCCTTCCCTTTCTATTTTTTGGAATAGCTTGAGAAGGATAGGTATTATCTCTGCTTTAAACGTCTGGTAGAACTCCCCTGGGAAGTCTTCTGGTCCTGGACTCTTATTTATTGGGAGATTTTCGATGACTGATTCAATTTCTTCGCTGGTTATAGGTATGTTCAAGCTTTCTATTTCCTCCTGATTGAGTTTTGGAAGCATGTGGGTGTTTAGGAATTTGTCCATTTCTTCCAGGTTGTCCAGTTTGTTGGCATATAATTTTTCATAGTATTCCCTGATCATTGCTTGTATCTCTGAGGGATTGGTTGTAATAATTCCATTTTCATTCATGATTGTATCTATTTGGGTCATCTCCCTTTTCTTTTTGAGAAGCCTGGCTAGAGGTTTATCCATTTTGTTTATTTTTTCAAAAAACCAACTCTTGGTTTCGTTGATCTGCTCTACAGTTTTTTTAGGTTCTATATTGTTTATTTCTGCTCTGATCTTTATTATTTCTCTTCTTCTGCTGGGTTTAGGCTGTCTTTGCTGTTCTGCTTCTATTTCCTTTAGGTGTGCTGTTAGATTTTGTATTTGGGATTTTTCTTGTTTCTTGAGATAGGCCTGGATTGCGATGTATTTTCCTCTCAGGACTGCCTTCGCTGCATCCCAAAGCGTTTGAATTGTTGTATTTTCATTTTCATTTGTTTCTATATATTTTTTAATTTCTTCTCTAATTGCCTGGTTGACCCACTCATTCGTTAGTAGGGTGTTCTTTAACCTCCATGCTTTTGGAGGTTTTCCAGACTTTTTCCTGTGGTTGATTTCAAGCTTCATAGCATTGTGGTCTGAAAGTATGCATGGTATGATTTCAATTCTTGTATACTTATGAAGGTCTGTTTTGTGACCCAGTATGTGATCTATCTTGGAGGACGTTCCATGTGCACTCGAGAAGAAAGTATATTCTGTTGCTTTGGGATGCAGAGTTCTAAATATATCTGTCAAGTCCATCTGATCCAATGTATCATTCAGGGCCCTTGTTTCTTTATTGACCGTGTGTCTAGATGACCTATCCATTTCTGTGAGTGGGGTGTTCAAGTCCCCTGCAATTACCACATTCTTATCAATAAGGTTGCTTATGTTTGTGAGTAGTTGTTTTATATATTTGGGGGCTCCGGTCTTCGGCGCATAGACATTTATAATTGTTAGCTCTTCCTGATGGATAGACCCTGTGATTATTATATAATACCCTTCTTCATCCCTTGTTACAGCCTTTAATTGAAAGTCTAGTTTGTCTGATATAAGTATGGCTACTCCAGCTTTCTTTTGACTTCCAGTGGCATAATAAATAGTTCCCCATCCCCTCACTCTCAATCTGAAGGTGTCCTCAGGTCAAAAATGAGTCTCTTGTACACAGCAAATAGATGGGTCTTGTTTTTTTTATCCATTCTGATACCCTATGTCTTTTGGTTGGTGCATTTAGTACATTTACATTCAGTGTTATTATAGAAAAATATGGGTTTAGAGTCCTTGTGATGTCCGTAGGTTTCATGCTTGTAGCAATGTCTCTGGTGCTTTGTCTCACGGGATCCCCCTTAGGATCTCTTGTAGGGCTGGTTTAGTGGTGACAAATTCCTTCAGTTTTTGTTTGTTTGGGAAGACCTTTAACTCTCCTTCTATTCTAAATGACAGACTTGCTGGATAAAGCATTCTTGGCTGCATATTTTTTCCGTTCATCACATTGAAGATCTCCTGCCATTCCTTTCTGGCCTGCCAAGTTTCAGTAGAGAGATCAGTCACGAGTCTTATAGGTCTCCCTTTATATGTTAGAGCACGTTTATCTCTAGCTGCTTTCAGAATTTTCTCTTTATCCTTGTATTATGCCAGTTTCACTATGATATGTCGTGCAGAAGATTGATTTAAGTTACGTCTGAAAGGAGATCTCTGTGCCTCTTGGATTTCAATGCCTTCTTCCTTCCCCAGTTCAGGGAAGTTCTCAGTTATGATTTCTTCAAGTACACCTTCAGCACCTTTCCCTCTCTCTTCCTCCTCTGGAATACCAATTATGCGTAGATTATTTCTCTTTAGTGCATCACTTAGTTCTCTAATTTTCCCCTCATACTCCTGGATTCTTTTATCTCTCTTTTTCTCAGCTTCTTCTTTTTCCATAATTTTATCTTCTAGTTCACCTATTCTCTCCTCTGCCTCTTCAATCCGAGCCGTAGTTGTCTCCATTTTATTTTGCAACTCGTTGATAGCATTTTTTAGCTCCTCCTGGCTGTTCCTTAGTCCCTTGATCTCTGTAGCAAGAGATTCTCTGCTGTCCTTTATACTGTTTTCAAGCCCAGCGATTAATTTTATGACTATTATTCTAAATTCACTTTATGTTATATTGTTTAAATCCTTTTTGATCAGTTCGTTAGCTGTTGTTATTTCCTGGACGTTTTTCTGAGGGGAATTCTTCCGTTTCATCATTTTGGATAGTCCCTGGAGTGGTGCGGGACTGCAGGGCACTTCCCCTGTGGTGTCTTGTATAAGGTGCGTTGGTGGGCGGGGCCACAGTCAGACTGGTGTGTGCCTTCTCTTCCCCTCTCCTAGGGGCAGGATTCACTCTGGGGTGGTGTGGCCCATCTGGGCTACTTGCACACTGCCAGGCTTGTGGTGCTGGGCATCTGGCGTATTAGCTGGGGTGGATTGGCAAGGTGCAGGGGGGCAGGAGGGGTAGGCTCAGCTCGCTTTTCCTTCAGAGTTCCGCTTTGGGAGGGGTCCTGCAGCACCAGGAGGGAGTCAGACCTACAGGAGGGATGGATCCGCAGAAGCACAGCTTTGGGTGTTTGCGCGGTGCAATCAAGTTCCCTGGCAGGAACCGGTTCTCTTTGGGATTTTGGCTGGGGGATGGGTGAGGGAGATGGCGCTGGCGAGTACCTTTGTTCCCCGCCAAGCTGAGCTCTGTCGTCCGGGACTGAACAACTCTCCCTCCCGTTGTTCTCCAGCCCTCCTGTTCTCCGAGCAGAGCAGTTAGCTTATAACCTTCCAGATGTCAAGTCCCGCTTGCTGTAGGAACACACTCCATCCGGCCCCTCTGCCCCCCCTGCCAGCCAGACTCGGGGTCTCTGCTTGGCCGGCGGGCCACCCCTCTGCCCCGGCTCCCTCCCGCCAGTCCGTAGAGCGTGCACCGCCTCGCCGCCCTTCCTACCCTCTTCCGTGGGCCTCTCATCTATGCTTGGCTCCGGAGACCCCATTCTGCTAGTCTTCTGGTGGTTTTCTGGGTTAGTTAGGCAGGTGTAGGTGGAATCTAAGTGATCAGCAGGATGCGTGGTGAGCCCAGCGTCTTCCTACTCCACCATCGTCCCAGGATCCTCCCATTTTTAATTTTTTGAGGACCCTCCATACTGTTTTCCATAGTGACTAGAACTTTAAGAGACTACTATGCATAATTATATGCCAAAAAATTGCATAATCTAGAAGAAATTGGTATTTTGTTTTTAAAGATAAAATTTACCAAGACTGAATGAGGAAGAAGTAGAAAATCTGAAAAGACCAATAATGAGAAAAGAGATTGCATCAGTACTTTAAAATTTCCCAAGAAAGAAAACCCCAGGACCAGATGGCTTCACTGGTGAATTACAGCAAACATTTAAGAAGATTTAATGCCAATCCTTCTCAAATGCTTCCAAAAAAAAATTGAAGAGAAGGGAATACTTCCAAACTCATTTTGCAAGCTTAGTATTACCCTAAGCCAGGTAAAGATGACACAAGAAGAGAAAACTATAGGCCAATATCCCTGATGAATATAGATACAAAATACTAGCAAACTGAATTAAAAAACACAGGAAAAGGATTATATACATGATCAAGTGGGATTTATCCCTAGGATGCAAGGATATTTCAGTATACACAAATCAATAAATGTGATATAATTCATTAATAATATGAAATACAAAAGTCATGTGATCATGTCAATAGATGCAGTAAAGCATTTGACAAAATACAGCACTCTTTTTTTTTAAGTTTATCTATTTATTTTGAGAGAGTAGGAGAGAGAGAGAGTGGGGGAGGGGAAGAGAGATAGAATCCTAAGCAGGCTCTGCACTGATAGTAGTATTTTATGGGGCTCGAACCCACAAACTGTGAGATCATGACCTAAGCTGAAATCAAGTCAGACACTTAACTAAGTGAGCCACCCCCCCAACATTCTTTCATGATTGAAACTCAATAAATTACATATAGAAGGGATGTAGCTCAATATAATAAAGGCTATATTCCACAAACCCACAATTAGCATCATATTCAATAGTTAAAAACAGAAATCTTTTTTTCTATGAGGAACAAGATGAAGGTAATCATTCTTAACAGTCCTGATTCAACATAGTACTGGGAGTCCTAGCCAGAGCATTAGGCAAGACAAATAAGTCATACAAATCAGAAAGGAAGAAGTACAATTGTCAGTATTTGCAGATGATATGATCTTATATTTGGAAAATCCTAAAGACTCAACACAGAAACTTAGAACCAATCAATGATTTCAGTACGTTTTCAGGATATAAAATCAACCTATTGCCTTGCTGCATACTAACAGTGAAACATCTGAAAAAGAAAGAAAGGAAACTATCCCATCCATAATAACATCAAAAACAATATAGTACTTAGGAATAAATTTAACCAAGGCAGTGAAAGACCTGTGCAATAAAAACTCTGAGACTTTGATGAAAGAAATTGAAGAAAACAAACAGAAAGATATTCCATGTTTATGAATTGGAAAAGTTAATATTTTTTCAAATATTATGCCAACCAAAGGTATCTATCCACTCATTGCAACCCTTATCAAAATTCTGATGGCATTTTTCAGAGAAATAGAAAAATCAATCCTAAAAATTATGGGGAACTACGAAAGATCCCAAATAACTAATGCAGTGCTGAAGTAAGACAAACCAGAGACATCACAGTTTCCACTTTCAAAGTATACTACAAAGCCATGGTAGTTAAAACGGTATGATACATAAAAATAGATGCATATTTGAAGGGACCAAAATAGAAAGCCCAGACATAGACACTTGCATATATGTTCAACTAATATTAGACAACAGAGCTAAAAACACTCAATGGAGGAAGGATAGTCTCTCCTACAAATGATGCTGGGTAACTTGGTAAACACATGCAGAAAAAAAAGTCAAACCCCTATTTTATACTACTCACAAACATTAACTTGAAATGGATCAAAGCCTTAAACAAAACACATGATAATGGAAAATTCCTAAACATAAAACATAGGCAGAAGCTCCTTGGCCTTGGAATAGGTAGTGATTTTGTTTTTTTGTTTGTTTGTTTTTTTGGATATAACATCGAAAGCTCAGGCAACAAAAGGAAATATAAACAAGTAGAACTATATCAAACTAAAAATTGTCTGCAAAGCAAAAGAAACAGTTGACAAATGAAAAGGCAACATATAGAGAAAACCATGTATCTGATATGGGGTTAATATCCAAAATATATGAAGAGCTCATACAGCTCAATATCAAAAAGACAAATAATGTGATTTTTAAAAAAATGGGCTGAAGAATTAAGTAGACATTTTTCTAAAGACTATAATCAGATGGACAAGAGGTAAAAGAAAAGACACTCAGCATCACTAATCATTAAAGAAAAGCAAATGAAAACCACAATGAGGTATCACCTCTTACCTGTTTAGAATGGATCTTATCAGAAAGACTAGAGATAAGTGTTGGTGAGGATATAGAGATAAGGGAAGAAGATTTTTCTTATTACAATTTGAGAAGGCTTTGGATGAGTTGCATTTTAAGATCTCTGTATCTGGCATGATATCAAACTAGGCATAGAAGTAGTTCAGCTATATCTTAGTTTCCAAATGAATAATAGAAATGATAAAACACCATTCCTAATCCACAGTGTAAAAAAAGTATTAGTTTTATTTCAATCTAGAATAACAGTAATATTAAAAGTATTCATAGTCCAGGGAAATAAAAACAAGAACTTCTAAATAGTGAAATAGATGTCATACTCCAGGGAGTGATATCTAGATTCTAGAAATTGTCCTAACTCATACCTGGAAATACTCAGAGTAGGATGTAGCTTTCCATATAGCTGTCCAGTACAAAATAGTTCAGCAGCTGAGGCCAGTGTAGTTATAGGAAAGCTGCAATTTCTGGGCGTCTTGGGTAAAAATGTATAATATAATCTGTTTATCTGGTCATGTGTTTGTGAGATGAGAGACATCTGGGAAAATAGTGTAACTCATGAACAACTGCCATGAAACTTAAACTGATCTTTTATTTAATATATGAGTGCTTACCAGGTAAAATCTTTTTGCTTGAGGTATTAGACATGGTTTACCTAGGGTAAATATATATTGATCCTACAAAAGAGTACACTTAGGAGTGTGAAAGGGGTGCTAACTGGATGGACAGTAGGAGAACTGGCATAAAACAGGACGGTTGGCAGCAAACTTGAAGATTGGGTCACCCAAATGGTAAGATATCACAAGATTTCTTGCATTGTATGTTTTTTTTTTAATTTTTTTAATGTTTATTTATTCTTGAGAGAGAGACAGACAGAGCATGAGTGGTGGAAGGGCAGAGAGAGAGAGAGGGAGAGGGAGACACAGAATCTGAAGGAGGCTTCAGACTCTGAGCTGTCAGCACAGAGCCCGATGACGCGGGGCTTGCACTCACAAGCCATGAGATCACTACCTGAGCTAAAGTTGGACCCCCAACTGAGTGAGCCACCCAGGTACCCCTGTATGTTTTTCGACCAAAAAATATTGCTAGCTCACTGAAAAGAAGACACGTTTTCAGAGTGTCTTATTTCCTTTTTAGTTACAGGCTCAGAGAAGTATGAATTCAATAAATATTTGCTGAATGAATTGATGAATAAATAAAAGAATGAATATCCTTAGTTTGTCTCTGAACCTTCCTTTTGTCAAAATTACTATACAAAAATGTATAAAGGAAATGAGTCAAAATTACTGTACAAAAATGTATAAAGGAAATGAGAAGCTCTACAAAAAAAATAGAACACCATAATTATAGCTCAAAAGAAATTAGAGGAAAACTAGAAAATGCTTTGTAATTTACACCTACGTTAACTGTGAATGTTAACAGATTAGGTATTCCATTTTTATTCACATAAATAAAAAATGATTTAAATTATTAATTATGCTAAGATTAACTAAAAAAGAAAGAATACTGGCTCTTAGCTAACTATAACGTTTTGACATAAAATGTAGTAAAATTTCTAACTTCAATCTTCCTATTATGTAAAAATGGAACTTTAAAGTAATGTCATAATAGTTACTAATTCTTTTGGAATTAATTATGGAATTAATCATGGTAGTATGACTCTCATTAGTACCACATTTGTGATATTTGGCATACACTATCACATTTGTTAAATTACCTTGAATATTTAATTAATTGATGTGATTATATAACTTTTGCCCTTTATATAAGTCAGAGTAAAAACATTATTTGTAGGTCTTTAGTTGCAATTGAATATATATTTTAAGGAAAATCATGAAATATGAGACATAATAAATCTAAAGACATAGATCACTTGTGATGAAGAATGAAAATTTATTTTTAAAGTGCTTCTGGAAGAAATAGTTTTTGTGTTGTTTATATAATAAACATATTTGTGTGTTGTTTATATAGTAAACATATTAAAAATGATTTTCTATCTTTTTTGAGAATTAACCAATTATGTAGGATAATATTCTTCTTTACAGATGGTAATATACCCATAATAACATCTGCTAGCATACAGTGTAATAGAGTATATATGGGGGAAACAGGGAAAGCATGGATTGATGATTTACATTGCTGCAATTAAGTAATAAATATGTGTTGTGTGGTGGGGCGTCTGGGGTGGCTCAGTCAGTTGAGCATCCGACTTCAATTCAGCTCAGGTCATGATCTCACTGTCTGTGAGTTCAAGCCCCGTGTTGAGCTCTGTGCTGACAGCTCAGAGCCTGGAGCCTGCTTCGGATTCTGTGTCTCCCTCTCTGTCTGCCCCTCCCTGACTCATGCTCTGTCTCTCTCTCTCTCTGTCAAAAATAAATAAACGTTAAAAAAAATATGTGTTGTGTGGCTAAAACAAATATAGGGAGGAAGATAAGGAGGAAAGAGGTGAAATTAGAATGAGAGCAATAGAGATGGGTCAACTTTGAAGTAGAAATAAGATGAAGAAGAAATTAAAGATAAGTACATAATGATTAATGGCAAGGAATAATCAGTAGGGACAGTGAGACAAATTTGAGGTGCTAAAAAGAGAGTAAAACTTACAAAGGCTTTTGAATTATTGTTTACAGAGTTTTAATAAAATTATTTAGCTCCAGAGTTGGAAAAATGGGCCATTTTTATATGTCATTTCCAGTTGGGAACAAGTCACTGAGCGTTGGTAGTTTATTTTTCATTGAAAGGGAGAGGTAGTGATGAGAAGTGAGAGACTATTTTCATCCTAGAAAATAGATGGAAGAGAAAACTAGATTAAGAAAATGTCCCTATATATAAAGTGTACATGCTTTTGAAGAAGTAGAAAATATAGTGGCGAGTAGTACATATTTAGACAAAACTAACTATAGTCTTGTTGCAGGATGGCATTAAGTATGCCATATTTGTTTTATAAAGTTTATTTGATTTATTCAGTACAATCAATTCATTATGCCCACTTGATAAAGGAATGATTTAGGCTGAATAGTCTGTGATGGGAATATTCATAGCACTAGAATGGTCAAAGTTAACTGATTTTAATCTAAAATCTGTCTCTAGAGATGAGCCACAATCCTGACCTGTTCTACTGATTTATCAGCTTCTTGGACAATGACATAAATAGCTTACTTCTGTAGTATAAGGGAGACAAGTAAGAGAGTGAGAGGGAGAGAGAGAGGAAGGGAGAGTGAGAATGTGTGAAGAGCTTTGAGCTAAAAATTATAATGTAAACTATGGGGAATGGTGTGAGATGGAACTAGTTTTTGTTCCTGTATTTTTTAAAAAGATGAGAAATTTAGTAGACTGTAAGTTTCAATATATATTAGCAGTAGGTCAAATTTGACACCCCAAAAGATGCTGCATGAGGAGCATTATTGATTTCAGGGAAAAAAAAAACTCAAGACTGTCAGCAAAACTGTATAATATCTGTATTATAATATTTGGATATTACATTTTAATAAGGACGTGATGACGTACAGGATACAGAGAAGAAACATAGAGATCTAGAGAGTATATAATAGAGGTGACTGGAGGCAATTAATATGTCTAACTTTATGTAAACTTCAAAAGTGAAACGATGGTTATATTTCAATACTTAAAATATGAAGGAGGCCTATATTTATTGCATGTATTTTGATTGAAATAATAAGAAGTAGTCATTGGAAATTAGTAAGGCACATTTCAACCACAGTATAAGGACCAACCAGGGCTGCTCCTGAATCATGAATTTCCCTATCACATAAAGAATTTCCTCTTTGTGGAAGCCTTTATACAGTTTTGATGTTTATTTGCCAAAGATGTGATAGAGCAGATTCTTCCTTGGTTGTCTTATTTCTTATCTAATTTATCTTTGCCTAATTAGGCACCAGTAGGTGAAAATTATGTAACAGCATGTGATTTCTTGAGATATTTAGGAGGTAGAATTTTTTAGATGAAACATTTCTAAGGAAGAAGAAAGAGGCTGTGATCTTTTCTCAGACCCATGTCATGGGCTTCTCACCTCCTACCTCAACATTTCTCTACCAACACAATGACCTGACTCACTCTAGGAATGCCCCTGCCCATACACGTACAGCGTATAAGGAGGGAGAAACACCTGGGATTCTTTTATTTTCTTTTCTCAAATTATTGAGTAACCAGTGGACCACAGAATTGGCCAACTCATCCTTGTGTTGGTTATCCCTTCTTCCTTGCTTTGCTCTCTCTTTCCTACAGGGTCTTATACTCTTTTGTTCAGACCTAAGTTTTCTCTCTGGTTCCAGTGTAGGAAACATGGGCTAAGACAGTTGCTACACATACCTAATCTATTCAGGTTTATCAAATTAACCTGGTTCTAAGGAAATACAATATGGGATAATATTCTAATTGATAAAACTTGGGGATATTTCATGAGATTTTACATTATTTTTGCATCGGTGCAGTTAAAAAAATCCTTTCTCTTTTTTTTATTGAGGTATACTTGACATATAACATTATATTAGTTTCAGGTATGCAATATAATGATCAGATATTTGTATACATCACAAAATGATCAAGTGGCAATTACTTTTAATATGTCCCTTGACATGAGAAATAGACCATGTAATGTACCTATCATAACAGTAACAATAGCAATGGTTTTGATAGTAATACCCAAGGAAGTATTTTATCCCTGTTTGCATTCTGTCAGAGTTTTACTGTAGATTTTAATTATGGATAAACAAGTAAGTGCTCTACTCTCCGGGAAGCTATATTTACAAAATCATTAGTTAGGGAAAGGTCACATATCCATCGTTACTTTATCTACTTATTTATATATTTATATGCTTATTTAATTATCAAATATTTATTATGTGTCTTCTATTTGCCAGAAACAGTTTCAAATGCTAAAACAGTTTTGATGTGTAAATGTAGAATAATGATTTTTCTTTAGTATTATCATCTGAAAAGAACACACTTCAAATGCATTACTCTGTGAATAAATATAGCGAACGCCTCCTCCCATCTCCACCCCTTGCCCTCAGTTTTTGGACCACTGATTGACTAAAATATCTACACCAGTGTTTGGTGGATGAATGCATAAAAATGTGAATGGAGATTGCTTAATTGAACAATTCTGACCTTTGAAGGAGTTTGTAAACTGTGTGAACAGGATTGTTTCAAGCAGTTCTGTAGGATTACATACTTTCTCTAGAATTTATGTTGCTGGCAGTGAACACTGGTATAATGTGTCATTTGAATGATTATATTGAGCAACTACTAAAGTATTGGCCGTTTTGAGCATCCGCGAATGATATAGCGTTTACATTATTAAAAATACTTGTATGTAGGGACAACGTTATTTCTTCAACGTTTATTTATTTTTGGGACAGAGAGAGACAGAGCATGAACGGGGGAGGGGCAGAGAGAGAGGGAGACACAGAATCGGAAACAGGCTCCAGGCTCTGAGCCATCAGCCCAGAGCCTGACGCGGGGCTCGAACTCACCGACCGCGTGATCGTGACCTGGCTGAAGTCGGACGCTTAACCGACTGCGCCACCCAGGCGCCCCGGGACAACGTTATTTCTAAGGTGGGTCTGAATATTAATCAGGATTCCCCAGAGAAACAGAACCAATAGAACATACAGCTATAGGGAAAGATATTTACTAGGAGGGATTGGCTCACAAGCTGATGGAGGCTGAGAAGGCCCATAATCTGTCATCTGTGTCAAGGTAGAGGCACAGAAAAACCAATGGCGTTGTTTCCAGTATGAAAGCCTGAGAACCAGGGGAGCCAGCGATGAGACTAATGTAAGCAAAAGTATTTTTTTTTCATAGAGTAATGGCACAATATCTCTTGATTTTTTTTAAAGCTTCTCTTTATTTGGACTCACAGCAGAAACAAGAGTACACATGCATTTAGATGATCCCTATTCTTATTATAGTTTTGAAGAATCTGATTCCAGAAAGATTTTGCATGTGGTAGAGGGAGTTAAGAGGGGGAAATAGATCTAGCTGTCTGCGGCACAGAAGTATAAACTCGTCAGTCAGAAGATTGGTATTTTAGGGTATTTTCGAAACTCATATAAAAGTTATCAAGACCCTTAGTGATTCACTGGCACGACACTAGATTGTCATCTATCCCCATATTCAGGTTTAACACACAAATTTACACAGGGGTGTATGACTTCATAGATCTCATTTAAAGTGAGCATATACACTTAAAAATATTTTAACCCTAATACTACATTGTATTTAAAAACATTTTCTTAAACATTAATTTATTATTCAGAGACAGAGACGGAGCATGAACAGGGGAAGGGCAGAGAGAGGGGGAGACACAGAATCTGAAGCAGCCTCCAGGCTCTAAGCTGTGAGCATAGAGCCGGTGGCGGGGCTCAAACTCACAAACTGCGAGATCATGACCTGAGCGGAAGTTGGAGGCTTCACCGACTGAGCAACCCAGACGCCCCACTACATTGTATTTTTGATTTAAGATCTAGTAAATATAAATCTTAGGAATATTGCATTTATTACCTTAAACAGTATTTGCTTATTGTCCTGCCAGTTGGCAAACTCATTGTACTGGAGAACGAAGTTGTAAGTGAGACTCATTATCTTGTATTCATTATGAGAGAACAATTGGTATTGTGTTTGGTAAAAAAGGATTCCGACTTAGCACAGATCACCCATTTCTAGCCAACAGGGCCATTTGCTGAAATAACTGCTTCTCTGTTCACTATTGCTTTTGTTGAGACCATCAGGATTTACTTTTTCTGAAGTGCCACTGCTGCATCTGGAAGTGGATTTGGTTATGCGGAGTTGTTCTGCCAGGTTTATTACCAAGTCTGGTTGCATACAAGTCGTGGTTATTTCTGGGTGATTGTGTCGATTCTGGAGTGGTAGAATTGCAGCTCTTGGGAAACAGTCTTCAAGCAGGGTTTACATACAGAGGTTTTCCATAATGTACTAGATATTTAGTCAATAATTGTGCATTTTAAAAATTAGAGCTTTTTATATGAATAGGATATTCATGTTTAGGAAGACATGCTTGCAGGATTCTAGCAAGACCTCTAAGACTGTTATGAAGCTTGAACAGCGTGCACTAAAATTGAAAGTCATTATTAAAAGTCCTAGAAAAATAAACACATTAAGAATTTTATACGTGTTTGGGGCACGTGGGTGGCTCAGTTAAGTGTCTGACTCTTGATCTCAGTTCATGTCATGATTTCATGGTTCGTGAGATCAAGCCCTGCATCGGGCTCTGTGCTGACAATGCACAGAGAGGAATTCTCTCTCTCCCTCTCTCTCTGCCTGTCCCCTGCTCGCACTCTCTCCCTCTCAACATAAATAAATAAACAGCAAAAATTAATTGTATAGATATTTATTTTCCTCCTGTTTCTCTTAGATTTACCGTTATCCTCCTAGAAAGCCAGATGAGAAAACTCAGTTATTTTGTACTCATTCTTCCACTTTTCCCTTTCTCCACCATGTTCAATAAATGCCAGTCCTTTGTGTCATCCTGTAAAATATCCGTGAAGCATCTTCATTCATTTCATCACTGTTGTAATACATACTTTTAGCCTTTAATACTTTGACCATTTTATCCTTCCAACAGTTTTCCTTGCTTCCAAGCTTTTCTCCTCAATCCATTCTTCATCCTGCCACAACAGTATCATTTTAGAATAAGAAATTCCCATGACATTCACCAATTGGAAAAAAAACAATTTTTCTTTCTTTAGTGATTTCAAAACAAAACACAAAATTCTTAGTACAGCCTGCAGCATTATAACTGATGTGACCGAAGACTACTTTCTGGCCTGCCTCTCATCCCAACCCTTGAGTAACTTAAACTCCAGTCACATCGTCCTCCTCTCTTAAGACTATTTCAGCCTGGAGTAGCCTTCATCTCAGGATACAACTGTAAATCCTGCTCAGCTCAGTGGCATGCAGATCAAATACTCCACCTCTCCAATCTTCAGAGTAGCAGTTAATTTCCCCTTCCATTAGTAAATGGATACTATTTTTGTTCTGTCGTAATATGTATAGATATTTGGTTATTTTAATTTTTTGTGTGTTTATTTTTTGAGAGAGAGAGAGAAAGAGACAGAGCATGAGTAGGGGAGGGGCTGAGGCAGAGGGAGACACAGAATCCAAAACAGGCTCCACGCTCTGAGCTGTCAGCACAGAGCCCAACACGGGGCTCGAACTCACAAACCGTGAGATCATGACCTGAGCCGAAGTTGGATGCTTAACTGACTGAGCCATCCAGATGCCCCAATATTTGGTTATTTTAAAACGCTGGCCATCTCACTGATTTGCCAGTACTTCTAGAATAGTAGAAAAAAATTAAATTTTGTTAAATAACTATTGTACAACAATAAGATTTATTATTATTATAAAATAATTGTAATAACGATATTTGTGTAATGTTGACTAAATTATAGAAGATATTTTAAACACTTTATATGTTAGTTAATTCAGTCATTACAACCATAGTAAGACTTACTATTTATCCATGTTTTTCAGATGTGGAAAACTAGAAGTATGGGGGGGCACCAGGTGGCTCACTCAGTTGAATGCCCAACCATTGATTTTGGCTCACATTATGACCTCAGGGTCATGGGATCGAGCACCACTTTGGGCTCTGTGCTGAGCTTGGAGCCTGCTGAAGATTTTCTCTCTCTTTCCCTTTGTCACTCTCCCCTGCTTGTGTGCTCTCTCTCCCTCTCTCTGTAAAATTAAAAAAAAACAAAAAAAAAAAAAACAAAAAAAAACCCAAAAAGAAACAAAAAAAACAAAAAAACTAGAAATAAAGTTTAAGTACTTTTCTGAAATCTCAGAGTAAGTGCAAGATGGATATTCAAACCTTGACAGTTACATTCTAGAACCATAATCATAATTACTATGCTTACTGCTTAATGGGTAATTTAAAAATTTCTTATTTTGCTAGAAACATCTATCAATTTTTTAATACCTGAGGGCTAATATTTTATGTTATTGTTTGTATTTATTTTCTAAAAATAACATTAAAAAAATTTAAAAGCAACTTATTTTAAGTTGGCCAGAATTATTGAAGGACGTTTTCTGTAGTTGTCGTAAGTGCTACTTAGAATACAAATTCTTGACTCCGTCTATAATTATCAGCTGTTTTATAATGTTACACTAAATTTTCTGTTTTTGAACATCTTAGTTCTCCAATATTTTTAATCTACTCCAGTCAGTTCAGATCTAAAGAAGTGAACTGTACTGCCATTTGCTTTGCGATGGATCTTCCAGCATCCAAACACTGATGAGTTTCAGAAAACAGGATTGCCAACATTTAAATGAGGGAATCACCCATATGTCAGGAGCGCAACAAAACTAGAAGAGAGAGCTGAGCCACCAGGTGTGGAGTAGCCTATTATAGCAAAAAACCAACATTGGAAGAGATGGGCTTTTAATCACTTAGAGTGATGGTATAAGCAAGAGTCTAAAACCCGAGAAAGCAGTGAATTTCTCCCCTGTTCAATTTTTCTGCACAGAATGAAACAGTAGTAGGTGAGGTGAGTCATCTCAGACATGAAGGTCATCTCCTGGTTAAAGGAGACTTGATTAAAGGAGACTTGAACAAAAGGGTCGGGCATTTTATGGAATCTGAGGTCAGGGGAAAGGGGAGGGGAGAGGCTAGGAGTAGAGAAGTACTGGGTACCGGTGAGAGCAGAAAAGCACCCTCAAGATTTCCGCTTTCTCTGTTCACAAAAAGAACTTGAGCAAAGGTGCCTCAAACAGGCCTCTGCACAGATCCTCCTAGGAATGGAGGCAACAGGACTAAGAGTGAGGGAAAGAGCATGACCAGCCAGGAGAGCCCGAGTCATGACTACAGCTCCCTTCTGAAAGGACAATGCAGTGGTTGTTCACTGAGTCTGGTGTGGGGAGGACAGCTTTCCCCTTGAGGCCTGCCAGGCAGAGCCTTTCTAACCATCTGTGGTCGGGCCTGAAAAGTCACGCATAGATTTTTACACAGGAGATGGATTCCTCACTGTAGTAATGACAGTAATAATAGCATAACTTATGACTGGCTCATTATAAGCCAGGTGTTGCCCCAGGCACTTTAATTATATTAACTTCTTTAGTCCTTTTTACAATTTTACAAATGTATTATTATCAATTCACTATTACTAATGAGGAAACTAAAAAAGTGTGGAAAAAAAAAAAGGAACTTACTCAAGGTCGTACAGCTAGCAAATGGAGGCATTTCAAAGATCATACCTGAAACTTCCAAATCAAGTTTTCTCTGATAGTACCCACTCAACAGAATTTCTTGAATAAAGAGGAATCTGCATAAAGGAAAGAATTTTTAAAAAAATAAACCAGTGGGTCTTCAATGCACTATATTTGTTCTAATGTAACCAAATTGTGTATACATCGATACAGAAGAGAATGACAAATCTGTAGAAAACTGTATATGTTAAATTTGGAAACACGAATTCACAATTTTCTATTTTTTTTAGAAGATTCTTCTGGTAGAGTGGTTGCTGACATAATTTTCTAAATATCACCCAAACATTTTCCTTGGTGAAACATATCTCTGAACATATTTTTGTCATATTGAAGATTCTACCTGGCATTTAGACAGAGGTGAGGCCCCGTTGAATATGGCAGTATTGAGCAAGCTACGTGAAATAAGACCAGAAGTCTGATTAAGCTGAATGACAGACATCAAAGATGCAGATAGCAAAGAATTTTGCTTGGAATAACAGACACTGTAAGAAGATGGCACATGTATTTGCCAATTGTCATATGAAACAAAATAGACACCAAAGAATCATATTAAAAGGAAGTACTCATATTGCAAGTTTGAAAGCAGGAGGACTAGGACAGCAACAGAACAAAAATGAACACATGAAAGTTTTCTACACCCCCCAAAATACATGTGGATCATAATCTAAAAAATAATACCACAAAGATCTAGAGCTTGAAGAGTCTTTTTTAAAAATTTTTTAATGTTTATTTTATTTTTCAGAGAGATAGAGTGTAAGCAGGGGAGGGGTAGAGAAAGAGGGAGACACAGAATCTGAAGCAGGCTCCAGGATTCAAGCTGTCTGCACAGAGCCTGACACAGGGCTTGAACTTATGGACTGTGAGATCATAACCTGAGCCGAAGTCAGCCACTCCACCAACTGAGCCACCCAGACAGCCCAGGGCTTGGAGAGTTTAAGTGCAGGAAACCAGTGTCAGAGGCACAGGCTCTAGCCAACATGTATGGGATGACCAGAAAGAATGGCTTGATAATAACTACATCAGCCTCTTCAAAGATAAGAAAGAGCTTCTTAGATACTCCTTATGAGGGAGAAAAACTAGTGGAGAATGGAGATAATTTTCTCATAGCAAAGTGAAATTACTTATGGCAACATATAAGGTGATTTTTCTTTTCTCACAAAAGATAACATTTTTTTTTTCTCAAAGTAAAAGTGTGTTTTAGTTTTTACTAAATTTTTAGTAGATTTTTATGTCTTTATGTTTTTTTTACTAGGTTTTTACTAGATTTTACTGCCTTAAGATACTTAGAGAATTGCAGTCTGCATTTCCCAGGTAAGGAAGTCAAATCCAAAAATAATAATAATAATAATAATAATAATAATAATTTATGTGTGTGTGCATAAATATATTTTTCTTATATCACATATGTGGTTCATAGTAAGATCAAACTCAAGATTCTAAACATTGTAGTCCAATATTTTCTTGTGTGACCTAACTTTATTCTGCCCCCCCAAAAAATCTGAAAACAGTATTACTTAAGACAGGTCACTCTTTGTCCCTATGTTACAAAATTCTGAGACCAAGAAAAATGAACTTGACTGCTGCCTCAATAGATATGTGCTTGTGGAAGATAAGACTACAAACCAATAAACAATATACTTACCAAGATTAACCTCTTTTTCTTTAAGATGCTTGCCATGCTGTGGCCACCAAGCCAAAATTATTATGTCATGAATTCTGATCAACCTCAACCAGTCCCCTTTCATGTAAGATCCTTCCTAAAAATACCAAGTCCAGGTTCTAAAATTCTATAAAGATCATCATCTAATTTCCCAAAAAGAGAGCTTCTAAATTTCTGTCAAAGTGGTGCTCACCCTCACTGCAGTAGGTCTACTAAATTAGTTGGCCTATTCAACAGATTTTTTTAATGTTTTTATTTATTTTGAGAGAGAGAGAGAGAGAGAGAGAGAGAGCAAGTGTAGGAGGGTCAGAGAGATAGGGAGAGAGAGAATCCCAAGCAGGCTCTGTGCTGTCAGGGTGGAGCCTGAGGTGGGACTTCATCTTACTAACCTTGAGCTGAAACCAAGAGTGCAGATGCTTAACTGACCGAGCCATCCAAGAGCCCTGCCTATTCAACAGATTTTAATAATTATATTTGAGAAATCCAGTATTACAGCCATTACATAATTTTATTTATTTTAGTTTTTTTTTTTCTAATTTGAGAACTTATGGTTCAAAAAACTTTTAACTTCCTTGCTTAAGGTCACAGATACAGCAAGTTGAGAAGCCTGCACTGAAATCCTATTCCTTCATTTTCCAATGGCCATCATCTTCGCATAACTTGAAATTGACTTCATCTAGAAACACTTCAATGCTTGCTTATTCTTGGTACTTTTTCCATTGTTTTTCCATTAGATGTAAGCTTGGGTAACATAGAATTTTAAATGGCCTTTGGTGGGTGGAACTATAAAGCTAAATATTCAGATGTGCTATATGAACAAGTTATCTGAACCAAAAAAAATATTCAAAATAAAGATGGGTATATTAAAAAAGAATAATGATTGAAATACTTGATATCTATAGAAGATAACTCTGGCTTTATTTTGTTTCTTGGGTAACATTCTATTTTAAAAACATATTTTATATTCTGAAAATTAGTGTCATTTTTGAACATCTGATGATATTAACAACTCAGTTTTAAGCTGAGAACTCAGAATAACCTTTTAACTGAAGCTAAGAGCGTTCAAACAGAGACTCTGAATAACTCCAATTTGTCTTTGAACACAACCTTTGCAGAATGAACACAAAAATGCTCCCAGGCTCCCTTCCTATCCCTTTATCATGGATGAATGACTTAAAGATCACATCATCACAAGCTTCAGAAGCAGCCTTTAACTTTTAACTGCTAAAAACCTGCTCAGTTTTAGATGATGTATGCAGAATTTCCATTGATTTCAGGGAATAAATACATTATTTAAAATTAATTTTACCAGAACAGTGAATGAGAGGGAGCAGATTCAAAGGGGCCACATACATTTCTTCTCTTTTAATCTATGAAAATGTGAACTGTTTTTTTTTTTTTCAGATTTTAGTAAACTCAAATGGCTAATGTAATAGATTTACTATTATTAAAATAAGTTAATGGTAAATTATATAGAACTGGCCAATAAATAATATTTATCTTTAGCATTCTTTATCTATAAATATTAAATTTATCTATAAATATTAAAATTTATCTGAGATATTTTTATTGTGAATGTATATGCACGTCCATTATAATCTTTATAAATAGAGTAATTCTGGTATTTTTGTGAGCTTGTTTTGTTGTTGGCTCAAGCCCTGCTCTTAAACTGCCTGTGAAAAAGTAGTTGTTTAGATTGTATTTGTTGAATTAGTTAAATAGAAAATAAAATATAAAATTAGTTTCTATATATCAGCTGAATAAAATACTTGAGAAACACTGATTAAATGTAGATCCTTAGCCTTTTATTTTCCTTTTAAGTATCAAGCACGTTTGTCATTTTGATAGATTTTCATGAAACTCATAATTTAATATGGGACTTTCAATTGAGGGTCAGAATCTAAATATAAGTCCTATTTTCCTCAGTATTATTAATGTTTTAATGTATTTTCTAGTTGAAAGGAAACATCAGAATAGATCAAATCTAAAAACAAACAAGCATGCAATGATCAACTTTAATGTCCTGCAATAATAATAAAAGATAAATGCAGGAGAAAAAATAGAGAAGACAAAAGCATGCAGGTGATGCATGTATGTCTGGTACTGCACTGTGCTATTATTCATATCAATTTAAATTTGTTTTTATTCCATAAATCTGTTACTTAGATATGCAGAATGTTTTTATTGTGATTAAGATAACTGATTGCTTTGGAAGTAGCAGTTTAACAGCATCATCCAGTAGCTGAAGATTTAGGAAAGAAACCATTTAAAATTGGCTTAGGTTATATTATAAAGTATAATAAGTATCAAGAAATCTAAACATGAGCCTCTAAGAAAAATGATCAGAGAGTTACCCACTTTCTGCAGGATGATATAGGGAATTAATAAACACTTGTATAATTTTCTGAGAAGATAACTGAGTACAAGAAACCCAGGTCATGGGAAACTAAATGCAAAATTGCAAAGTCTGAATATTTTAAGTTTTTAATGATTTATTGTTGCCTTCATTAAATTACCTTGAAATCTATATTACTATTAGTCTTCATGTTAAAAGATTGGCACGCACACACACACACACACACACACACACAAAGTTGCTGTTGATTTTTTTTATTCTTAAGTTTTACAGATTTATTTTTTAGACCAAGAACATGTGTTTGTTTATGTCATTAATGCGCTTTCTTTTCAAAGTTGTCATGATAACCATTGATATCTATGCTTAATGAATAAAAAAGTATTTTTTCTTACCTATGCTAATGTAATGTCTCACTTTTTAAAAAACAAATTGTTTTGCTTTTATTATTAGTGTGCTGTCTTTGGGGAAGAATATGTGCATTTGTGTGTGTGCACATGTGTGTATATATATGTACACATATTTGTGTGTATTTATATATATTCATATGAATGAATATATGAATGAATGGTTTATGTGTATATATATTCATTGATTTCCTTAACTAGAATATCATCCGCATTTCAAATTACTTCTTGCAATGTTACATAAAAATAATTGCATATAATTATGAACATTATTCTATCCTTCAAGGATATACAGTAGTTTATTTGGAAAATTGCATTTTTATTTTTATTTTTTTTTTTCCACGTTTATTTATTTTTGGGACAGAGAGAGACAGAGCATGAATGGGGGAGGGGCAGAGAGAGAGGGAGACACAGAATCGGAAACAGGCTCCAGGCTCTGAGCCATCAGCCCAGAGCCCGACGTGGGGCTCGAACTCACGGACCGCGAGATCGTGACCTGGCTGAAGTCGGACGCTTAACCGACTGCGCCACCCAGGCGCCCCGGAAAATTGCATTTTTAAAAAAATGTTTATTTATTTATTTTGAGAGAGGGAGAGAGAGAGCACACGTGCGCAGGTAAGGTGCAGAGAGAGAGGGAGAAAGAGAATCCCAAGCAGATTCTGCTGGCAGAGCAGAACCCAATATGGAGCTCGATCTCACAAACTGGGAGATCACGACCTGAGCCGAAATCAGGGATCAGACACTTAACTAACTGACTGAGTCACCCAGGTGCCCTGGAAATTGCATTTTTAAGGTGCTTTTATTTGTTCAACATTATAAATGAAACCAATAATATTACATTAAAATGCTTGTATCTCTTGTATCTTTTTGTATCTTTTACCTTATGATATTCTCTCAAGGTCAGGTTATTTTATTTTTTATTAGAATATTCAGAAAATGTATAGAGGTTGCATAGATAAAATATGTGTTTGACATCGTGAATATAATTAACAGATTAATAAAATGAATGTACTGTTTTCAGCAGGTATAAATTAACTTTATATTCATATTTTAGTAAAAGTTCCATATATCCACCTGACATATGCAATTGAAAGTGCATATGCCTATCTTATATATCATATATATGCATATATATATATACACACATATTTGTATAGCTTACAAAGAGGAAAATGTCTCCTTTTAAGTATCCAATGAATATATTTTAAATGACAATCTCATAAATTTAAAGTAACATTTTTCATATGGTAGAAATAATTCAGCAACATTCTCCAGATTATTTTATTCAATTGATATGTAAATAAAAATTTAAATAAGAAAAAATACTTTGTAATTCTAAAGTTGCCTTTAAAATAATTTTTCATTAAAAAGAGTGAACAAAATTTTAACAAATATAAGCAGTATAAAATTATAAAAAATATAAAATATTAAACCATTTTGGATCCAGACAAAGTTGTGCTCGGAGCTAAATTCACCATATTTTCCTGTTGCCAAACAAAACATGGTATTTTTAGTTCCTTTATTTTTTTTGCAACTTTCATTATATTTATACAATAGAGATATTTTACCCTTGTCATTATTTTAATTAATTATATTTCTTCTGTTTTATGCTCCACTCTTTAGCTTGTTAAAATCTGTAAATAGAGACATAGTGCCTAACTCCTTAGATGATGCACATAGTGATTATAACAATGCTTAGAATGTTTACAGCTTTCAGTAAATATTTGCTATTTATTAATTTGAAGTAAAATAACATTTAGACATACATGTTATAGTTAGCTGCTTAGCATGCTGATTAAATATCCTTTAAACCAGATGTGATATATTCTAAATCTTCCTGTAACTATGAATTATTTGCTTTTATGAATTAAGACATATTTGGATAAAATGGGAACTAATTTGTGTCTTAAATATTTGTCATCAGAATTCTGTAGATATTATACTACTGTGTGCACACACACATATACATGCATATTTACAAATATTTTATGTATATATATATATATATACACACACACATACATATATAAAATACAAATACAATGTTAGGAGTCCATCTTGGACTTGCTTCTTTGTAAGTAATTAAGATTTTATGTCCATAAAATAAATAGAGTTTAGAATTTTATTTTTTTGTTTTGTTTTTGCTTTTTTTAATTTATTTTTGAGACAGAGAGAGACAGAGCATGAATGGGGGAGGGGCAGAGAGAGAGGGAGACACAGAATCAGAAGCAGGCTCCAGGCTCTGAGCCATCAGCCCAGAGCCTGACGCGGGGCTCGAACTCACGGACCACAAGATGGTGACCTGAGCTGAAGTCGGACGCTTAACTGACTGAGCCACCCAGGCACCCCTAGAGTTTAGAATTTTAAAATTTATATTTTAAAATATAAAATATGTTTATATTTTAAAATATGTAATATATATGTTATATATTAGTATATATTTGTATTATATGTATATATTATATATGTAATGTATATGATATATGTATATTATATAATGTAATAATAATTATATTGGGGTTTAGAGTTTTAAATTTTACGCATATAACATTTTACTACTAATAAAATTTGTAATTTTATTCAAGTGATAGAGGATTTTTGGGGGCAATAGCTTCCTGTTAATGATTTTCTCTTACATGAAAAATTTTGTGTTCACACTAGGGCTTTTTACAGAATAAGGTAGTTGACAATCATCATCATCACGATTACTACCTTATATTCTTTCATCTTTTTGCTTCAATGTTTTTAGGAATGGCCATGATCCAAATGGTAATTTAGAACTTTGTCTTTTGATATCCATTTCTGTTATTTTATCCATTATTTTATTTTATTTTATTTTATTTTATTTTATTTCTAGTGCCCCCATGATACCAGGAGAGCTTCTTAGGTTTGTCTATATACTATGGATTTGATTTTACACTGAAACAAATTTGTACCTCAATAAAGATTTAAAATGTCGGCAATATTACTATAAATTTACAATTCTTTTGTTATATTCTGAAAATTTTCTTCATCTTAGGGTTTTCTTTCTTTCTTCTTAATTCTTAAAAATATTTTTTGCTTTCTCTCAGAGATATTTTTGTGTACTTCACTGATGTATGCATAAAAAGATCTTGTGCATGAACATACTTTTCCTTGGTTAGCTAAGAAAATAGCCAAGTGACTATATTTAATAAAATAATAAAAACTCTGTAGGTCTCACTAATAGAATATAATGTGATGGGTACTTGGTAGTTTAGACAAGCTAAAGAAATGTGTGTCTCTTCATCTTCTGTTTGTTGATAAGAAGTAAAATTTTAAAACCCAGTCACATTCATTTTCTCTTATGAAGCAATCCAGATTTCACAGCCGGGCCTAGACATATTTCTTGTAGGCCACTCTGTCCTGCCTTTTGAATAATCAATGTTCTCCTCTATTCAGACTGACTGATGACTAATTACTGTTGGACATATGTGAGTGGCAGCGTTATATTTCTTGAAGTATTTAAAAGTGTATGGTAAATTTATTGCAAGAGACTACCAGATTACATGACAGTTACCCCCAAATGCATCCTCTTATGATATCTGTTTTTTTTTTCTGTAATCTGAAAGATGGTTTCTTGACATATGAAAATAGGTGATCTATAAGCTTCTCCCTGACTTATATGACTGACACTGAACTCTTATTGTAGCTTTTTACCCTTTGTGTTAAGTGAAATGAATTTTCACTTTTAAAGTGACAGGCAGCTAGGGGTGCCTGGGTGGCTCAATCAGTTAAGCTTCAGACTTCAGCTCAGGTCATGATCGCATGGTTTGTGGGTTCGAGTCCTGCACTGGGCTGTATGCTGACAGCTCAGAGCCTGGAGCCTGCTTCGGATTCTGTGTCTCCCTCTTTCTTTGCCCCTCCCACTCATGTTCTGTCTCTCTGTCTCTCTCTCAAAAATAAATAAAGATTAAAGTGACAGGTGGCTAGTAGTTTCACATTTTTGGTTTGGGGATATTTGAAAAAGAGAAAAAAAGTAATTTATGTGTTACAAAAAGAGAAAATATGTCATATGTTTAGTTTAGAACTAAATATAGTAGCAAATAGTATTTGGTAGAAGAGGCCAATGTTTTTGAAATATGGAACTTCTAAGGTGACAGAATGACCAGTTACATCCAGATAAAATGAGGAATATTAATATAAATTTCTCTGTTACATGCTTTCTCACCTTATTGTCCTTAGTCTTTAATATATTCAATTTCTTCTTTTGTCTCCCCTCAGCCTTACTTTTCATAAGCTTAGAGGTGATTTTATATATTCTTTCTCTTTTACACTTTTCTTATCTTGAAGAAAGAACAATGTATAATCAGGGATTCTTAACAGAAAGAATACCTGGCTATCCATTATTGTGCTAGCAGATTAGTGTGGTAATAGAATATTATCCCTGGGTACACTCCTGAAAGACAAATTCAAACACCTAGCTCAGAGCCCCTTTTCAGTGCTTAGTAACATGCATCCAATACTGGTATAATGAATTGCAGGTTTGTTTTCTACCCTAACATATATCTCTGCCATGCTGAGTAATGGGGTATTGATAAAACTATAACCCTTAGAATGTATTCCTTCCAGGATATTCATCTTTTTGTTTTCTGCCCAAGGTATTGTTTGGGCTACAATTTCCAGGTTATAACAATTCTAGTTCCTTATCATATACATGCACTACATAAATATCACTTTATATTCTTCTTCTAGGTGTCTTTAGAATATAGAATGAGAGACATATGAGATTATGGGGATGTGTTTCTTAATTCTTTTAGTGACTGGCTGAGAGAGATTATATGAGGAAATTTTCAGTACTAAAGTAGACAGTAATTCATCATGTTCTTGTTAAATTCATAATATTGTGTGTATAACATACAAAACTTTAGAGAGAAATTAATCTAGATAATTCTAATGAATATAGAAAACATGAGGTATTTAAAATAATATTCTTTAATAATAGAAATTTTCTTAACAATTGTCGATTTGAACAACAAATAAGTTCCATTTTTAGGCAACTGTGTGAAAATATATAACTCTAAAATATCTTATTGTTTTTAAAAGTTTTTGAGTACTAATAATGAAGAAATCAAAAATCCTAAGAGAGGAATAATTGTGAATGTTAATACATAGATAAGAAGAGGAGTGATTAATGATTAAAAAAAATGAAAGCAACCAAGAAAATCTTTAAAAATTATGGACAAAAAAGAGGCAATTTTTCTTTCTATATAATCTTAGAACATCCTGCCATATGTGTATACAAAAAGAAATTTTAACTTATGTCAGTGGTAAGACATTCCCTCTTAGAACTATTCTACTACCTTATTTTTTTTTTTTTCAACGTTTATTTTTGGGACAGAGAGAGACAGAGCATGAACGGGGGAGGGGCAGAGAGAGAGGGAGACACAGAATCGGAAGCAGGCTCCAGGCTCTGAGCCATCAGCCCAGAGCCTGACGTGGGGCTCGAACTCACGGACCGCGAGATCGTGACCTGGCTGAAGTCGGACGCTTAACCGACTGCGCCACCCAGGTGCCCCACTACTACCTTATTTTCTAGAATGATATGCACCCATATGTTTATCTTAAAAAGTCTCTTTTTTCTTTTTAGTCCTTTTTAGAAATGTAGCTATTTAGCCACCTATTTAATTCTACTCTGTTGTCACTTTTATCTTAAATTTGAGACTTTATATATATTTTGATCTCTATTTCTGTGTAGAAAATACTCTGAAAAAAACACTAATGTGGAAAACTAACACCAATTCATATTATACACACACTCACACACACACATTTATGTATGTATGTATGTATGTATTTTTGAGAGAGAGAGTGGAAGCAGGGGAGAGGGAGGGAGAGGGCAACAGAGAGGATCCACAGTGGCTCTGTGCTCACAGCAGAGAGCCCAACTTGGGGCTCAAACTCATGAACCACGAGATCATGACCTGAGGCAAAGTTGGATGTTCAACCAACTGAGCCACCCAGTGGCTCCAGATAATAACACATTATAATAAATTCTACACATTACAGAATGTTCAAATTTAGAGATATTTGATGATGTTACTTTTTACAATTGTAAATATTATTGCTGAATCATGTAACTTTTCTGGCATATAAAGGAATGACTTGAATAAAGCTATAAGTAATCTATAATATAAAATGATCTCATACTATAGACAAAATATAAATTATATTACATGTAATTTATATTGATATGTTGAAACAAGAAGAAAGAGAAATAATAAAGATTTTCATCAGGATTTTTGTCTCTCCAACGAAACTCATTCCTCTTTCAGTTGTATAACAGAAACATAAAATATTTATATATACATTAGTGTGTTTTGAAGAGTATTTCTAATAAAACTGATTAAAGAAAGATTAAAAACATTTATTGTGCTAATATTCTATTCAAAATTTAATTGACAAAATCTAACTTCTATTTCTATGAGTTTAATTTTAATAGCTGTGAATAACACATGAAATGATATTGTTTTGAGTTTTTTATCCTAATGTCAATTTTCTGCACAGTGGTGTTGTATAATCAGGCAACAATATTTTGGAAAGTTACAAAAGGGATATCAATTTTTTCCCCATATTTTTTCCCGGGAAGATTCAGATGCTATATTCTCCAACATTAGTCAAAAGACCTCCTGGAGAAGAGAGATTCAGGGTTTTTTTGGTTAGTATTGCTCTGTTTTCTTAAATAAAAGCTTGCTGTGATCCTCTGATGAAGTAAGACTTCTATTCAGTCAAAGAAACAAAGAAGTTTGGAGCCAGGGTGCGAAGAAGATTAAAAATGGAAGCTTCAAGGCAGTTTTCTCCAGTGCACTTGAGGAAATATAGGTTGGTCCAGCATATTTTGTGTGCTTATTTTTATCTCATCTGGAGCTTATTTTCAGTTGATTTGTTCCAACTTTTTCTTTTCTTTTCAATTGTGTGTGTTAGAAGTTGTCTTTCACGTTTTACTTGCCGAGTTTTCTGCTAGTTTAGTTTTACAACTTCTTGAGATGTTCCTTATGTCCTAGATTTTCCTACTTTTGGTTTTACCTATACTCCTAAAACAGTGAATTTTCTGGGAAGACTTACTTCTGCTTGTGTTTACTGAAGCATATATATATTTTTCTATGTGTCTAGGGATAAATTGTAGCACTTCAATATTTGCTGAGTGTCAATAGTAAGGCATTCGTCTTTACTCTTTTTACAACATTTAAGATGACAACTAGTAAGGAATGTGACATAAAATTTTCTTCTTTCAGAATTATGTTGGTTAAAATAACCTGTTAGAAGTCAATGGGTACTCAAAGATTCGTATTTATATAGTGCTTCTATTCCCGAATAATTTTTGCAGGCATTATTTTATTTTCTCATCATATTAACCATGTTAATGTTTGGTGGGGTTAGAAATGATAACATTATCCATATTTAAGAGATAAGAAAACCAAGTCAGAAAACAGTAAAAAAGTTTTCTGAGACTAGCTGAGCAACTTAATGACAAGGATTGAATAACAATGTATGTTTCTGCTTCCTGAAAACTCCAATATGGTTATAGATGCCCTTACAGACTCAGTTGTAATAACCAACTAAAGGATAATATTAAATATGAAAACTTTTCGGGGTGCCTGGGTGGCTCAGTCGGTTAAGCGTCCGACTTCAGCTCAGGTCACGATCTCGCGGTCCGCGAGTTCGAGCCCCGCGTCGGGCTCTGGGCTGATGGCTCGGAGCCTGGAGCCTGCTTCCGATTCTGTGTCTCCCTCTCTCTCTGCCCCTCCCCCATTCATGCTCTGTCTCTCTCTGTCTCAAAAATAAATAAACGTCAAAAAAATTAAAAAAAAAAGAAAACTTTTCTAAAAATATGCTCAAAACTCAGTAAATATATAGAATACATGTGTCATAGTATTGATGTCTTTGAAGATCACTTAATTTATTAAATGTATTTTTCCCTCTGGATTATTCATTTCTCAGGTGATATTTTTATTTGAGTATAGTTGACACATAATATTATTTTATCTTCAGGTGTACAACTTTGTGATTCTACATCTCTGTACATTATGCTATGCTCACCACAAACATAGCTACCGTCTGTCACCATACAAAGCTATTATGATACCATTGATACATTCCCTATGCTGTGGCTTTTATTCCCATAACTTATTCTTTTCATACCTGGAAGCTTGTGTTTCCCATTCCCCCGCACCCATTTTTCCCATCTCCCACATCCCCCATCTGGCAACCATCACCTTAACTTACTCTTAAATAAACTCATAAGAATTTGGACAAAGCACATTAAGAGACAGCTAGCAATGTTTAAATTTCCCATTTGATTCGATTTCATAGAATCTTTTTCTCTGTTGGGGTCTCCCATCTTTCCATCTGTTATACGTGCCTTTTCTTACCTTTCTACCTTCTTAAGCATAGTTCTAATAGTTGCTTTATACTCAGTTTATGATCACTTCAATATCTCTGTCATCTTGGGACTGGCCTTTACCATTTCCCTGGAGCAAGTTTCACTGTTTTCTTTGTGTGTGTTTATGTGTGTGTATTGCATAATTTTGGTACATGTTAGACTCTCGATTCTGGTACAGTTCTCTGAAGTATTTTCTTATTATCTTCAGGTAGTATTTCTTTTCAATTATAGACACATAAATGCCATATAACATTGTATTAGTTTTAGATATATAGCATAATGATTTGGGATTTGTATGTACTGAGAAATGATCTCCACAATAAGTCTAGTTAGCGCCTATTACCATACATAGTTATAATTTTTTTCTTGTGATGAAAACTTTTCAGATTTATTCCCTACCAACTTTCAAACATGCAACATGATATTATTAAATAAATTGTTAACTATAACTATTAATAGTAGTCATGTTGTACATTATATCCAATCATTTATTTATTTGATAACTAGATGTTTTTACCTGTTCACTCCCTTCACCAATTTTTCCCAACCCAAACTTCCCATCTCTGTCAACCAACAATCTGTTTTCTGTATCTATGAGCTCGTTATTTTTTTTTATTTTAGATTCCAAATGTAAGTGAGATTATACAGTATTTGTCTTCCTCTGCCCAACTTATTTTTCTTAGCATACTGCCTCCAGGTCTGTTCATGTTGTTCCACATGGTAAGATTTTATTCTTCTTTATGGCTGAATAATATTCCACTAGATAGATAGATAGATAGATAGATAAATGAATAAAGAAAATGTGGTGTATACACATACCATTCATCCATGAGTGGACACTGTAAAGAAGCTGCTTCCATATCTTGGCTATTGTAAATAATGCCAGTTATGTAAACAACAATGTAAAAGGTTTGTTTTACAAAGCAGTTAAATTGGTTGGAATAAAATTCCATACTTTGAGTCTTTATGGTGGTTGGCAGGTCAAATGTCAGTTCTGGTTTTTGTTTTGTTTTGTTTTGTTTTGTTTTCCTTAGCTTCAGGTTGTTGTTTTCTTTTTAATTTTTTTTTAACGTTTATTTATTTTTGAGACAGAGAGAGACAGAGTATGAATGGGGGAGGGTCAGAGAGAGAGAGACACAGAATCTGAAACAGGCTCCAGGCTCTGAGCTGTCAGCACAGAGCTCCACGTGGGGCTCGAACTCACAGACCGCAAGATCATGACCTGAGTCGAAGTTGGACGCTTAACCGACTGAGCCACCCAGGCGCCCCAGCTTCAGGTTGTTTTGAGTTGGACCCACTCATGGATTCAGGATTCATCTGGACACTGGCAGAATTTGGTGTTCTTATGTACCTCCCTACTTTCCAGCATCCTCCCTCATTTTTCAATAGTTACACTTTCTCAGCCTCTGTCTTCTAGTTCTTCACGCTAGAAATACTGCAGTTTTCTATTAGTAATTTAGTACCTACATGAATCCTGTGACCAGAGATTTCCCGCAGGCTAAAGCCATGAAAATGGGGAACTCACTCTATGCTGCTCTCTTCTTTCAGTTCTCCACTTCCTGACAAAATAAATATAAATGCCTGTTTTTTTGATTTTTTTTTTTTTTACTTTGCATGCTATTCTCCCATCCCCAGAGATTATCTTTGTCATCAGTGGGGAGTTCAGCCTGTTAGAAGCTTATTCATACATAGTGAAAGTGAAATTATTTACATTTAATTTTAAATTTTCATTAGCAAAGTAATATATTTCCCTTCTTTTAGACTGAAGGCTATATGTTTACAGCTTTGATTAATATATATGTTGCAATAGAATATAACTGATTAAACCATTTTCCAAACTAAATCTAGTAATTATTTGAAAATGTAAAATCTGTTGTAAAGTTATTATTCATACAAAAGCCTTTTTGGATGAAGCTTTTTAATACAAATCAAATATGTGTCTTATATTTAGGGAATGCATTTAGAGATCATTAAAAAGTAATGTGATAGGGCCACCTGGGTGGCTCAGTCAGTTAAGCATCTGACTCTTGATATCTGCTCAGGTCGTGATCTCACAGATGTGGGATCAATTCCCCCATTGGGCTCTGTGCTGAGTGTAGAGCCTGCTTGGAATTTTCTCTCCCTTTCTCTCTGCCCCTTTCCCACTTGCACTCTCTCTCTCTCAAAATAAATAACCTTTAGAAATCACTTAATAAATTATAATTACAAAAAAATGATAAAAATCAGAGGCAAAAATTATAATGGTATACTGACCATAGTGATCTTTTCATGGTAACTATTTCAATTTTCACTGAAGATTCATTGTTTTTCCACATAGCCTATGCAATTTAGGAGAATTCTTCCTACGATCTAACAGTCAGACCTAGTCAGAGCTTAGTCTAGTCTAAGCTAGTCAGTGTAATTCCATTGGTAATGCTTATCGGATCTGCAAGGGGTACATGACCCAACTCAATGTGATAAAATTGTAAAAGATATATGCTGGGAAATTCTAGGGTTATATGATCACTATTTTCCTGGCCAAACGGTGTGCATTCAGACATACAGCAGGTGTTACTACAGCAATTTGTTCCCTATCAGAGACTATAACCCTAAGATGAAGCAGGCAACCCAGAAGGTAGAGTAGAAGGTAGAAAGAAGCCAGATTTTTAGAAATTTTATTGTTTTTGATTCATATATACATGACACATTAGCATGTCCTCTTTGGAACATTCTTTTTATGTAGGGTACTATATCTCTTTTATGGTTTCAAACAATTTGGAATTTTGTTGTTTCTGTTATAAATCACAACATAAAGTATTTTCACGGACATAACTTTCTCAGAAAGTGAAGATAGCAATACTATAATCTGTTATATTGTACGTTTGTGTACCCAAGTGTTTTTCTGAAATATACAATAATTACCTTGATCATAGGAAGACAAATCATTTTACATTTGCCTACGTATTTGTTTGTCTCCACTAACCTAATTTTACATTTTTTCCTATATTAGCGCAGCTGATTACATTCTCAAGTACATAGAGAGTGCCAATATATATTCACTGAATGAACACATATATTGAGGAAGGACAAGAATCAGAGAAAACAGCCATTAGAATGTATGTTTTCTAGATGTGGTAAACTGAATTCTTGTTCACAAATATTCAGTTCCCCATTTGTGGGAGGATAATGCCAATGCCCTTCGAACTTACTCTTAGTTAATGTGACTTGGCCGGAAAAATGTGTGAAGTGTCATCTCTCAGTTCCAGGGAGAACTTTTCAGAGCCCGAGTGTGCTTTGCTGCGATGCTGGTTCCTGATCTCTGTGATCATGGCAGCATGTGTCCAGATGGGATCACTATCAGCCTGAGTCACTGAGTGACAAACATGAGCAGAGGCCCCCTTGCCAATATTATGGACATGTAACATAAATATAAACTTGGTTGTGATAACCAATTATATTTTGGTCTGGTTGCAACCACAGCATCATCTAGGCTATCATGACAGAAACATGATAAAGAACCAAAAAATTGCCTGGTAAACCCCTGGTGAAGGGCTACCTGAACACTAAGATATGGGTATTAGACAGTGCCCATTTTTATGTGCAGTGCCCATTTTTATTAATCAAACATTTAAAATAATAATGTGTATTGTACCACATAAACCACTTAATATCAGTAATAGAAAATAACATGTTTTTATTCATAATGACTGTGGCCACTCAAATCTATTTTTTTCAAATTTTTTTTAACGTTTATTTATTTTTGAGACAGGGAGAGACAGCATGAATAGGGGGAGGGTCAGAGAGAGAGGGAGACACAGAATCCGAAACAGGCTCCAGGCTCTGAGCGGTCAGCACAGAGCCCCACGCGGGGCTCGAACTCACGGACCGCGAGATCATGACCTGAGCCGAAGTCGGACGCTTAACCGACTGAGCCACCCAGGCGCCCCTCAAATCTATTTTTTTCTGATAATTGTTTGATTTATTCATGATGGTGATGCCATAGCAGGGGTTTTCAGAAATATATTTTAAAAAGTCGGGAGAAAATTTTATATTGTAATTTGTAATGAGATTTCATGTTTCAGAGCCAGGCTTCCTCAAATATATAATGTTAAAGCTTTATCTGCACTTTTTAAAATATCTGTTATGATTTGGACACAAATTTAAGTTATAGAATCTTGACAATCTTGTTTTTTTTTTTTTCTTTTCAGATCCTTTCTCTTGCTACTAACGTTTAAGACACACAAAATTAGCAGCTGCAGAACTGCGATGATAAAATCCTCAATTAAGTTTATTAACCATTGGGCTATGTTTCGATGCTATCATCTTTACCTAATAAAATTTTATTAATGAATCATATACAAATGTCTGGTTTATCAGTTGCTGACATAAATAACCATGCAACACACACACACACACACACACACACACGCACCACATACGTACCTGCATACAATCTTCTGAAAATTGACCAGCCATATGAGATATTTAAATGCGTCTTCTCAGAAGTCATGCTGCCTCCCCATTCAGAGTAGGTAATTTAAAATATGTGAGAAATTAAGGTGAAAGACAGTTGAGATCAAAACACCTGTACTTACAACGTAGACTATATTAAAGTATGGGCAAATATATTCAGTTTCACATAAGAACCAGTATTTCAGAGACACAGACAAGCAAACTATCATTAATATCTGGGGAATTACCTGGGATCCTGTGGAAACACACGCTGAGTAGACAGGCATTACCTGTTGTTGTCAAGGTAACAAGTACTCTCAAATTCTTACTAACAGATTCCTTCTAGATTATACCACACATAGTGTACCTGCTACCACCCACAACTAATATGAATGTCTTGATGTTATGCATAAGAGGGCTAATCAGTATAATAGTTTTCTTGAAACAGAACTCATAGAGAATTTCGTAAGGTTGTGCAATTTTAGTAAGTGCCCTGCGATCTCACATGTAGCCACAGGTCCATAGTGGAAATTGAGTAACAGTTTGATCAGTTATTAGTTACATCAGTGGTCAATGTGTATCTTTTTAGTGTTCTCTCTATTTCCTTCTGAGCTAAAAGATGTCATATGACATTTTCTTTATAACGTATTTCTTTATTTTTTCTGGAGATAATATTTCCCCTGCATGCACTTCATATTATTTATAAAATTTACATTGGTTTTCCAGCTATTTTACCAGATCTGCCGGGCACCTACCAGTAGTTTCAAAATGCTCGCTTGTGTAAATGCCCCTTTATTTTCCCTGGCACCCTCCCTCTTGGAGCCCTGTTATATCTTGCTTTAATTTGTACTCTGACCTGATTCACTGCTAATGTTGTGAGACTGTCCTCTCATTTTGGAATTTCTACCCACAGTCTCCTCTGTTGAGATCCTCATTCGCTAGGTAGTTTGTAATAATTTCTTGGGATTAATTCATTGTTTGGTGCAGCACAGTCTCTATCAGAGTCCAAGAAAGAGGGCAAGGGAAGTCAACTTTCTAATTCTCACTTGTATAAAAAGCCTTTATTTTACATATGCACCCTTTTAATGGTTTGATAGGTATAGTGGATTGAATGGTGGCCCCAAAAAAGTATGTGTATGTCTTAACTCTCGTAAACAGTGAAAGTGATTTTTTTTTTTGAGAAAGGATCTTTGTAGACGTAACTAAGTTTAGGATCTAGAGATGAGATCATTCTGAGCTTAATATGGTCTCTAAATTCAATGACTAGTGTCCTTGTAAGAGGAAGGCATACGAAAATTTGCTTCCCAGACAAGGGGAGAAATTCATGTTAAGGTGGAAGCAGAGATTGGAGCCTTGCCGTCCCAAGCCAGGGATGCAATGCCAGGAGCCACCATAAACTGGAAGAGACAAGGATTCTCCCTGAGAGCCATAAGAGGGAGTGTGTCCCTGAAAACTTGACTTCAGAATTCTGGCCTCCATAAATTGTGAGAGAATGCATTTCTATTGTTTCTATTGTTTCATTTGTAGAGATTTCTTATGCAACATGAGGGAACTAATAAAGTTGGGGGAAAAATATGTAGAGAATGTCTTTACCCAGAATTGTGTTTCAAATTATTGCTTTTTGTTGTACTAGCATTCAACATTGTGTTTGGAAAACTCAAGCAAGTCTGATTTTCAACAATTTGTTTAACAAATTTTGATATGTATTTCTCTGAAAACTTTAAGACATTTGCTAAATCCCTCATGTTTTGAAATTTCATACTGATAATGTGGTATTACTATTATGATCATTGTTATTGAACACTGAGATTGCCACTCAGTGTAACTTTTCGACTAAGACACATGTCCCTCAGTTCTGGAAAGTTTTTTGTTTGTTTTAATACATCAATATCGCCTCGTATTTTTTCCTATTCCTTTTTCCTATCATTATTATTTGATACTTAGATGTGATTCCCAATTGTCTCATTGTTTCTTTTCTTTCCTCCTTTCTTTTCTTTTCTTTTCTTTTCTTTCCTTTCTTTTTTTTTCTTTTTTTTACCTTTTGTTCTTTTGTTATGTTTTATTTTAAATTTTAGGAAATTATGAGTTTTATCCATCACATTTGACATTTTTAAATTCTTACTAGTCTATTTTTATATTCGAAGAGCCTTTTCTTGCTCTATATTTTTAATAGTTCACAGTTATTTGCTCTAAATGAACATTTACTATTACATTTCCGAAACATAAATCAGATATTAGTGGTTCTTTCTTCTATTTCCTTCTATTTGTGTTCATCAGAGTTCTCCTATTATTTATTTTGGTCTCTCTTTACTATTGAAAGACTCCCTGTCACATCCTCTGTTGGCTTTTTAATCATATTTTCTTGAAAATTCTACTTTGGGCTTGTCAGCAGTTGGGCTATTCTAACAATCTATAAATGATGATCAGTTAGTGGCTTATATCATAAATGGATGACCTTACAAATGTTGCAAGTATTGATCTGAGTGCAGGCATTTTATAAGCCAGCCTAAAAGGGGAGGTTTGGTTACCATTTCTCATGGTCATTTTTTTGAGTTATAAATTTTGATGTCTCACACCCATTTTTTGTTTCCCCTAGAGAAATCAAGCTGAAAGTGTTCCAGAAAATATTTGTATCCCTGAAGAAAGTTGGGGAAATTGCAGGTTGAAAGTTGGAGGAGAAGAAACTCATAATCCTAATCAACAACGAAGGTTAATTTTCCTATTTTCCTGATGCTCCTGGCATCTTATGCTGCTAATTTTGGAGCCTCTGAAAGTTCCTGCTGGTCAAGCTGGTTTGATTTTCTTCTGGGATCTGCTCTATAAGAACCAAAGTTTAATTCATATTATTCTCTGGTTCATATTCTTCTCTGTTAAGTTATCAACATTATTCTTTCCTGTCAATGGCAACTTGTGTCTCATTCATTGTGGAGCCCTCAGTGCCCAGAAGGCTTTTTGAAGCATAACAGATTATGTATTAGTGCATGATGAACTGTTAAACTTTAAGATGTTATAGCCCCTAAGTATTTATTCTTTTATTTGAAAATAAATAAACGAGGTATAACGGACATATAACATTATATTAGCTTCAGGTTACAAAATTATGATTTGTTCTTTGTGTACAATGGGAAAAGATTACCACAGTAAGTCTGGTCACTATCTGTCAGCATGCATGGTTACATTTTTTTTTCTTGTGATGAAAATGTTTAACATTTACTTTCTTAGCAACTTTTAGATATGCAATAGCATGTTATTAACTATAGTTAACACACTGTATATTGAATGTCCATGACTTATGTATCCGATAACTCCATTTGGCATAACTCCCAATCATTTGCTTCTCTTCTTCATTTCACATACCCCACCCCTCTTTCCTCTGGCAACCACCAATCTGTTCTCTGTATCTATAGGTTTGGCTTTTTTTGTTTATTTGGTTTTGTTGTGTTGTGTTTTGATTTATTTGTGTGTGTATGCGTGTATTATTCCACATGTAAGTGAAATTATATGGCATTTATATTTCTCTGTATGACTTATCTCACTTAGCATAATGCCCTCAAGGTCCATCCATGTTTTTTGAAAATGGCAAATGTCCATCCTTTTTTATGGCTGAGTAGTAGTTCCTTGTATTTGTGTGTATGTGTGTGTGTGTGTGTGTGTGTGTGTGAGAGAGAGTTTCTTTATCTATTTATCCATCTGTAGGCACTTAGGTTGTTTCCATATCTTGGCTATTGTATGTAATGCTACAATGTACATGGGGATGCATATATAATTTCTAGTTAGTGTTTTTGTTTTCTTTGGATAAGTACCCAAGGATGGAATTGCTGGATCATAAGATAGTTCTGGTTTTAATTTTTTGAGGAAGCTCCATACTGTTTTCAATAATGGTTGTACCAATTTACATTTCCACTAATAGTGCACAAAGGTTCCCTTTTCTCCATATTCTTACCAACACTTGTTATTTCTTGTCTTATTGATGATAGCCATTCTAACAGGCGTGTGGTGATGCTGTGATTTTGACTTTCATTTCCCTGATGATTAGTGATTTTGAGCATCTATTCATATGCCTGTTGGTTATCTGTAGGTCTTCTTTGGAGAAATATCTATTCGGATCATCTGCCCTTTTTTTATCAGATTTTTTTTTTTTTTTTTTTTTTTTTTTTTGCTGTTCAGTTGTATGAGGGTTTTTTTTTTTTTTTTTTTTTTTTTTGTAAATGTTTATTTATGAAAGAGAGACAGTGCCAGCGGGGGTAGGGACAGAGAGAGAGGGAGATACAGAATCCGAAGCAGGCTCCAGACTCTGAGCTGCCAGCACAGAGCCTGACGGGCTCGAACCCACAAACCACAAGGTTGTAACCTGAGCTGAAGTTGGATGCTTAACCAACTGGGCCACTTAGGCACCCCTCTGCCCATGAGGTTTTCTAGTATATTTTGGACATTAACTTCTTGTTGGATATATGATTCACAAATATTTTCCCTCATTCAGTAGGTTGCCTTTTTATTTTATTGATGATGTCCTTTGCTGTACAAAAACGTTTTAACTTGAGGTAGTCCATTTGTTTAATTTTGCTTTTGTTGCCTTTGCTTTTGGAGTCAGATCTAAAAAAAAAAATCATTGCCAAAACTGTAGTCAAGGAACATAAATCTTTAGGGAAAAAAAGGTGTAATGATGATAAAAAATTACAAGGCTTCTTATGAATTAACTAATTTCTTATTCTGTAATTTAATAGTAGATTATTCTGTGAGGAATATGATATGAAAGAAAATTTATTTGAATAATAATATTGAATAAATAAATTTATCTAATCTCTTTTGAAAGGAAGAAGCATATTCTATTATTAAGATTCAAGATATACAAATGGATTTAAAATTTGGACAATGATAGAATACCATTTTATTATGCAATTATAAGTTTCATCTCTAAATAAACAATCTTTTAGGGTAAGTTTTGTAGGATAAGATGAGAGAGAAATCCAACCAAGTCTTAACTTCAATGGATAAATCTACATGCAATTTATTTAAAATGAATATAAGTTGGTTAGGATCAATAGCAAAAGCCATGTTTTCTGGAAAATTAGCAGATCTATAATTTGAAAAATAAATATTAAACAAATTATAGTAAAAAATAATTTTAACCCAAAAGTATGTGATAAAACTTTCTCCCATGAGTTAGGATATCATGAATAACTTAGTGAAAAGGAAATAGTCAATGAAAGTTTTATTTTGGAAAGGGATATAGAGTTATAAAGGAACGTGCATTTTGAAAGAAAATGGGGGAATCTCAGAAAAGACATAATTGAGTAAAAAACTCACACTACTCAAAAGCAATAAGCACAGAGATAGCAAGAGAAAAGTATCTGGGGATTTTGTTATTAAGACAACCATAATTTAAAAATCCACAATTTTGAAATAATTTCAGACTACTTTTACCACAGAATATTGGAAAGAAGCTAATAATGTCAGGATATGGACCGTATCTACTTAAAAATAGCAAATAACATATTTCATAGAGTGTCATGGTGTAGTGATAAAAAATTCAAATTGACTTGGATAAAAGCAAAGCCTTGTGGATATAAAACTGACTGAAGTATAACAAACAAAATGTCAATGTATTTAATGGAGTGCCACAGGGATCAGTGTGAGGGCTGATCTTATTTAACAACTTAATTAATGATCTGGAAGATGGAGAAAACAGTATGTTAATGAAATTTGTAGCTGATATCAAACTGGAAGTTTTGCCAACACCAATTAACATAGCAGAATTATTTTAAAAGGAAAGTTAGAGAGGTTAGAATTCTCAAGAAGAAAAAAATAAATCATATGTTTAATTTGTTAGAAATAGAATAACCAAAAAACTTAGGGGAGAAAAAACTGAATAAACCTTAGATCTAAAATGCGGAAGGAAAACCAAAATATAAGAGAATTTTATAAACTATCATAAATATTACATAGAATTTGGACATTTCTGGGGGGTGCAAATAGTCTAAGATGTGATACTTTTTTTAAATGTAAAGTTGATTTGTACAGTTCTGTACTGAAGTACAGAAAACAAGGTAAGTAAATTGAATATAATCATAGAAATAATGCTGAAGTTTTATGGGATTTATGTCTGTCTTATAGAAAACAGCAAGTTGGAAAAAAACAGATTAATAATTAATTCAGTTTCATATAGCCACTGCAATGGAATTTGAATTTGCCAAATAAATATATTTGCATAAATGAATGGTTTGGTGTCCACAGTGGCAGAGTTGACTTGATAGGGATCCCAGTAGTTAAATTTGCCTGAGCAGAGTTTTAAACACCTAAGTTTGCATAATTTAGTGAGGAATTATAGAAAAATTAGAGACTTTAAATTGAGAGAGTCGTATTTGGCTATGGACATTTGCTTACCTTCGCAGAGTATCATGATCTTCCTCTGCAAATGGGATAAATACTCATTTCTGCAGGATTATTGCAGGGATTATGAGAAGCATATTTTTAATGAAATAAAGATTATATTGTAGGTGGTCACCATATTGTAGGTACTCAATAAGTTAGTTCATTACGTTTGGAATTTATCCCCTGCACCTGTGTCCGTGAACTTCCTGGATTGCAAACTGATACAAAATCACTTGAGTAATCTTGGTGTAAAGTATCTTGAACTTAAAATTTAAACTTTGAGGTCTGAGCTGTCAATGTGCTCCACAGAAACTTTCAACTCAGTGGCCAAACGTCACTTTTTTTCCTGCACCTTAATAAAGATAGCTTTGCTCTTCGTGGGGAATAGAATAGGAAAGGGAGGATGGTAGCTCTCCTTTCCGTTGGAAACGCCAGTCGAGGCAATTCTACCGATTCATCAACTACAATCATGTGTCAGAATGATATACCTGGAGGAAATTTGTCTAAAACATATTTCACTTGAGTAGAATAAAAATGAATCTATACAGATTCGTTCGACAAATAATTACTGAGCCGACACTATGGGTCAGGCACCATTTATGGCACTGGAGATGGAAAGGGGAAAAAGTAACTGAAAGGGAATAAGCAAAAACAGCTGCGTTCCACCGAGGCAATTATGGCAAAGGGCCGACAGGTGAGGGCGAAGGGCTTCGAGAACTTCTGGCAGCTGAGGCAATAACTCCTCTGTTCCAAAGGGAGAGGCGGTTAGTGTAGCGAATGCTGGGTAATGCTCTCCCACTTCTGGGTGTGCTAAGAAGAAGGAGAGAGAAAGAAAAACGGAAGAAGGTGTACTTATGATTTGTGATACCCTGTAAGTAAATGGCGAAGCCATTTAGCTTCTCTTTGAATTCCTGCTGGTTGGAGGTTTGCATGATTGAGAAGTATCATTAATGATAAACGTGTTGTTGAATGATCTGTTACTATTTATTGGGGAAAATATTACGGCAACAATTAAAAATACAACTTTACCTGAGATTACTATTGCATATTTATATTTTCCCCCAAATTAAATGATTTTTTCTTAATATTGACTTTGAGTTTAGTATGAATGCAACTCTGTGCCCCACATTATACATTTACATATTTTGTAGTACTTTTGCACATTTTATCTGACTCATTAAAAGCTGTTTATTCACTGGGGCTTCTATCTGTTGTTCCAATAATTATTTTTTATAATGCTAGAAAATGCAATGTTATCTTTTTTTTTTTAATGTTTAGTTTTGAGAGAGAGACAGAGTGCCAGTGGAGGAGGGGCAGAGAGGGAGACATAGAATCGGAAGCAGCTCTAGGCTCTGAGCTGTCAGCACAGAGCCTGACACGGGGCTTGAACCCACAAACCCTGAGATCATGACCTAGTTGGGACGCTTAACCGACTCAGACACCTAGGTGCCTGTAAAATCTCTCCTTAAGGTTGATAATTACGTTAATATACTCCAGATTTGAATTTATGGTAAAATTGTGGTGTCATATCCCACTTCATATTTGCACGTTAGAGTTTGTGTATTTAACAAAAGGAGAAGGAAATGTTGGATATCCAGAGCATAATATTATTGAGGGAATTGCAACCTATATTAGATTGTTGTGTTTGGTTATGATTGTGTTTGTATTGTGTTTCCTGAAGAACTAGAACATACAATTTAGAGAGGTAGGTAGAATTGCTTACTTGTTCTAAAATACAAAAAAAAAAAAAAAAGTATTAATTTCCTCTTTCCTTTTCAAGGAAAATAGCATTTAAAATGAAAAATGCCTTCTGAATTGTTGAAAATATTCCAGAAAAAAGCAACATCAAATTTAGTTTCAAATCATCTATGGAAGGTGTTAATATAAAACAAAATGAAATTTTCATTTGCAGTGAAGTACTCATCTATCAAAGTGAATTAACTTTTCAGCTAAACAAGTACCCTTTAATCAGTGGTGTCTTCTGAACATCTGTCCAAGTTGGCTTGTTATGCATTAGAGTTTTATCCTTGTCTACAATTGAGATTGCAATCTCATAAGTGATCCTGTGGCTATGTTTCAGATGCTCCTTTTCCTGGGCTCAGCCTCCCATACTCTCTTTGCTGTAATCCCAGTTGCTTGAACTTGGTTCTTTATTCCCTGGCTGGTATATACAAAGTAGATTTTCCTGTTTGTTTCAGGCCCTTTCGATTGTTAAAATTTTGCCTTCTCTTAGTTTACCCCAGATGCAAATCCTTCCTCTGCGTCCACAGGTTGCTCTGTGTTTTGGAACAGTAATTATTTGTGACACAGATACTTATTACTAGCAGAGAGAGTACGCAGACAGAATTATTTTCCTCAGGTTATGGGAATGAAAATATGACAATAAACTTCCTGATAAGAAATTCTTCGTGGTGAATTTGAAATCTGTGGGCCCTGACCCTGGACAATAAAATTGAAAGTAGAAAGACCTTAACTTTTTTTTAGTGTTTATTTTGAGAGAGCCAGTATGTGCGTGGGAGGGGGGAAAAGTGGGTTGGTGGGGGAGAAAGGGGGGAGAAAGAGAATATTGTGTGGTCAGCACAGAGCCCTATGTGGCCCTGGAACTCACGAACCCTGAGATCATGACCTTAACCAAAGAGTTAGATGCTAAACCGACTGAGCCACCCAGGTGCCCCAAGACCTTAATTTTCAATTATTTTTAACCTAGTCACTTTTCTGAGATGATACTGTTTGCTATGATCCATAACCAAAAATAGCAATGTTGGCAAAATAGAGTAGTTTGAGTATTGACACTGTTGCTTTTGTTTGGGAAACTTTATTCGGATTTCTTTTACAGTTCAATGATTTTAAAAGTTCCCTTATCTCTATTTTCTCTATTTCTCCGTGTGGGAATGGTGCTGTAATACTGGAAAATGTTAGCAAAGACATCTGTGAGGTTAGAAAACCTAGCTAACCTAAACTGGGGAGTGCTGTGGGGAAAATACCAGTTCAACTGAAAGAAAGTCTAGACTGCAGACCTCCTAGAATAACCCAGTATCCACCATTTATCAGCTGAAACTCTTAGGCTTTGTAACGGAAATGTAAACAGGTGAGCTGTCTCTGAGTTTGTTCTGAATTAGGTTAAGTCCTCTGTAAGATGAGAATAATATCTAGGTTCTTGTTATAAAATGTTAAAGAAACAATATAAGGTAGATTATATTGTCCCTTCATTCATAAGAGGTGGAATATATTTTAACTTTTATCCCTTTTATCTGATGGCTGAGTAGCTCCTATTGAATAGGCTATAAAATGGGAAAATATGAAAAGTTAGGTACGGAGAGAGCCACTGAGAGTTGAATGTAAGTGTGATTAAATGATAGAGTAAAAGTACTTACTAATATGAGGGGGAACCATGAGGAGCATGTAATGGCTAGAAAAGGAGAGGGCAGTATGAAAATAGGAATTCAAAGAAAACGGGAAGACTCTGAACACAAACCTGAGCATTAAATTGCTTACACAATTCTAACTGACAGTATAGCTTTTTGATTAAGCACTAACTCTTGATTTTGGCTCAGGTCATGATCTCATGGTTTGTGGGATCCAGCCCTGGGGTGTCTCTTTGCTGACAGTGCTGAGCCTGCTTGGGATTCACTCTCTCTAACTCTGTCTGTCTCTCTCTTTCAAAAGTAAATACTAAAAAAATTTTAATGAAAATTAAAATAAATAAAAACTAACAAAAATACGGAACAAAAATATTGACATATTATCTAAAAAGTAAATTTTATTACTGTTTTCTACATTAAAGTATAGAAATCCAGCTATATATTAACACGGACAAACATAGCTTCCTTTCTTTTGTTATAATCCACATTTATTTTGTATTACCTGTCTAATGTGTTCCCTAACCATAGGCTCCTTCTGCAGCACCAAGTGTCGTTTCATGTGGGAGGTTATGCCTGCAGATTGTCTGGTTGTCGGGGCTACTTTCAAGGGGTGTTTTCAGGGTGTCATTCGCTGGCATCAACTTACGTTGTGGTATTTTTCTGCACGTTGACCTCACCACCTGTTTCATATGCATAACGCTTTGGTCTGTCTTCAGAATTTGTTGTTTAAGAATGCCCTTGCTTTGTGTCCTCTCACTTTATACAGTGAGAGAATGGTAGGTGCATTTTTCTTGTTGATAGGGCTATCAGGAAATTCAGACACCTATGAATTTGGATGCTCATTTTTAAAATACAGTTCCATTCTCACTGTCATGAATATATTCTTGAGAGCAAATGCTGTGGTTAATGTGTGTGCTTGTTTGAATTAGTGGATCTGCACCATTTTGTTACTTTAACTGAATACCTTGCTTCCCCCAACAAAATTGCTCGCTCAGAAGTAGCAAGTACCTAAATGTATAAGATGTTTTTAGCAGCATTTGGTTATCGCATTGATGTGTGCTGAGCCATATCACTAGCCATTTGTTGAAATTTTCTTTCACTTCTCAAATAGTTACTTATTGTTTTACACTATTGTCATGTTTTTTTTTTAATTTTCATTTTATTCCAGTATATGTTCTTTTAAAACTTTACCATGGCACACTTGGGTTTTCTTTAATATTTAAGTATTTTTCCATCTGTTCCAATTTTTTATACTCTACTTGCCTGTTTTCCAAATGTGAATAATACCTAAAGGTAATGTAATGAGTTAAATAGATGAATGAATGAATGATATGAATTACTGGATGAATATATCTAGGCCTAGGTTGTTCATAAAACTGCTAAGTCAGTAGTAACCCCTTGGGTAGATAACCTCTATGTGACTTATCATAAGGAGTTGAGCCAAGAACTCATTTCATGTTAGTGTTACCACCTTCTTAATGAACAACATTCTGAAATGATTAGTATAAATAGCTTTAGAGGAAGCTTTGAACTATAGGCAACATGTGTTCTCTCCTTAAGAAGTTCAGCAGGCATTGTTTTGTCCCTGAAGTCAGGTGGGAATTTTTACCCTCTTAAGGAGTAATGCAGCTGGAATTCACGTAGAGGTTAATGTAGGGCATCACCAATTTAATTAGTCTAACCACTTGAGTCCTGCTGAATAAAATCATACATGGGGTTAGTCCCTTACCAGTGGGAAAGGATAAGACACACATACAGGTAGAGCACTAACAGTCTGTAGGTGATTGTCTGAGTTATGTGCTCTGCACTACACAATGGGTGGGAGAGCCAGTGAAGCATTCAGCCATTGAATTTCCTGGCTGCTTAAGTGACTCACATATTACTCAGGACAAATTAGCCTCGATGATTTCTTCCACTACTTTTCCTTCAATGAACATCATTTGTCTTGCTCCCCCTTGCTCCCCCTTGCTCCCCCTTGCTCCCCCTTGCTCCCCCTTGCTCCCCCTTGCTCCCCCTTGCTCCCAGCCTCTTTCTTTCAGATAAATTTTCTTCCCAGATATCTCAAGGCACTCAGTTTACTCTTTTCATGGTCCTTATAAGAAAAAATAGCAGATGATCTTTGTTGACCCCTTAGGGGAATGTTTAATAGGACCTTTTCATTGATAGGTAATTCCTAGTTGTCAACAAATGCAAATATAAGAATCAATTTTAAGTGCTGGGAAACTACTGAACTTTCAAAAACACTTGTTCAACTCCTTTCTTACAATACCAATTTTAAAAAGTTGGCAGATTCTTTATGTTCCCTAAAGCATTTTATTAAGAATTGTATGGTTGGGGCGCCTGGGTGGCGCAGTCGGTTAAGCGTCCGACTTCAGCCAGGTCACGATCTCGCGGTCCGTGAGTTCGAGCCCCGCGTCAGGCTCTGGGCTGATGGCTCAGAGCCTGGAGCCTGTTTCCGATTCTGTGTCTCCCTCTCTCTCTGCCCCTCCCCCGTTCATGCTCTGTCTCTCTCTGTCCCAAAAATAAATTAAAAAAAAAAACAAAAAACGTTGAAAAAGAATTGTATGGTTGGGGTGACTGGCAGTTTCTGAATAATAACTAAAAGTGACTCATGCTGTCAAGAATAAGAAATAGAAAGCTGACCATCTTCAGAACAGTTATCTGATATAAATGCTAACAGAGTCAAATGTTGCTATTAATTAAAAAAGACTGGTTTCAATATAATCAAAGGAACCCTTCATTCTAGAAATATAAAACCTGTTGTAACTATATACTTAAAAAAATTGAAGTGTAATTAACAGCGTTATTAGTTTCAGATGTGTAGTATGTTTCACCAATTGTATACATTTCTCAATACTCATTAAATGTACTCTTATCTCCTTTATATCATTTTTAATGAATGTACAAGAATTTACATACTTGAGAACTTGAGAGAATTCATGAATCCTTTTCACTAAGGTGTACATTTTAATCAAGGTTAGCTATGACAAAAGAATTTTGTCTATGGGTAATTTTTTCAAGGGCTGATAACTAATTTGAAATAAAGCTTGTGATAAGTGTTAGAACCAAGGATCCTTTCTTTCTGCTCATCACAGAGGGAGAATATTGACAATAATTAGAAAGATTACATATCTTGATTTTTGTCAGTCCTACCAATTTTTCTTTATTGTACAAAGAGATTAGGGAATTCATAGGTAAGTGATAGAATTTCTCACTCCGAACTGAAATGCATTCAGGTTGATGATCCAATATCCACTTATCTACCTGTCAAGAGCAGACTTAGTCTTACTGATCATTGATACTTCCTGTTCTTTCCCCTTCTGACAATTCCTTGGCCACTTAAAGTTATATATTCTCCTATAACTAATACCAATGAAAAATAAGTAGGAATAAGGTGTGTCACTTCTAAGAAGTATTTAATTGCTGATACTTGAGTTTTCTACTGCCCTTTCCCTTCTTCTTTAACTGGAAAGTCCTGTATTATCATCAGTTTAGCTCCAGTATGGTAGAATCTTCAACTTGAATCACTGGCTCACTGCTGAGAAAGCTTTTGCCTGGGACATTTTCCAGCTCCACAGTAGACTTAAAATTACTAAGAAATTAGGGAGCCTGGGTGGCTCGGTTGGTGAGGTGTCTAAATCTTGATCTCAGCTCCGGTCACGATCTCATGGTATGTGACTTCAAGCCCCGCATGGGGCTCAATGTTAGTGGTACAAAGCATGTTTGGGATTCTGTCTCCCTCTCTCTCTGCCCCTCCCCTGTTCATGCTTTCTCTCTGTCTCTCTGTCTCTAATTACAGATGAATTTTTTTTAAAAATAAGAAATAAACTTTTCTTTTTAATACAACCATGGTTTTGGACTTAAAAGTGTTCCTACAACATACCCTATCCTATTCTGTCTGATAAACTACTTATCAACTCTGTTTATATGAAGCTTTTGATTCTATGTGCGGTTGGAGGTGGGGGAAGGCTTGATTTTGTTTTTACAACAATTGGGAATTTTGTTAGGAAATTTCACCCTTCTCTTTATCTGGACCATTAAAAAAAATTTTTTAACACTTATTTTTGAGAGAGTGAGAGAGAGACTGAGACTGAGTGCAAGCAGGGGAGGGACAGAGAGAGACAGAGACACAAATCTGAAGCAGGCTCCAGACTGAGCTGACAGCACAGAACCTGATGTGTGGCTTGAACTCATGAGACCCGAGATTGTGACCTGAGGCTAGGTCATATCCTTAACCGACTGAGCCACCATGGTGCCCTGGACCATTTTAAAGTAAAAAGAAATATGGCTTCTATTTTTTTCATTGCATAGAGCTGTATGCCTCCCAGTATTTAAGCATGAAAGATTTTCTAAATGCTATTGTTAATAATATTAACTTCCTCTGAATATGACAGAAAACAGTAAACTATCCTTTAGAGGTTAACTTGCGTGTACAAGCTGAGTTTTTGTTTTTTACTGTCTGAGTTATTTAGTTGAAAAATAATCAAATTAAGCAAATTTTTAATGATTGCTCACTAACTGACTTTAATCCTATCCATTCAGGATTGGCTAATGTTTTATCGAGCTCCCACTGTATATCAAGATGTAATTGTAACTTGAGATACAATAGTGAAAAAGATTAACAAAGTCTCAAATTTCATATGCCTCTGTGGCATGTTTGTGCATACAGGGCTGTGCCAAACAGTTAGAAATTATTCCAAGTGCCCAGAGACGAAATGCTCACTTTGAGATCACATGTGAGGCAGTAGTAGGGAGCCAATCATTCCTCCTCGCTTGCCACTTAATAGTTTTTCTACTCATGGCTACTGTACCTGCAGAGCTGAAGCATTGTAGATGCCTTCGCCATCTATTGGGGAGATGTTATCATCAGGAAGAGTAGACCTTACTGTAAAAGGCTTTTAATGCTAGTTCATTTTCCACCCATCACCCAGGGAAAAATTAAATTGCATATAAAGTACTTAGTATGCTTTCAAAGACCTGAATTGCTGTATGTGTTCAGTCATTTCTTGATATTCTCTTCATTGAATTTCATTATTTCATAACAGCAAACTGTTGTTATACTCCTTTTCCATCTGTCTATGTTTATCATCACTTGTATAATTCTTGTGAGCCTTTGGTGATCTAAACTCTCAATTTTACCTTGATGGCTTTCCCAGTAGAATCTTTGCTTAATCAACTGAATAGGGTTAGTATCCTTTGCTATGCTGCCATTGTTCCCTGAGTATATTTTATCATAGCACTAATACACACACACACACACACACACACACACGTACATATATATTTATTTACTTGATTATCTTTTTTTAAGTTTATTTTTGAGAGAGAGAGAGAGAGAGAGAGAGAGAGAATGAACCCCAAGCAGGTTTATGCTACCAGCACAGAGCCTGCTGTAGGGCTTGATCTCACCAACTGTGAGGTCTTGACCTGAGCTGAAGTCAGACACCCAACTGAATGAGCCACCCAGGCCCCCAGAAAAAAACATTTTTCTTAATTGTATTTGTTTTCAATAAGAAGAATGCCTAGACATAACTGTAAGTCAAAAGCTGTCAATGTGAGCTACTGCTTGATAAGAGCTCTTGTTATATTATAGATAAAATATCATCTGGGTGCAACAAGTTCCAAAGCCAAGGTTACTCATTCATATATGGAAACTCTAACCTAAACAAAACACACTTCTACCTTTACCAAGTCCTGTTATACTTTACAATATGCTATGATTGTGTGTGGAGAGAACACATATTGTGATAACAAGATTTGGAGTTTGCATCCTAGCTTTCTTACAATTTTATGACTTGGGGAAATTCTTTTTTTTTTTTTTTCAATTTTGTGTTCGACAAAATTGAAATAATTGTAATAGCCCCCAAATTGCAAACCAGAGCTTCTATTTAAGTGTGAAAATAAATGTGAATCTTAACATTTTAAGTGTTTTCCTATATATACTTAAAATTTATAGAAAAATGTATGTTTACACAGAACACTAAGAAATAAAATGTTCTGTAAATGTAATATTAAACTCACTCCTATTACTCCTAGTTCTAACACCTCAACCCGTACTAAAATTCCTTCCAGTGATATTTTTTATGAGCTAAGTATTTTATTTATGTCCATGACAAATACTTTAATACTTTTCCATTAAGTGCTCACCATAAATCTTATAGGTAACCACCAGTTGTATCATGGTTTACAAAATGTTTAAAATTGGCTTCTTTCAAGTTTACAATTTCATAGTGATACGAATTATTATGGTTAATTAATATAATGCCTTGATCTCCCTTGTCTGTTTTCCAAGAGAAAAAAAACTTGAGTAACTTGTACATAAGTCAGTGGAGTTAATACCCACCCCTCCACCCGCCTGATGTAGCAAATTAGTTGGGACATTCTTATTCATATTCTGAGATTTTGAGAGGTCTGATAAAAATGGTACTTAGAAGTTTTGAAGTAAATTTCTAGGCCCAAGACAGAGCCATTCCATTACTGGTGTCACATCAGCAACTTAAACCTTGATAACTTTTGTGTCCCTGCAAACATTGCACTTGACCAGAAGCACCGTATATTCACTTAACTGCCTAGTCTAACTGCCAAGCCACCTCTGGGCTTTGTCACCTCAGACAAGTTTGACTATGTGGCCTCAGCCAATCAGATATTTTTTCATTATTTCCTTACTCTTTATCCTTTATTCTATTTTTAAAAATCACAAAAACTTCCTGGCTTTTGCTCCTGTTGGAGGAGCTCATTGAGAGGATGTGACCACATATGACCCATGAGCTGGACCTGGGCAACCAGACCCTCCTTCCCTATCCGTGGAATGCAAATTCCCCCTACCTTTCCCATACTAGGAGCTGTTGCAAAGACACAACCTTGAGAGACAAAGATTGTTGTTGAGACTATCCTGATTGAATATTTGTTTGAATCCAATTAAGGCCCCTATATAAATTTTTAAGATTGTGGTAGGTAGGTATGGAGATATACTCATCTTGCAGCCCTCCAAGACGAGCCTCATGTGTAAGTTCCCTTGCTTATTAACGTGCCACCTACCAATGTGAAATGGTCTGCTCTTTCTGTCTCTCTCCTGGTCCTCTGTGTTCAGGGACCAGTTTGCAAGCCATAGTTCCATTCTGCAGTTCTCTGAAAGGAAATGGCCTGCTTTGTGAAGCATTAAAGTTTGTTTATATCCCCAAATTGTTTAATCTTTTTTTTTTTTTTTAACAGTTTGGATGACAAGGAATGAGATCCCAAAGCTGACTGCTAGGGGATTATGGGACAACAAGACACACAGGTAAGGCATCTGCTGAACTCTTTAAGTTCAGTATTCCTGCCCTTACTACCAATGGCTGAAGGTAAGTCACTCTTGGATTTGAGCTCCGCTTCCTTGTGTGTAGCTCTCCAATTCAAACTTCACTTTAAAATGTATAATTATTTTAAAAAGTTCTGGGGCCTGGAGATGTTCCAGGGCTTATTAAAATTCTGAGAAAGATTCTGGTGTCCAGTAAAGGTTCTGGGTTTTATTAAACTTCACAGAAAGGTCTGGGGTCCTGGTAAGTTTCTGGGGTAGATATATTGGGAGCTTTCAATGGATAGCAGCTTTGGGGAGCTCAGAAAGCCTCAAAGTTACACTACAGCATAAACCACTTGGGAACTTGGGAAAATAAGACAAATTCATACTATTGAGACGATCAAAACCAAAATCTAACTATGTACAGGTTGGAGTATTAAAAACCATCAGGGTGTCTGTCATTGTAAGGAAATTTTGTGGAAGGTATAATTGATTTCCAATGGAATCTCATATGCCAGAGCTACAAGATTGGACAGTAATTTAATGCTTAAAGTATTAAAATCAATAGAAAACTGTGCCAAAATCTGACAGAAAATGGGTTTATAGTCTCTGCTTTAAACCCATTTGCCCTACAAGGTGCAGATGTGATCCTGGAACACTGGCAGAAACCAGTAAATGGTGAGAATTTTTACCAGAGTCTGCTCTTCTGGATTTCTGTGATGCCTAGTTGAGAAAGGAAGGTACAAATTTATATAGTCTCCTCCTTTCCAAATCTAGACTCTCATGAATTTGGTTTTGTGGTACCCCTTGGTTGTTGATCCTTTTTCTTCCAGGGACAGCTATTTCCTTACTTGTCATTTTGTGTCCTGAGGATTTGACTTGACTTGGCTTTCTGCCTGCTTGGGGCATGCAGTTTATTGGTTTCTGAGTGTGCAGAAAACTTAGCCTTTACATTGGGGGCCCAAATCTGTGGTTGGACAGAAATAGGAGTTGTGTTCATTTGCAGCTGGGGTTCTACCCAGTGTTGTCAGCTCTCAAGGGGAAAGTGTCTAAATATTTATTTTGGCTGTCTTTGGGAGTGCCTCTGGATCTCAGGAGGGTCATTTGTTACTGTCAGGAATATTGACTTTATTCAGTCTAGAGGGGTTTTTCAATGTGACAAGAGATTTGAAAGTTGTTTGTTTTTGTTTTTGTTTTTTGATTTTGTGTTTTAAAGTAGCGGTATGGTCAGAAGTTGGTCAAATGGGAAGGTGATATTCAGTCTCCTAGGGACTTTTTAAAGGCCTTCTCCCCCAAAATAAAATGGAACTGTGTACCCAGAGGGGAAGAAAATCATTCCAAAGACAAACAGCTCTAAACTTAGAACAAGAGGATCTTTGTATTTCTATTTTAGTTGAAGATCTTCCTGATACAAAGAATAGAAGATAATGTACTTGGATGGGTGGGTCAGCACGTTGATATAATTCAGATTGCCCCCTGATTGTTTGAGGAATTAAAAACAACTGTCCTAGAAATTGAGTACAATTTGTGGAACCTGTCTTATAAATTGAGTCTACGTGAACAGAAAAATTCTGTCTATACTTCTTACCAGTCCTCAGACTGCCCTTATTCAATAAACAAGCCTTATTCAAAAGTCTTGTAGGTTTTGTGAGAATTCTGGATTCAGGAAACAAAAGGAAGAACTTACATTCTTTTTCTGGGCCTTTGAGATGTAAATGTTCTGTTTTCTCTAGGATCCAATGGCTATCTCTTTGAAATGGAAACTTCAGGGGGGGTAATTCTTACTAGAAAGGAAAAATAAAGGGAATGGCTATTTTAAAACTAAGCAAATGAAAAGCCTTAAAGTCGTCTTTACAAACATTAGTAAAAAATGTAAGCCACTTGAGCAGGTAAACTTACTGCATCTACCAGAAACATGATTTGGATCCAACTGTTGTATAAACTAGTGAGTTTTGAATTACCCTGCTTATCTCATGACTAAAATTTAAAAACAAAAACTATTAAGAGCTGTTTATGTTGGTCTGTACGTTTATGTATGTCTATGTATGTATGTTACAGACATGTGATAACTTGTTTTTACCTCTGAATGATATTGCCAAAATGGATTTAATAGATATTGTAAAGAGCTTTCTTAATTGACTTAAATAAAATTAAGCGTTTCTGTGAATCAAGTATACTTTCAGAAACCTAGGTACTTACCCAAATGTTTTTCAAGTTCGCATGGATCTAAGGTAATTTTGGGAGGCATGGAGAGAGGATGGCTTAAGTTTGTTGTCTTAAGCAGTCATGTCTTTAGAGTTGCCGGTATGAAATATAAGGCAGACATAAAATTTTTATTCCACCTATGTTTACTAAGAGTCAAAAAAGCTCACAGTATCTGTTAACAGAATTGGCAGCAAGAAAGGTAACATAAGATAATTGTTTAATGTCTCATGAAACTTTTGAGTAATTTAAAATTAATTTTAAGAACAAATTAATTAAATAGATGTAAATATAAAAGTTAATAAGTGAACTTTACAACAACAACTATACCTTATGGTATCTACTTAAAAATAGTTTACAAAGTCTGTAGAGGCCATTTTTAGGCAAACAAGCTTGAGCAATGGAATATAGAAAGGACCACAGCAACCACCTGGCTGAATATAGACCTGCCTGTCTGGCAACTCACGCCAAAATATACATAGCCCCATCTGACTAATGGGCTACTTATAACTAGGCAGAGTTACCAAAAAGGGAGAATTCCATATGTTGCCATACCTCTTCATCTTTCCCTTTTAACAACAGCCCCCGCAACTGCCTCTTGGCAAACAGCCTCTCTGCTGTCCTGCCCCCTGCTCTCTTGTGGTCTGTTCAATAACTGTCTATCTCCTTTGCTCTGCCTCAGGTGAATTCTTTAACCCCCCAGGCAACTGACTTCCACTCTATCATCACCCCACATTTGGGGGCCCCCATCTGATCGAAAGACACCGCATTTAGACATCACAAAATCTTTTGGTAACTTAAAACTTTAAAGTTATACTGATGTAAGTTAATCAATGGATATTCATTGAATATCTGGATCATGTCCAAATTAAAATACTAAAGCATCGATTACTAAGCATAGGTGTGTTCACTCTTGGCTTCCTTTTATAGAAGGACTAAAGATATTTCGGTCTATTAACAAACATGTGTTGTGCTACATTGAAAAAATCTATGAAGAAGAATATAGTTCTAGAAATTGTGAAATGCATTTATAAATTTTCCAACCCATAGCATGTTCATGTGACAACAGTTCACAATATCACACTACTTAGTTTTCACTAGGAATTAGGAATTCTAAGGGTTAAGAATTCTATTTAGTACACATAACTAAAACTACTAGAAATAATAAGGGAAACATCTCTGCAAGGAAAGTAGGGGGTGTTTTTGGTAAGAAAAAGTATGAGGTATGGAGATATATTTTTGTTAAGGAAAAAAGTATTTTTTTTCTTAAAACAAGACAAAACTAACAAAAAAACAAAACCAAAAAACAAAAACAAACCCTCCAAAACCCTGATTGTTCCAGAATGAGAAAGGGGAGGAGGAACATAGGACAAAATAATATTTCATAGATTACTCAAATGGAAATACATTTTTTACTCTATAATAGGATAGAATTTAATACTCTGGTAACTATTCTGAGAAATAGTGAAAATAAGTTACTAGGTTGGCAATTGGAATCTTGGGAAAAGTGACGGGAAGGGAGGGATAAAAGGGATCAGAGTTAGGCATACTAACGTGGATATATGACAGAAGGCCAGAAAACTTACAAGTTGACTACATTTTATTGGAGGGCTCAAAGTTCACTCTCTGTATATCAAAATAGTAAGGAATGTATTGGTAAGAAGTTCACTAGCATCTTTAAGCTTAATGGCCACTGTTCTGTTAGTCAGGACTAAAGGTAGAAGGTGCCATTCTAAAACAGGGCTCATTGATGACAGAGCATAAAGTGGTTCTGAAACATTAGAGGTCAGATACACATATTTAACTGTCAAAATTACGGTGGAAACGCTTGTGAAGATTGAGATTCAGAAATCCTAACCCATAGAGAGCTTTAAGGTGATGAGTAGAACATGGCTTTCAGGGGCAAGATACATAGGCTTTCAAAAAGGGATTGTTTAATTTTATAGTCAAAAGGATTCCAGGATGGATGATCAGGATGCTGAGAAGTGTAGTCGAATTTCCTTTCCAGTTTCCAGTTTATGCTTGGACTTTTCAGTCCTGGAAACTATTGATTGAAGAAAAGGATGAGTCCCTATGAGAATACATAACCAGGGCACATTGGAAAGTGTAACTGGTAATGATTTCCCAGTCATTCCACCAAAAGTACCACTGAACATATAGTTGGTTAACTATGCCCAAAGAAAAGGAAGATATTCAAACATATTTGAGAACCATGAACACTGATAATCAATTTGACATTGGTCATCTGGGATATAAAACCATTATTATGGCTCCCTCATTAGGATGTGGATAAATGGGGGCCAAGTGTCAAAGGAATAGCTTGTTACAATCTGGGTCACAATGCATTTGTCCATTAAATTATGCATGTGTATTTTATGTAACAAAACTTCCAAAGGCTACACTAGTTTAACAAGTTTCAGTTTCACTTAAGGCAAACAGGGCAAACGGCATCGGGAATCTCAGGACTGAATTCCTGTTCCATTTATGTAAGTGAAATTACCTCCTGCAAGATGTTAGCATTGAACAAGCTTACCTCTAATGTACAGCTCAGATCTAAGGGATCTAAATGTTATTAATCTGTTTTTGGTGTTCATAGAAATTGCAGTGGAATTGGAATTCAAGAAAGTGTCAATTGGTGGAGATTTTAACTGGGAAATTAAATTCATTAGGGGGTGATTAAATGGCAGGAGTAATAGGGAAGATTGAACTAGTGCAGGTTATTACCTAAAATGCATAATAACGGAAAGAATGGGAAGGCTTGATAAAACCTTAAAGAACACAGATAATCCTCATAGACCGTAATCCGAAACAGCCATCAAAACAAAATTCTGAAACCTATATCATACAACATGCTTCAGCAGGCAATAAATACAGAAATAGGCATTTCCTAATAAGATATATAAGATTTCAAACAGTATGTTTAATTAGAATTATGCAGAGTATTTCAATGCCCTAAAAATGTTTTGTGTGTTCTACCTATTTTGCTCTCCTCCGCAGTCGAGGGGATCTTTCTACTCTCTCCATAATTTTGACTTTTCCTGAATGTCATTTTGTGGAATTGTACAGAATACATAGATTGTTCAGATTGTCTTCTTTCACTTAATAATACACATTTAATTTTTCTGATGACTTAAGGCATCTGAGCTTACTTTTTAGTGCTGAATAATTCATGGCCTGGATATATCAGTTGATCCATTCACCTAATGAAGAGCATCTTGGTTGCCTCTAAGGGTTAGTAATTAGTAATAAAGATGGTATAAACATCTGCATTCAGATTTGTGTGGGGTCGTAAGTTTGCAGCTGCTTTGGGTAAATACCGAGAAGCACAATGGACTTGCATATCCAAATCGTATGGTTAAAGTATGTTTCATTTTGTACAAAAACTGCCAATATGTCTTCCTAAGTAGCTGTGCTGTTTTGTATTCCTAACAAAAATGAGAGTTCCTGTTGCTCCACAGACTTGTCAGCATTTGGTGTTGTCTGTATTCTGGATTTTGACCACTCTAATAGCTGTAGAGTAGTATCTCATTGTTACTGTAATTCTCATTTTCCTGATGACATATGATCATATGAGGAACCTCTTATACTCCTATTTTCCAACTGTGTATCTTCTTTGGTGCAGTGTCTATTGAGGTCTTTGGTCAATTCTTTTCATTTTTCTTAAACAATGGAAACCAGTTTAATTTTAAATTGATTATGAAAACAAAACATAATTTCTTTAAAGTGAGAACAAATTGGAATGTTGGATATTAATAATTCAGACACCATCTGAAGGAGTAGATGGGAGCACAAATGGATGGTTTCACCATAAATACTTTCGGTTAGTTATTGGGAATGAAAGTTTCTGAAATGTCAGCTAGATTTGGTAAAGTAAATGATGGATGTTTTGCTGTGCATTGAACAGTTTGTAGATTTATTGCCCTAGCTTCTGGGACTGCTGTCAGCAGATAGCCTTCAGCTGTCAGCCCTTTCAGAATTTGCCTTTATTGAAAAGAGTTTTCTGACCCAAGTTGTGAACTTCGAGGGTTGACTCATATCTCATGAGTTCAGTATCTATGTGGGACCAGACTCTGAGTGTGCTTGAGCAATGGATGCAGGCATGAGAATGGATAAGGGAGAAGTTATTGATGTAGCATCAATTTCCTGAGATACTGGATTTCGGAATATAGCAAGGATTTCCACGTGATAGCTGCATTAAATTAGATGAACTCTAGAAGCATGTGAAAAGCAATAGGCGAAGTTGAACTGTGGTCATTTATGGAGAAAAAGAATAAAAAGATTCAAGGGCATATACGTATTGGAACAGATATGATGCATAACACCAGAAAATCCATTAGATGTTTTCTACAGAAAGGTCTGGAAGGTGTACAAATTAAGGAGTGCTATTAGGAATGTACTGGTAGGATGATGCCAGTGTCATGAAGGAAGAGACTTTCTGCTGTTGGCAAATAATGTTGAGAAAAGCATATGGTAGACCTACATTGGCAGAAAGAGGGCTGATAAAACTTCCAAAAGGAGAAGCCAGGTAGTGGTGTTTAATACTTGAAACTAAGTACATGTAAGTATAACAAAACTTCTACTCAGTGTTGCTCTGTGCCGATTTCAGCCTACTGATAGCAATGCTACGGGCTAAAATTGCCTGAGGCACTCACCTGGTTATGTATTACTTTTGGGAACATTTCCCTGATTGGAGCCTATGTTACACCTTGGCTGTTACAAGACGCACCTCAGCAACAACCATCAGCGAACTTCAGAAAAACAAAGTTTACTACTCATAAGTCTTAGAGGGTACGTGGTTTGCCCACGGCCACACAGTGAGGTTGCATGTAGGAAGAGCTGGGGTGATGCCTTTTTTTTTTTTTTTTTGGATTCGGGGTGGGGTGCCTGGGCTTTCACAGTTTCACTCTTTATTGGTGAGTTTAAAACCTAAGAACAGGAATTAAAGCATGGTAAGGGAAAAGAAAGTCATTCAAATGGTCAGTTATTTAGGCCTACCAGAACTTTCTTAAAAAAAAAAAAAATGAAAGCACAACTCCACAGGTGGGGCAGCCTGGCTCTTTATCTAGTTCTGTATCTGGCATTGTGTTAATGTGTTTGTTTGAGATGGATATCTTTGAAGTGGATGTTCCAGCAATCAAAAGCTTAGTGTTAGACACTTAGAACAAAAAACCCACAGGTTGTCAGACACAGAAACTATATACAATCCCAAGAAATTGAGGTTGATAATAAGAAGAGGGCACTCTACTAAGAAGAAACAATTCTTGTCCAGGCTCCAGATCTGAGACAGTTTGAGAACCCAGAATGCACTGATTGAATGAGGGGGTCATATCCCCAAGAAGAAAAACCCTGCAACACCAGTACAATTTGTACATGGTGATGTTCCCTCTGGGCTTTCACCAAGGGGACCTATAGCCATATTCTCCAACTGTACACTGGGGAAAGGGGAATACCTAATGGTGTCTGGGACCATTTGATACACGTTACAAAGTTAGCATGGCACCAAGTTAGATGGATGGAGGCAAGGTAATAAAGGGAGATCTGGCCAAGGTCCAATTCAGTTAATTGAATGTGTCCAGGGAGGAAGACATCTTGTCACTTTCTGGTCCTTGAATGTATAATTGAGATAGACACACTTGGTAGTTGATGCAACACCTATAATGGGTCCTTGGCTTATCTGGTAGGGGATGTCCTAGTGATAGGAAAACCAAATAGAAACCTCTGAAACTGCCTTGCCCATGAAAGCCAAGGTAGTAAATGAACAAACAAACAAAAAATCATATACTTGAGAAGGAGGCAGAAATGAGAATTACCTGTAAGTATCTAAAGAATGCAAGGCTAGTGGTCCTTGTCATATACTGATTTATCAGTTAATGATGGAGTTTTGTCTCAGATACCAGGAGACTTGTTAGAAAAACTTCAATCATCAGTCTCTGCATGCTTTGTACTAAACTCTGTGTTTGAGTTGGCTTCCTATAGGACATAATCTAAAACATTTGAGGATGAGAAATGCTGTGTCTGTGTGTGTGTGTGTGTGTCCTTAATTTAGTACTCAAGATACAAATCCCCACATATAAATATTTCTTTATTTTTTTTTTAAATTTTTTTTTCAACGTTTATTTATTTTTTGGGACAGAGAGAGACAGAGCATGAATGGGGGGGGGGGCAGAGAGAGAGGGAGACACAGAATCGGAAGCAGGCTCCAGGCTCCGAGCCATCAGCCCAGAGCCCGACGCGGGGCCCGAACTCACGGACCGCGAGATCGTGACCTGGCTGAAGTCGGACGCTTAACCGACTGCGCCACCCAGGCGCCCCAAATATTTCTTTATTTTAATCAAAGTTGCATATTATATATCAATGAAGTATAATTGTTTTAATAAGTAGGGACTAATGACAATGTGTCTAAAAGTAAGTGTACTTATTTACTATCTGCTAATGATAGTACAAAGAATGGAAAATACATTGAAAAAATATTTTGATAAGCCAAAACCTAAAACTTTACTGCTGATATTAACTTCTATCTAGTAAACCAGAACATAATAAACGTTATGGTAACAAACCTCATATTTTATCAGGTAATTCGTACTTTAAGGATATGGTATGTTTATAAAATGACAAATATCAGAGGGGGTGACAAATTCCATTTGTGGCACATCAAATAAAATGAATCCAGATTTAGGTAAGGAAAGACTTGAACCAAAAGGATCATTGTTATAAGAAGGTCATGAGTCTATATAACATTAGAGTAAATGCTCCAATCATGAGATCTGTAAGCAACTCAAAGTTGAGGCAGAGAAAGGATGATGGTGTGTTTATTGGACAGTTGAGTAGGAAATGTTTTTTCTTAAGCTGATTTCCAGGAGGGTCTTTGAGTGCAAGATGTTATACCTTCCAGTGCTCATGTATTGGCCCAAATTCTTGGGCCTAGATAAGGAGAAAAGCTTCCCTAAAGTTTGGTCAATTCGGATGTTTTTGTCTGGATTGAGGTGCGGGTACAATCTGCACAGGTAACCATTTATAAGGCAAAAAAAAATTTTTTTTTTTGTGAGTACTTTAGCAGTAATCATTTAGCTTCCTAGTCCCTTAATCGTGAACAGTAATCAGTAATTTATTTACTTGGCACAAACTGAAGTGTGTGTGTGTGTGTGTGTGTGTGTATGCCCTGTATTAAGAGATGGAAAAGAATTGATTTTGCTTTGGATATGTAATGATCTCAGGTGTGGTTGTGCGAAATCCTAGGATTTCTTTGAAAAATATATACCAAGTAGAATACCTTTAAAAAGTATACCAAGGTCTCATATTAAAGGCATATGAGTAAGTTTAATTAACAGTCAACAATTATACCCTATGGGCAATCTTATGAGCCGGCTCCACTATACAAATGAGAAATCAGGTCATTTTTCTTTCTCTGAATTGGCACAACCCATTCCTGTAGTATGCAGACATGCCTTGCTCTATAGCAAACTCTATCCTATCCTGTTTTAATAAGCCACTCATGATTCTTATTTGTGTTTTTATTCATGTCAATTACCTTAATCAACCATGGTAAACTATTCATTTCCTTGCTTCTCCCTAATCAGTTATGTTTCAACAATAACACACAACATGTATTTGTATTTGCTATATGTGCAAACCACTACTCTGTGCAATTCTTATGTATTAACTCGTTAAATTTTTACAAGAATGCCATGAATCAATTACTTGCATCCATATTTTACAGATGAAGAAAGTGAGATTCATAACTCACTGAGGATCATACAGTAATTGGTGGAACTCAGATTTAAAAATATGTAGATTGTATTAGCATCTATAATGCTACTATTGACTATAAGTGCTAAACTGTTGTGCACAACTTTTATCTACTAAAACAGAGGTCAACATGCCCTATGTCAATTCAGCTTATTTAAAAACATAAATGGTCTTTAAACACACATTCATATATTTCTTGTGTTCTCCTATGCCTTCATTCCTAAGCTGACATGCATATCAAACATTCTATATAAAAGCATTTAATTATTTTCTCCATAATGGCTATGTATACAGAATGCCCTGCATCTAAGTATATTCTATATACCACTAATTTATCAATGCTGCGAATATTTTCCCTTCATTTTGTTTTAAAACACCCTAACATTCATGAAGACCTTTCCTTAAATGCCTCTGGGTAAATTTATTGGGCACATCTTATCTTAGAAATCCTGTGACTAGTGGTGCCTGGGTGGCTCAGTCAGTTAAGCATCATATCATGGCCATGGCTCAGGTCATGATCTCGTGGTTCCTGAGTTTGGGCCCCGCATCGGGCTCTGTGCTGACAGCTCAGAGCCTGGAGCCTGTTTCAGATTCTGTGTCTCCTTCTCTCTCTTCCCTTGCCCTGCTCACTCTGTCTTTCTCTCTCTCAAAAATAAATTGAAAACATTAGAATTTGTTTCTTTCTCTGTTTCTTTCTCTGTTTCTTTCTCTGTTTCTTTCTCTGTTTCTTTCTCTGTTTCTCTCCCTTTCTTTCTCTCTCTCTCTCTCTCTCTCTCTCTCTCTCTCTCTGTGTGTGTGTGTGTGTGTGTGTGTGTGTGTGTGTGTCTAGAGCAGCACCCTTGGTAGTGAAGAATTTGGGCCTGGGATGATCCTCTAGTGTGCAGACATAGACTCATTCCTGCTAGAACAGACAAATAGCACTTCAAAGGGACATTCTAAAATATATTAAATGACAATGGCTGATGTCAAAATGACAAGAAATGTACCAAAAACAATTGATGGTCTTTGAACATTATGTTCTATTTCATCGACTAATTCATCCTCTCAGATTATTTGTGATCACTTAAGAGTATGACATGAATTGTGTACCTTAGCTAGGAGATGATGAAACATACTTGAAAGGCCCGGGTAAAATAGAAATACACAAAGGCAGGAAAATAAAGGGAATTCTAACTTCAGTTAATATTTTTAATCATAAGTTAGAAACTTAAAAGCCTAGGAGTGTTCAATTTTTTTGTGACTTCCTTTGGGAAAAAAAAAAGTCTCTGGATTCCGAAAACAATTGCCCTGTGTTCTAACCATTTCTGTTGTGGTCAAATAATATACTTTAAATTATTTAAATCCTGTTAAATTTACTGGATTTTGTTTTGTTTTGTTTTTTTATGGCTCAGCAGCTGGTCTCCCTTGGTGAATTAACCATCAGCACTTGAAGAATGCATATATTCTGTTCTTGTTGAATGTGGGGTTCTACAACTGCCAACTGAGAAAAAGATAATTCTCCTTGTTATGGAAAGAATACTTGTGTCCCCCACCTTACTCCCCAGCAAATTCATGTGTTGAAGTTCTCAATATGAAGGTGTTCAGAGACGGGGCCTTTGGGTGATAATTAGTTTTAGATTAGGCCATGACAATACACCCCTCATGATTGGATTAGTGACCTTCTGAGAAGTAAAAGGGAGATGGCATTTTCCTTACCCTGTGTGAACCACCTGCAGATGGCCACCTGCAAGCAGCAAAAGAGCCTTACTAGAACTTGACAATGGTGGCGCCCAGATCTCAAACTACTGTCCTACAGAACTGTGAGAAAATAAATTTTGTTATTTAAGCCATGCAGTCCACGGCATTTTGTTATGGCAGCCTGAACTGATTTGATACTCTCCATCAAACCATTATGTAGTATATGCAATAGATCATACATACTAATGTAGTAGAATTGAAATATATTAGAACCCAGGAAGATTATATTTGAGTGCATACATATATTTGTCGGTTTTTGCATATTTATGCTCCCTTTATTCAATCAGTAGATTATTTATAATTCACAATTAGATAACCACTTCTATAATTGTGTAATATAATACACAGTATTAATATGTTTAGCAATTACCTGCAACAGAATCAATATAGATTAGTAGAAACTATTTTTGTGTCTATCAACATTAGTAGACAATGCATTTTAAAACGTTTATTTTGAGAAAGAGAGAAAGAGTAAATTGCCAGTGCAGAGCCCAACCCCGGGCTCTATCCCATGACCCTTGAAATCATGATCTGAGCCAAGGGCAAGAGTAAGACACAGCCACATAGGTGCCCCAATAAATAATGCATTTTAATCTTTAGATACATCGATTTCATTCAAATTATTTTGAAATTATCTTTCTACCTTATGTCTTACCAGAAAGATATCATTGGCAAAAAAGATATTCTAAGATTGGAATCTAAGAAATCTAAAATTCACACAATTTTGCTATTCACTAACTTCTGGGGGGCAAATTACACAAAACTCAGAATACCAACTTTCTAACCTTCAAAATTGAAATAGCATTTATAATTATACACACTTCCCAAAGGACTAACAAAAGGTAGATAATATTGGTGAGAGTAATCAAGTTATCCCAACATTTCTATTTCTTCTATTTACCTTAATATTTAATGTTGCAGAGAGCTAAGTTTTGATGTAGCAAGAATACGATAGAGGGGCAAAATAACTTTAGTAAAGTAACTTTTACTGAAACTCAAACTATAACCATATACGAAAAGGAATCTTGAGCATTGGCATTGTGCCGTCATAATGTCTTTAACTTCTCAAGTAGTATTGTTCAATTTGAGAATTAGAAGGTTCATGCGGACTTCCCAATAGGATGTAATGTAAAACAGCATCTCCACTGTTGAAACACTAAATTCAGACTCAGACTAGAGCTGTAGAGTTATCCAGGTTTCAGGAGGTGTCTTGGTCAGTAGAATGGAGGGAACTTGATGGAGAAGGAAAAACATGGGGCAGTTTCTGTACCCGGAGAAGATCCTATAGGAGAAGGAGGATCCCCACATACAGTTTTGTTTCTTGTTGCCTCAAATATATAGGAGGCCCTTTTATCACCACAAACTAAATTCTAAGTATTAAATAAGGCTATAAAAAAGATAAAGGAAAAAGATAGTGGTAGTAGGAAAGGAGTGCATGCATTTGTGAGGTTGAATAATTGATGGAGTTGAGACCTTAAAGGGCATAAGAAGGAAAGATAAATGATGGCTAGAGAGATGCCTAACATCAAGATTATATACAGATTTCAGTCGCTAATAGCAGGTCCTGCTAATGATCATGGGGGTGAGCAAATGGGGCAGAGTGGTTGAAAATATCCTTCAAGAAAAGGATGAGGAGGAGATGACAGGGGAGGAGGAAAGAAAAAAAAGAGAAGGAAAAGACAAAGAAGAAAAGCTAGGGGTTTTGAAATACCTGTCAGATAATAAAGTTTGCCAGGAATTAGGAAGAAGTACTGTGGAGAATGATAATGAGCCAGGGATAAAATTGTTGATAAGAAGAAAATGACCCAGCTTTCATCTGATGAACCTACAGGAAGACTTTAGTATATTGTAAATTGGATACTTGTTATTCCAAGTTATATGATGTCCTCCCTACCAGCAAGAAGAATGTGTAACTGCCATTTGCCATATGACTTCAATGTCTCTTGGTGGGAGGAGAATGCTTCCTAACCCATAAAGATCATATTTAACTGTGGGACTAGTTTTGGCTAATGAGATATAATCATAGTGGTCAGGGCTTCCAAAGCTATAGTTATTTCTACTATTGTGTCATTTTCTTTTAATGAGAGAATGGAATATTTAGATAAGGACTATCTTTTCAATGCCCGTTTAGGATAAAAACAAATTAATGTTCAAAAGATATATTTGAAAGCCCAAGAATTAACATCAAATTTAACGACCATTATTTTTTTCCTAGGATAGGGAACAAAGCAAATATGTTAATTCTTGACACTCCTATTTTGTTGAGGTTTTTATCTAGTAAATTATGTAAAAGCTAAATAGCATTAGATCGTACAGAAAGAAGTTGAACCGATGTATTTGCATACAACATAATGACACTCATAGAATGTCCAGTGAATTTAGCAAGATACAAGCCCAATATAGAAAAATAAGTTACATTTCTATATATTAGAAAGAAAGAAATGTAAAATCGTTCTGTGGGAGATATTGATTAGATAAGAACAAAACATACTTTCTTGGGGGTGGTGGGAATGTTCTATAGCATCATTCACATGGTGGTACTACAGAAGGATGCATTTGACAAAACTCATTGAAAAGCAACACTTAACATGGACTTATTTTACTATATAATGCATCTGAATTGTTTTAAAAAGGAAAAAAATAAGCAAAGGGTGAAATAACTTTATGTTAAATAAATTGACTATCATATTAAACACATATAAAATAGATTGTAAATTAATGATCTGATTTATGGTACCAGAGGAAAAAAATACCATATTTTGGTTTAAATCCAGAAACATTAACTAAAAATTAGATAAATTGGATGTTTTCCTAACCAAACCGAAAAAATATTGGAGTAAATCAAACTATATCAAAATTAGTGTCTGGGATACATTAACACACATACATATACAAAGCCGACCCTCTTTGTCTAAGGGTATTTCTTTTAGAATTTGACAAAAAAAAATACCAAGCCTCATCTTTGCAGAAAAGTAAATATGTAAGTGTAGGCCACAACAAAATTCTGGAAAAAAAAAAAAGAAAAGATTGAGGGGATATCTGGAAATTGAAAGGCAATATTAAACTACTACAAGTGGCTGAAAATATTATCAACTGTTAAGCTCATGGGGTGATAGTGGAAATTTTTTTAAGTTTACTTGTTTTTGGAAGAGTGTACACCAGCAAGGGTGGGACAGAGAAAGAAAGAGCAAATCCCAATCTGACTCCATGCTGTCAGCACAGAGTGGCACGGGACTCAATCTCCTGGACTGTGATAGTGACCTGAGCTGAAGTCAAGAGTAGGATGCTTACTTGACTGAACCACCCAGACACGCCAGAAATTGTTCGTTTTTTTTTTTTTTTCTAACTCAGTTATACAATACAGTGTTATCATGTATTGATAACATCTTTTATATTATACCACATTTTACATTAGATCTCAGTACTTATTTTATAACTGAACATTTACACCCTTTTACCAACCTCTCCCTGTTCACCCCCCACCCACCCTGTCTAGACCCTGACTACCAGGTTTCTACTCTGTCTCTATGACTTTGACTATTTTTTCCTAAGATTTACATATAAGTGATTCTGTGCAGTATTATAGTCTTTGTGTTTGGCTTAGTTCATTTAGCATAATGGTCCTCAATATCCATTCATGTTATCACAAATGGCAGGATTGCCTTCTTTCTTGTGGCTACATAATACTCCATTGTATATAGTATACATTCACCATATCTGCCTTATCCATTCCTGGGTTGATCCACTTTGGTTGTTTCCATATCTTAGCTATTATGAATGAAAAGATTGTTGAGATATTTGCAAAATGGGGTAGGCTGAAAAAATAGCATAAATGATCCTGTTTTAATACCTGGACATTGTGAATGTTCTCATATGTCTAGACAAACTGTACATACATAACTAATTAAAAGATACTGAGATGAAGTGATTTTATGGATTTTCCAGGTGGGTCTTACAGGGAGCCAGAAGGTTAGAATGAGTAGCAAGAGATGCGATGATGGAAGCAAGGGATAGGAAAGACATAAGGAAGGGACTAGAATGCAGATGACCATTAGAAGCAGAAAGGCAGGTAAGGAATCTACTCCATATGGTTGCACTATATGCTAACAAATCTGGATGTAAATTTAAAAAAATAAAATAAAGTAAAAAATTGAAAAAAAAAAAAAAGGCAGGAACTGAGTTCTCCTCTGAAGCCTTCAGAAGGAATGTAACTTTGACACTGCCTTGATTTTAGATGTGTGACGTCTGGAACTGTAAAAGAACAAGTGTTTTTTGTTTTAAGCCACTAAGTGTGTGGTAAAGTGCATAACAGCAGCAGGAAACCAATACAGAGAGTTTACATGTTTGAATGTGTTCGTGGTCTGACAGCAACAATAAAAATGATATGGTTATGTTGAAATTTCTGTGTGTAGTAGATTTCAATAAAACATTTTAGAAAGGAAAATAGCTAAAGCAATTATGGCAAAATTTGTACCTTTGGCAAAGCTTTGTGGTAACAAGCGTGGTGTTGTGCTGTTTTCTATTTTCGTGGAATATTTTATATTAAATAGCTGCAATTAGGTATCAAATAATTTCTATTAGAAATGGACACGGAGAAGAAAAGGAATCCTATGGTTGTCAGGGCTAAGAATATCTCTTTGAAGAATGACAGCTAAGTTGGAGGAAGAGTGGGAACAAGTTTATTAAGCTAAGAAGAATGAAAGAAATCCAGTATTTGTAGGGAGTAATGCGAAAAGCAAAGCATGACCAATATAAAAATGGACAGATTGTCAGATAATGTGGGCCTTGAAGACTACAGTCAGATATTTGAATTTATTTGAAATGTGAAGCCGTTGGAGGGTTTGGAACAGGGAGAAGGGAGATAGTCTGATTTATATTGCATAAATTACTATAGCTGTTATGTACTCTACTGTGTTTGAAGCAAGGTGAACCGAAGATGGGATATAGGAGTCTCTGGAAGCACTCTAATTAAGAGAAGATGGTGGTTGATACAAGACTGTGGCAAGGATGAAAAAGAAATCTGTGCACATGTGAAAAATATGACAGGCTTTGCTGGCGGATTAGATGTGGGACTGAGGGAATGGACCAGGAATAATCTCTCTTCTGACAATCCTGTGTTCTTTCTGTAGTAAAAATATAAGTGAAAAAAATAGACGTGAGGCATTTTGGTTTATTAAGATTATATTTTTGCCTTGAATTAAAAATCAGAATTTCATTGTGTATTTATTTTTAGGATTTCATTTTATTTGCTATATATTTTAACCCAAAAATTTTTTTCATGTATTTTGCCTCTGGTTCATTTCTAAAAAGTCTTTTAATAAACAAATACTGTTGATTGATTACAGCTCTCTAGGAGGTAGAAGGGTAAACACAAGTCTTGGCCCCTGCCTCAGAGAAATAGTCACTTTGAGTCAGTGATTCTAGGGATCATTTGAAGCTTTGCTTTGACTGTAGAGTGAGAATCTTTTAACATGTGAGTGGCAAATAATACATGAAATTTAATAACATAAATTTTCCTGCTGCTTTTAATAATTTTTAAAGGGATTCCTACATTTTTTTGTTAATTTTAAACTAATTATTGGATGATTTAAAACAGCGCCACAAATCTGCAAATATAAAAATGTTCGATGTAAAAAAAATTTTTGTAAGTTTTAGCATGGAATGAAATTGTTTCAGTATAATACCAAAAATTTTAAAAATGACAGTCATATTTCTTATTTTTTTGTCTTTATGACTTTAACAGAAACGTTACTAAAAATTAACATGTATGTTGATTTCGGCAGCACTTTGATGGATTTTTGTCACTATTTGTTATATTTTTAAAGAAAGGTTAATTTTTTGTCAGCTTCCATACCCATAAAATTAAATGAAGCAACAGTTTACAAATCATAATGTATTAACATAGGCTATTCATGGAAGCTCCTAATTCACATTAGTGCTCAGGCTCATTTTCTATAGGGAAAAAGGAAACTAAAGGTAAAAGTCAAGTTAAAATTATTATCACAATTATTAATTTTAAATGGCTACAGAGTAATTAGTTAATTAAAATCATCACTATGTCAGTAAGTTGAACACAAATCTGACATGTGATTCAAACAACATTTTGAAAAACTTGATTGAAAACTCTTAGTCACTTTATTCAGATGATACCAGACTGAGAAATGTTGAAATTCAAAAGAGTCTTTCCCTGCTTTATTACTTATAGCTCTGCCAATGAAAAATTTAAAAAAAAATTAAAAAAAAAGATACAAAAAACCTGTGCATGTTTATCTCTCACATAAAATTCTAGGACTCATGTTTTATTTTCTGTGTTAACACTGTCATTTGATAAAATGTTTCTTGAACTTTTTCCTAGAAGTTAAGAAGGTAAACTTCAACTGACAATATTCAGATTCCATCAGCAAATAGAAACAAAACAAAAAAAAAAAAAAAGGAGGGGGGAAGAAAGAAGAGTGGAAAATATGGTTGAAAATTAGTGGAAGTAGGGGCAACTGGGTGGCTCAGTAGGTTAAGCCTCAGGCTCTTGGTTTGGGCTCAGGTCATGATCTTGTGGTTCATGGAGCATAGCCCCACATCGAGCTCTGGGCTGACAGCATGGTTCCTGCTTGGGATTCTCTCTCCCTCTCTCTCTGCCCCTCCCCTACTTGCTCTTTGTCTGTCTGTCTGTCTGTCCCTCTCTCTCACAATAGATAGATAGACAGATAGATAAAGTATGACCAAGTCTTTGAGGTAGATTCTTAAGCTGGTGAGTAAATACAACGTCGTAACTCTTCTATCTGAACATCACGACTGCTTTAGATCTCTCAAGAACTGAAAGGGTCTTTCATAGTTTCACGGATGTTGACAGGAGATGCAAAGCTGGATCAGAGACTCACAGCACAGCTGGCAGTCTGAACTTCATGTTCCCTTCAGTCGCCCCTGTCTTTCAGATCTTACGGGGATCAATGCAGGAGGTCCAGGTAGACGCTAGGCATATCGTGCTTTTGTTACACAGCCTAAAAATGCTGAGCTTAATAAATCCCAATCTTATAAAGGACTTCAAACAAACATGCTCAGCCTTTGCCCCAGAGGGAGACGTTGTCTTTATTGCACTGTACAGCAAACAAATCTGCGCTCTGCTCCAGATGAGGATGTTATATTTCTCTTCCAGGGCTATTTGCTCTACAAACATCCTGAAAACGATGGTCTAGCAACAAAATCTGTCAGTGTATCTACTCACAAGATTTGCAGAAATGTGAACAACATGGAGAACTTTTTCCAATTGGTTTCCGGGCTAAATGGAACATATTGGCCGTTAAATACGTATTTGTGACACACGGGAGACTGTTACATAGTGATACTGTTTCAAAAGATGTGCATACGATCCTAGGTTCTATTTATTAGCTCTATGGTGTGAGAAAAATTACTTAACCTTTTGAACCTTACTTTCTTCACGTTTAAAATAAGGAAAATTTGATATGCTTTACGTCCCTAACAGAAATATTATAAAAATCCACTTTGATAATAGATATGAAAAAGTTACGTAAACTTTACAACAGGGTATAGTTTTTAGTTATATTAGCTTGAATAGGGGCAGATTTACGTACATACTTTGATTAAATTCTTTGTCATAATAAATTAACCTTACTGTATTATATAAAAAAAAATTGACTTTTAACTCTTTTTAGTTTTTCCTAATGTCTTTATTTTTTTTTATTTAACATTTATTTTTGAAAGAGAGACAGAGTGCAAGTGGGAGAAGGGCAGAGAGAGAGGGCGATGCAGAATCCAAAGCAGGCTTCAGGGTCTGAGCACAGAGCCCAACATGGGGCTCGAACTCACAGACCATGAGATCATGACCCGAGTCGAAGTCAGACGCTTAACCGACTGAGCCACCCAAGCACCCAATGTCTGTTTTTGAGAAACAGAGGGAGAGAGAACACATGTGAGCAGGGGAGGGGCAGAGAGAGGGAGAGAGAACCCCAAGCAGGCGGAGCCCTACATGGGGCTCTGTTCCACAACTGTGAGATCATGACCTGAGCTGAAATCAAGTGAGACATGTAACTGACTGAGCCATGCAGGTGCCCCTTAGCTTTTTATTTAACAAAATACTTAAAACGAAACATTGTGTTCTTCCAGTCTAAAAGAGTACTTAAAAATAACCAACACCTTATTTCAGATGCCTTTCAACATTATTCACTAATACTGCTCTCCAATGATATAAGAATTTAACTGTCAGAAATTATTTTTCATGAATGCATATACCTATGCTTTAATTAAATATATTCTCTAATCTTAAGTAAAGCTAATGTAACATTTGAATTTCAAGTGGATATCTTCCTACCATAAGAAATGAATTTATAGCAATTTTCCTAAAATAATTTCTTCTCTAGCAAAAATCTGAGGTCTGAATCATACAAAAGGGTGTACTAACAGGTTTGAGTTTTGTTTTCCTCTCACTTTTCTTGTATATTTTAAGCCTACAAAAATGTTGTAAGCACTGTATAGGAAAATAAATATGCTTCATCCAAATTCATCAATAGAGTTTCTTGTCTACGTACCTTTACGTATAGTTTTTGAGAATTTGTCATAGATATAACTCTTGATATTTGACTATAATTCCCATGAAAACATAATTCTAGTACATAATAAGAATTACCAGATATTTATCAGTAGCATACAATTTAATATTGTCTGATAGATCATTGCACTCCACCGTACAAATCCACATTCAGATTTCCTCAATCGTCCCAATAGTAAATTTTATGTTTCTTTTGTCTCTTTTTCCTTCATTTCCTAATCTGAGATGCAAACAGAGATGATGCTCTTTTATCTTCTGGATTTGTGTCTTTCTAGGAGGATATTTGTGGGCTAGGTCTGTGACTTTGAGGTCTTAGGTTATCATAATTCACTATGATCACTATGATCTTCCAGCATTGTTTTGTGAGTCCCTGTGTATATTTTTATACTCTGCCCCAAGTTGGATCCTGCTATTATCAAATACTTGTTTGCAGAGGATTTCACTGTGAATGATGATCTTATTTTGAGGGTATTTGTTGGCAATTAGTGTTGCAGGATACCTAAGCCTGTCAAAATTGCCCTCTATTCCTTTTGCTGTTGCCACCCAGATTTCTCTGCATGGGTTCTGCTTTGGTCCTGTTTTATCATCACTCACTTGTATTCTGAATTTGAGGGATAACTCTGACAGTTCTGTTAAAGAAGGTATCCATGCCTTTAAATTTTGTTAACTTCTTGCTGAGGTTTAAGACGTGTGTGTGTGTGTGTGTATACACATATATAAGCACATATAGATACCAATTCTCAAATCATTAGTGTTCACTCAGTAACTTTATTTTTTTTAATTTTTTAATGTTTATTTTTGAGAGAGAGAGAGAGAGAGAGAGAGGGAGAGAATGAATGAATGAATGAATCAGAAGCAGACTCCAGGCTCTGAGCTGTCAGCACAGACCCAATGCAGGACCTAAACCCATGAACCATGAGATCATGACCTGAGCTGAAGTCTGGCTTTTAACCTACTGAGCTACCCAGGTGCCCCTACTCAGTGAGTTTCTTAACCAGAGCTCCATTACTCCCCACAAAGGGTAACCAGGATAAATCAGTTTCATTTATTTTTAAAAATGCATTATACAAATAGAATCATACAATGCATATTCTTCTATGTCTGGCTGTTTTAGCTCACTCTTAACTTTGTGAAATTCATTCATCATTGTGCCAATTCTATCATTCCTATAATCCTATTGAATCCTGTTATGTGAATATGCCACACGTTATTTATCCATTCTTATATAGACAAACATGTAGGTAGTTTTAAGTTCCATTATAAATCATCACTAATCATTCTACTACCTGGCTTTTGGTCAATACATAATTATAACCCTTCACCTCTCCCCACCACACACACACATACATAGACATGTGTGCATACGCGTTTAGCCTCACCCAGGTAAGGGAGAAACTTTTTTAGCCTTAAAGGAAACTTTCCATATCTATATTCTTTCATTAAAATGTCCTTGTATCTCTTTGAATTGTGCTACCTTCTGACACATATGCCATAAAAATGTAATAAACTTTATTTTTTAGAAAAGTTTTAGATTTACAGAGAAAGTGTAAAACTAATTCAGAAATCACATAACATGCGATGCCCTATTGTTCCCTGACTTACGAACATCTTATATTAGTATGATACATTTTTCACAATGAGCCCCTACATATATATTACAGTAGTTAAAGTCTGTGCTCTATTCGTATTTCCTCAGCTTTTCCAGTTCTTTTCTTCTGTTCCAGAATTCATCTAGGATATCATGTTGCATTTAGTTTGCATGTATCCTTAGGCTCCCAGTAGCTATGAGAGTTTTTCAGATGTCCCTTGTTTTTGATGACCTGACAGTTTTGAGGATTACTAGTCCTATATTTTTTACAAGGTCCCTCTCTCAAAATTTGTCTGGGTGATTGCCTTGTAATGAAACTGGGTTAATGTCTTTTGGGGGAGGAAGTAGTGGAAGGTACATTGTCATCCTACCCTGTTTAAGATGCCTACTCTCAATATGACTTACTACTGTTGCTGTAATCCTTGATCACTTGGCTGAGGTACTGTTTTTCAGTGGAATTTTCTCTGCCGTTACCTTTCTTTATACTGTACTCTGCAAAGGAGTCACTGTGTACAAGCCAGTCTTAGCAGGTAAGGAGTTTGCTCTAGCTTTAATTTTTTTTAATTTATTCATATTTGAGAGAGAGAGAGCACAAATGGCAGAGGGACAGAGAGAAAGGGAGACAGAAACCGAAACAGGCTCCGGGCTCCAACTTGCCAGCACAGAGCCCAATGCGGGGCTCGAACTCACAAGCTGCAAAATCATGACCTGAGCCGATCGGATGCTTAACTGCCTGAGCCACCTAGGCGCCCCTGCTCTACCTTTTTAAGGGTACAATATCTACATAAAGTATATGGAATTATTTTGAATTATATATTTGTCTCTTCTTCCACAATTTTTCAGTTTTTTATGTGTATGGATACTTGGATATTTAGTTTATGCTTTGGGTTTTAAAGCAATACTAATTGATCTCTCGCATAGTTTTAGTATTTGGCCATTGGAACTCTCACTTGGTTAACGTATCCTTTTGACATACTCCCATCAATGCAGTTTTTATTGGTATTTTTATTTTTAGTACATAAAAAAAAAGTTGTGATACTACAAGATGGTCCAGACTCCTGTTGCATATTTTCTGCCTCAGTCAGTGATTTCTCTTAGGATCCCTGACTCCTTTTATTAGTGAGTGGTTTTTGAAACTAACATCTGGATTCTGGCTCATTTTTGGCCATGTCATCTGACAAATCTACACATGTATACTAACATGTATAAAGCAAACATGTATAAACATTTCCATATATAACCGTCTGTAACTATAATAAGGAAAATTTTATTTTACTGATGTTTTTAACTCTAATCCATTTAAAAATGGTTTATTCCATCTTCCTCCCCTTGAGGATCTGTAAGCTCCTGTTCCAAAACTGAAAAAAAGGGATTCCTACCATGTGGCATGCATTTACTTGTTTAATTCCCATATGCACGTATAGCGGTATTGGAATTGTTGACCTGTACCCCCAAAGGAAGCCATTTTATCAACTATTAACACTGCTAATATGCATTTTCTTTTGCCTTCAGTGTTAAAGGTTCTGTTTATTCCCAATGTTACCTAGAGGGAGCACTTTCCCCCCTCAACGTCCCCCTCTCCTCCTGCCCTACCCTTCCTGTGGTTGTTTCATGCATTTACAATACACATCACTCTCTTGTCAAGGTCTGAATTCCTTCCTGAGATTCTCAGCCTCCAATTCTTTTTTTTTTTTTTTTTTGGGGGGGGGTGGTGGGGGGGGTGGGGAGAGTAAACTGACACAAAATAGTCTTTGTACTGTGAAGCTCTATTAATTTTGAAAAATACTTAACACCATATATCTTGTGGAGAATATTTTTACTACCTTAAATGTCTCCTGTGCTTCACTTATTCATTCTTTTCCCCTCCTCTGACAGCCCTGGAAACCTCTGGTCTTTTTACTGTTTCTATTACTTCGGCTTTTCCAGAATATCATATAATGGAATCATACATGATGTGGACTTTTGAGGCCAGCTTCTTTCACTTGATGATATGCTTCTAAGATTCTTTCAGATCTTTTTGTGAATTGATAGCTCATTCATTTTATCAGGAAATATTATTATATCATATATATATTATATCATATAAATATATCATATAAACTCAATGTATTGAGTTATTATATATGTATTGTTTGATTTCAATTTTGGAAATTTAGGAGTAAAGTTGCTATAAGGATTCCTGTATGAATTTTGTGTGAACATAAATTTTCAAATCAGTTGTGTAAATACCTAGGATTGTGAATGCTGGATTGTACAGAAAGTCAAATTTAACTTTTGAAAAGTTCCCAAACTCTCTTCTAAGTTGGAATCCTTTTACATTCAGAATAAAGAATAAGAATTCCTGTCACTCCACATCCTTGCCAAAAATTGATATTGCTTTTTATTTTGTTTTTAATCTAACCATTATAATAGGTATGTAGGAGTGTTTTATTGCTACTTTAATTTGAAATTCCCCAGTCATGAGTGATGTTGAGAGTCTCATCATATGCTTACTTTTCAACTCTACATCTTCTTTGGTAGGTGTCTGTTCACATGTTTAGCCCATTTTTAGTGGGTTTTTTGTTTTCTCAATGCTGAGTTTAAGAGCTCTTTATATTTGGATATATATATGTGTGTGTGTGTGTGTGTATATATATATATGTGTATATATATATATGTGTGTATATATATATATATATATATATATCCTTGTACATAGTCTGTTATAATTACTTAAGAATTTCATTTCATGGTAATTTTATAAATTATTTTGGTGTTTTAAATTTCAAATTGATCATTACTGATACACAGAAAAACAATTGACTCTTAAGAAAATAATCTGTGTCCATGCTATATACCTTTATTAGCATTAAGTATTTTTTTGTGGTGATTCTTTGGTATTTGCTACATGGGCAATTTTGTAACTTACAAAGACAGTATTATGTTTTCCTTTGCTGTCTGTATATCTGTTATTTACTTGTCTTGTCTTATCCTTATATTGAATTTCCAATACAAATCTGAAAGGGAGTGGTAACAAAGAACATCCTTGCCTGGATCCTTCACGGTCTTAAGGGGAAATGTCATTTCTCACTGTTACCCGTGTTAGCTGTTGGATTTTTTAGATCTATTTTATCAAGTTGAGGAAGTTCTCTATTGCTCATTTGCTGAGCATTTTTCTTATCTAAATGGATGGTGCACTTTACCAAATGCTTTTTTCTGAATGAGTGTGACCATATGGTTTTGCTTCTTTATCCCGTTGATGTGGTGGCTTACAGTGATCATTGTTTTCCACGTGTAACCAGACTTGCCTACCTGGAATAAATTCCACTTTGTAATGATATATAGTTCAGTTTCTACACTAACAAATACAATTTCCCAGTATTTTATGGAGGTAGGTTTTGTTTGGTTTTTGCATCTGAGGTTATGAGAGATCATGATTTGTAGATTTTCTTGTTTTTATATGGCTGTGATATTAATAAAATGATAGGCTCATAGAATGATTTGGGAAAGAAATGGTATAGAATTGGTATCATTTCTTGTTCTATGCCTTTTGAACAAAACAGGGATTCATGTTTCTATCTGGACTATATTCCTTTCTATGGACATGTTGATGATTATTATCACTGCCAGATGAGTTAGATTATTTTAAAGAACAAGTTTAGGATTATTTTGACATGAATTACATATTTAAATATATTTATTGACTTCTTACCAAATGAAAATACTCACATACTTTTAAATTTTATTAACAGGCTTTTCTTGTTTGTTACTATCTCCTCAATGAGTAACCCGCTATATAGTAGATACATGTCATTGCCTCATCATGGGACACACACAATAGAAGACATTCAATAAAATGTTTCAAGACCTGAAAATCAACTAGATCATTTAGTTTTAAGGAATAATTTTATGACTTTTGATGCTTAATGAAAGCTGTAGGAGACCACTGCTTTCAGACAGATGAGGCATGGTGAAATATTTTATATCAATTTGCCTCTTGCAAATGAACAGGCTGAAACAATTGTGGAGCTGACTTTCCACCATATGGCATGGCATCTAAACAGCTATAGACTTTTTAAAAATGTCTCATTATGTGAACTAGGTCATTGAAAATGATAGGTGGACATTGGCATATTAACACTATAAGAAGAGCACAGTTCTCAAATTGTTAAAATCCTCACTGTCATACAAATAGATAATGAGCATGTGTCAATGTCATATTTAACTCATTAATGAGAGAACCAGCAGGATGGAAGAGCTTATTAAAATTGTATCTGAGGAACTAGGACTCATATAGTCATTGTGGAAAGAAATGCAGAAATATGATTGCTAGTTTCAAGAACTGTGAAGAGTCTGAGAATTGTATCCTACTTGCAGACTAACAACTTAGTTTTGCCACAGTTTGTAGAACACATGGGACTCCTTGGTTAAAGGCCAAGAGGACTACTTACAGAAATATCAATCATCAGAATATAGCGTTTTTGTTTTTTTGTTTTTTTTTTGGTACCAGTTCCAGGAGCTCCAATACCAACTCAAGGCAAAGTGTTAAAAATTAGATGTGGCAAAGAAAAATTAGCACTAGACAGATGAAATAGGTGAAAAAGCTATTACAAAAGGGATAGAAAACAGTCATTTTCAGACACAACCCCCATATAGGAGTTAAATTCTTCTCTGAAATCTTCCTTGCGGAGCCCAAAGAACCTCTGCGTAGTCTCTGGACAAGGAGTCAGGAAAAACATCAAGTCTATTGCAACAGGGGAGAAAGATGGGACTAATCTTGATCTCTAAATAGTTGAAAACACATGGCCTATCATAAGTAAATACTGGAAAGGAAAACTTACATTTCTTGAGAATCAGATGACCCTTTGCTGGGCCTGATAGAAAAGGCTTACAGCTTGACAAAAAGGTCACACAATCACATGTTCACATCCCCCCTTCCCCCCTCCCCCCCCGCAAGATTTCTTTTCTCAATAGTGAGAACTGTGATCTGAATATCTAATATCCCATCTAATACCTCAACATTATTCCTCATCATCAATAAAGTGGGTTTGTTGTGTTTTTGTGCTACGATCATTTAAATAATATCTGGCTTATTTACCCTTTTTTCACTTCATTTTTATAGGTAATGGAAATTCGACATGGATTCCATTAATAGCATACATGTAAGAAATCAAAATTACCAACAGTATTTGTAAAACTGACAGTACACTAATGTATGGATGGCTACCTAAGGTAGTCTGAATTTACAGCAATGTACTGTGTCTGTGTTATAGTTGGGCTAACTTATTTACATAGATGTAACAACTAGTGTTAATTAACATGCCTTGTATTGCTAGTGAGTGTAAAGTCATAGGATAATAAAGATACAAAATTAACTTCTGTCTTGGGGCTTTACAAAGCAGAGGTTATTTTTTTTTTTTTTTGCCAGCTCTAAACCTGGGGCATAACAAGTAATAGAACATGATGGAGAAAATGAAGATATATTTTTAAAATATATATAAAAACCGTATTATATAAAAAAAGGTCTGATTAAAAGCTTTGTATATAATATTGATCATTGTTCTGAGGAATTGGCAGATAAGGCCAGTCAATTAATGCTATAGTATAAACAATCATTTCTTTAGGTTCCCTAAATGTTTTCTCATTTTACAATCTACATTAAGGTTCCTGCAGACATATTTTATGAATCCTAAGGAATTTGTTAAAACTGGATACCATCCAGAGAGGGTTTCATTCCAGTTTTCATAAACACAGTCTGCAAAATTGAGGTGGAAGGTAGAAAAGAAAAACACATTTTTTTCTTAAATGCCCATTAGAAAATAGAGTATTAAAAATGTCTCAGAAAAATAATATCTCACCTTTTGTTGGCTTCCAAGATGACAAAAAAAGGAAAGAACAGTGATCATGGCAGAAGGGGTTTCTGCCTATCCAAGGAAAGGCCATTAAGAATTTCATTATTTGAAACATAGGAGAGGCCATAGCTTTCAGGGACACATGAAAATGAGTGTCATTGATGCTTCTGTACTTTCCAAGCTGTATATGAAACCACTTGACTTCATGAGTTGTGTTACTCACAACATGGTCATTGGAACCAACACCCTGATTTTGACCTTCAGATGTTGCCCCACAACATCTGTTAAACCCCTCGTAAGGAGCTGGGTCCTTAAAATCTGAAGGAATGCTAGTCCCTGGGGGACTAAAAGAAATATTGTAGAGGAAAAGGAATAAAAGAAAAATTGTAGAGAAAAAAAATCACATTAGAAAATAAATGATTGCAGAACCTTTTTCTCTAAGTTTAATTCCTGTGATGGATTCAAATCCACTGGATATTTGAGTTTGAGCCTATCTGCAAAGTCCTCTGTTTTGTAAAAAGAGTTCTGGAGGTCTTGACTGAGTTTCTTCAGTGATATGGTTATTGTTCATGGTGGCAATATTAGCTTACACCAGGTATCTATTCTTTGCAATATTAATAATCAAGGGTAGTTTCTACAGTCCTTTTCTCTGAGAATTTTCTTTTTTTGATTTTTTCTCCGCAGAAAGAGAGAAGGTAAAGTGACAGAAGGTGAGAGGAGAGCAGAAACTACCTGTTGCAGGGGGTAGAGGGAAGGGGACAAAAATTAAAAATGGAATGATTTTTTTTTTCCGGATCAACCCTTAACATTAGAGAAGAGTAGACTCCCATGTTGCCATCATCAATAATTATTTTTAATATATTCAGTAAATAGATGAACTGAGGCCCTTACCAAATCTCTAGGGCCTATTAGTTTTAAATCTATGAAATATATTTTTATACTTTTTTTTTTTGTAAATTTACTCATCTTACAGGATGAGTTTCTCCTTTTCATTGATAAATTTTATCCCATTTTGGATTAAATAACAGTGTGACTAATTAAGAATTAGGAAATATACCCAAATTTTTATAATTGTCCTCTTACTTTTGAATGTCAAGCTAGGGTTTACAGGTCAAAGGTTTTGGTCATTTGGGGAAACAAAAATTACTTGGTGTTAACAGCACCTCAGCAGCTTTATTTTTCTGAATGTAGGTTAAGGTAAAAGAAACAAAAGGGTTTAGGTGGAACATAAGTGAATGGTTTGCCTTAGTAACCTCATTAAAAGTAACATCAGCTTCTGTAGATGTGAGAAATTTCTGTTCATATTTTCAAAAGTAGTTGAAAAGCATGATAAATATCAATTTAAAGTCAAAACTTTGAAAATAAAATATCATGAGAAAAGAAACCTCTACTGCCTGGGAGATTACACAGGAGAGAACTAATAACTTTTTAAAAATTGTGATAAATTAACATAACAAAATTTACCATCCTGTTTTTAAGTGCGTAGTTGAATAATGTTAAGTGCATTCATGTACTTGTGAAACAGATCTCCAGAACTTCTTTGTCTTGCAAATCTCAAACTCTTTACCCATTAAATAACAGCTACCCTTTCCTGGCTACCCTAACCCTTGGCAACCACAATTCTACTTTCTGTCCATAAATTTGCCTATTCTAGGTACCTCATATAAGTGGAATCATACAGTATTTGTCTTTTTGTGAACGGCTTATTTCACTTTGCCTAATGTCTGCAAGGTTATCTACATAGTAGTGTATGCCAGTTTCCTTCCTTTTAAGGCTGAATAATATTCTACTGTATGAATATATCACATTGTGTTTATCCATTCATCTATTGACAAACACTTGGGTTGCTTTGAACTTTGGCTGTTGTGAATAAGGCAGCTATGATCATAAGCACGCAAAAGTTTATTCAAGTCCTTTCAATTCTTTTTGTTATATACCAGCAGTGAAATTGCTGGCTTGTATGGTAATCTTATTTTTAAATTTTTGAGGAACTACTATGCTGTTTTCCATGGCATCTACCCCATTTTCCTTCCCAACAGGGCATAGCTATCCTAACGGGTGTGAGGTAGTATTTCAATGAGGTAAAAACTTTTACTACCATTTATTAACAACAGATTAAATATTCTGCAGCCAAGTTTCAACTACCCATCATTGGGGTACCTGGAACGCTCAGTCAGTTAAGCGTCTGAATTCGGCTCTGGTCATGATCTCACAGTTTGTGAGTTCAAGCCCCACATTGGGCTCTCTGCTGTCAATATGGAGCCTGCTTCAGATCCTCTGTCATCCTCTCTCTCTGCCCCTCCTCCCTCCCCCAAATAAAAAAAAAAATAATAATCCTTTAGGATGGCCTGGGTGGCTATGTCAGTTGAGCATCTGAATTCGGCTCAGGTCGTGATCTCGTGGTTCATGAAATGGAATGCTGGGTTGGGATCTGTACTGCAGCTTGGAGCCTGTTTAGCTCTCTCTCTCAAAATAAATGGGCATTAAAAACAGACTTAAAATACTTTACAGACGTTTTCATAACTATATTTTATTATTTCTAGTTACTAAATTAATACCAACTTGTATCTTTTCTTATCCATGATGAAGGATCCATTTAAAATAATTTCTTCTAGGGGCGCCTGGGTGTCGCAGTCGGTTAAGCGTCCGACTTCAGCCAGGTCACGATCTCGCGGTCCGTGAGTTCGAGCCCCGCGTCAGGCTCTGGGCTCATGGCTCAGAGCCTGGAGCCTGTTTCCGATTCTGTGTCTCCCTCTCTCTCTGCTCCTCCCCCGTTCATGCTCTGTCTCTCTCTGTCCCAAAAATAAATAAACTTTGAAAAAAAAATAATTTCTTCTGTAGATTTAGTAATGACAGATTTGGATGATTAAGCAATTTCTAAGAGTGTCCCCCAAATCTCTCCACAATTAAATATGGTTTCCATTATAAATACACAATTTATACCCTAGGCTAATTACCCTGCTTCTTTGAGAAAGGGGTGCATGCTTTCCTTTACAGACAGAACTGGTAGGAACTTCAACCCACATAAAAATAAGTATGTGCACAACACCTGTAAGAAAAAAAATAAACTCTTATGTACAGAAATAATGGGTAGTTGCTCTGTTTTTGTATGAATTTTCTTCACTGTTCACATTTGTCAGAAATAGGTTGTAGATTCCTTGGAATTTGTCCCTCATTCCCTCTGGGATTTTGCAATGCTTTAAGCCAGGAAATCTTCAAACAAGCTAACAGCAAACACAGTGATAAAAGTACAAGCCTATTAATCTATCTCAGTGTTTCTCAACTGTGAGTTGTTTGGCCCAGAATCTTCCTCCCAGGGATATTTGGCAGGGTCTGAAGTTGTAGTAGGTTGCCATACCCAGCATACCAGAGAAAGGCAGAGGAGGGTTACTACTGGCATCTGGTGGGTAGGGACCAGGGATTCTGCGACATCTCATAAATTGCACAAGGCTGCCCCAACCAAGTTATCCAGCCCAATATATCAATAATGCTGAGATTACAAAATCCTGTTCTACTTTGTTTGCAAACTCTCAGATAGGCAAGGTGTTTTTCACATCCAAGGACCTCCTACCAGATATCTGGTAACTAATTGAAAGACTGATGTCAGTGCTAAGATTCTCACTCTTTTTTTTTAATAAATGAAATTTATTGTCAAATTGGTTTCCATACAACACCCAGTGCTCATTCCAAAAGGTGCCCTCCTCAATACCCATCACCCACCCTCCCCTCCCTCTCACCCCCCATCAACCCTCAGTTTGTTCTCAGAGATTCTCACTCTTGAAGATGGTACCCAGATTTGATCAGTTCCCAACTGGAATGTATGTAAGAAACATACATTTTTGAAAGAGACAGAGAATTTTTGAAAGAGAAAGAGGCCTTCACCAGATCAGATAGACAGAAGAATGGTCTTGTGAGTTGTAACAGGAGGTTCTGAAAATGAACCCATATCTCTGTGTCTTGACAAATTTTTTAGTTGGTTGTAACAGTTCTGGGACAGGAAGGTCAAGGTAAGCCAAAGGACCACAAAGTTGTACTGTGTTACAATGGGTCTCATTTGGACAAGCCCTGATGAGGAGAACAAAGACAAGAGAAATATAGTAAAAATTAAGTCTCCTTACAGCTTACAGCCCACCGATAAAGATCTAAGACGTGCAGAGCATGACCTTCCTCAAGGAACTCATGGCTGCCTTCATGCCAATGTTTGATTGGAGACCCAAAGCAGCCCTATCTTAACAATAGTAAGACCTCCAAGGTCCTGTACACCCTGTTAGCAGCATATAGAAATTCCTTAGAAACTTAAGTTATCTCTATGCCACTCCCCACTATTTGTTCACTATTTGTGCCACTATTTGTTCATCTTGATAAAAGTTATGGGCTACACAGACGCCATTTAATTATACCATCTATATAATTGTTAGACAAACTTTATAATTGTATATGATTGGTCCTTCTGACTTTTAGCATTATTTCCCCTTAATTATAATACACATGGCCCATGAGTATAAAACATTAATACTTGTAATATGTTAAAATATTTTGTTATGTTTCCTGTGTTGAAAAAGCTAAAGTGTTAATGTGTTCCTGTCTTGATTTAGGAATAGGAAAATAGATAGTATGCTAACTATACAGTGAATTTAGGGATCCAGAAATAAACTCATGCTAGAAATACTGATTTGTGAATTCACTTGGTAAATATTTACAACTCATAATGAAACATCTCTTGGTCTCTTATGCTAAAGAGATATGAGCAAGATGAACTAGAATGTTTTGCTGTGATCTGCATGGATTTCCTCACAATTATATAAAATACAGTTTGAAAAATGCATTTTTCATAATCGAAGTACATATTTTGTTACCGTTACAAAATCTTAAAAGATAAGGTGAACTCCTCGTACCCAGAATAGTAAAATAGCTCATTTTCTATTCAGCTGAGCAGATCTTGAATATAGAAATTAAATTTTAAAGTGTGACTAATGCACTAGAGTCCCAATTCTGCCTGTGTCTTAGACACAATTATCACACTTGAGATTTTTTTGTCTCTATAGCTTTAAATGTGTTACTACTTGCAGAAACATTTATTTTCATTTACTAGAAAATATTTAAAAATAAGAATAATTAATGATCCATTCCTGGTTATTGCTCTTAGAAATAATTTCCTTGCGGGCACTGTTGCATGGAATTCTTACATGATAAGCAGTTAATAGGACTCTTTAACAGGGTGAAACAGGAACAAATCATTCTTCGGTTCTTTTTCACATGCAAGAGACAAAGACAGACTCTGGAAATTTGTTGTTATTGTTGTCCCCATGCTTTTCCGCCTTCTGAAAAATGTCCCTTAACTTAGTGTTCTGTGTCACACCTTCTCTGGAACTTGCTAAGCCTCTGCAGCCTTGGCAGGAATCCTTGACAGCTTGTCAAGCCCAAGGCAAATTCATGTAATCTTTCCTCCCAGTAATTAATAATTAATTATTGCTCATTAATCTTTAATGAATGGTAGTTGGGAATAATCTAGTCTTTAAAACGAGAGAAAAACACAAAGATAATGTTATTTCAAAAGGAACTTTTTTTAGTTCAGGACTTTTACAAGTCAAACTAATCCTGAGGCTAATTGTGAAAATGAGTGAGATAAAAAGCATACAAGCATGCACGAGACCAGTCACACATGGTCCTGGCATCTCCCAATTCTTTCTCTTGAGATAAACTCTAAACTGCTCCTGAGGTCCAAATCACATGGCACAGTCTTCCAACGAACAAAAACAACACACACCACAACAGCAGTTTTCTCTCCTAGAATGGCAGGTTTTCTCTTAAGCGTTCTGAAAGAAGCGGCTTTCTAGAACACTGACATGTGATTGCTATTATCTACCTTGTCAGGGATAAGTTTTTTTTTTTTTTTATTTTTTTTTTCTGAACAGTAGAAAGAGTTTTCTGGTAAAATAAAAGAAAAGGCTGATGGAATCATTTTAATAAATGTGAATCATTAGGTGTTACTCGTATTCAGCTTTGTTCTTCAGGTATTCAGTGTCACCAGTTGTAATGACAATGTGTTGAGTACTTACTTGATGGGTAAAAGCTGAAACACCTTTTTCTTGACATTTGTTGAAATGGTGGAAAAAGAAAAAGTCCTTTAAAACTATTGAAACTAATGATAGTCCCCAGTGCTGGGGGAGATAATGCTCCTTCTGCTCATATACAAATCATTTGAGAATTTCTCAGTGCAGGAGGAAAAAATAATCCCTTTACAATTCCTCTGTGAAAATAACAGAAAAGGAAAGTAAGCCTATAATACATATATGAATAGGGGTCAAGGCCTGCAAATACAAATATTCATACTTGTCTTTTCTGGCTAACATATACAATAGTATATTGCAAGGCATAATTCTGTACAGTAATGTTGCGCTGAATCAAAGGATTAAAATTTTCATGCTTCCCTTCATCTGTCCCTGTTTTGCCTACTTCTCAAATCTTAGCCCATTAGGTTTTGCATTGTGCTGTTGATTCATCCAGCTCTGACCAACTTCTGCCCCCAACCCCTCAGTGTACCTTTTATTCCCATGATTTACTCTTTTCCGTAACTGGAAACCTATATCTCCCTCTCCCCTTTACTCAGTTTGTCAATCCCCTTCCCCTCTGGCAACTATAGTTACTCTCTGTGTTTATAGGTATAATTCTGCTTTTTGTTTGTTTTGTTTTTTAAATTCCACATATAAATGAAATAATGTATTTGTCTTTCTGTCTGACTTTTTCACTTAACGTGGTACTTTCTAGGTCCAATCATGCTGTCACAAATGGCAAGATCTCATCCTTTTTGAGTCTGAGAAATACTCCATAGTGTTTGTCCATTCATCTATAAGTGGATGCTTTAGGCTACTTCCATGTCTTGGCTATTATAAATAATGCTGCAATGAACGTAGAGGTACAGATATCTTTTTAACTAGTCCAAACTTATTTTTTTAATCCCGTCTTCATAACCCCCTCTCCCTGTGATTCTTTCCAAATTCTTCTAAGTGTTTAAAATCTGTATTTTGTTTGATTCTGCTCAGGTGATAGTATACATGGAAACTTCTTTTTATGGCTTTAATACATAATACATTTAAGAGAAATATAAAGATGTTACTCTACCCTATATTACACATTGCCTTTATCTTTCCTTAATAAGGTCCATTTATTTAATGGGTATATTTGTCTTCCTCTTGGGGCAAATCCTGTGTTACTACAGAAGTAAGTAATAGATTTTTGAGGCCAGAGGACAGTAGGTGGTTGTTGGTGGCTTTTATACTGTCATCTCAGAACACCCTGTATTACTGAATGAAAACCATATAATCTTGCTACACATCATATCAATTTGTAGGATAACAATAACTATTAGCAAGACAAGAGTGATAAAATAGCATAGTGTGTATTAAAATGTTTTGGAGACTGAGAAGCACAACATCGTCATTGCATACTTGATCGCATATTACTACTACATGGTTTTGAGACTGATCTTCTAAATTTCCAGGAAGTTAGATAAATCAAATTAAACATTCAGCATCTATAAAGTTGAACCAAAAAATAAAGGGCATAAATAAAGGAGACACTCAACTCACTTAAAATTTAAAAATTGCTTATTATCAAAGGTAGCAGAAGTGTATTAGCAGCATTTTAAATCATAAATTTTGCAAATGTTTATTAACTGTAAGTATTTTACTTGGTTAATTTGGTGTTGGTTATATTAAACATGGTGCATTTATACTACAGACTAGTATGTGATTATTCTGATCTTTTTGGAAGATTGCATAAATTGCTTGAGAAAGATAATAAATAATGTTATGATTAAAAGTAGGTGAGAAAACAATACTTCTAATATAATCTATGGTGTTATAAATTTTATCTATGTATTCAAACATTAAAAATTAAACCAGGATGGTAAGAAGAAGAGTAATTTTATGTCTTCATTTTGCATCTGTGCTTGTTTGCACAATGCATACCTAGAGTCACAAAAAAAGTTAGAAATAAGATTTTGATTTATGTAAAAATTCTCAATAGGCACACATATATAAAAGTGCATGGAAGCATTTAGAGGAAACTGTCAATGGAAATTATCCCTGTTGGCAGTTCTGATGATCTAATATAATTATTGACCAGTTGGTACCTGTTTTTATTTTTTAATTAAGACTATTTTTTGCAGCAGTTTTAGGTTCAATGTCTGATATTTTAAAATTAGAAAAAATTAAGCATATTTCAAATAGTTTGAGTTTGGAGGTATAACTATAAGGTGTAAATGTAAGTTCACTTGTTAAAAATTGAAAGCTTTAGAATGAAGCTAAGAGTTAGGTTAGAATTTTGCTTCTATTTCCATCTATATTTGAATGTGTAATTAACATAAAAATATGCATTTATCAATAAGCCATGTAAATAGCAACCAAATCACTAGAGAAAGAATGAAAGAGACCTTTGTAAATGAAGTCAATTAAGGTAACAGTTCTAATTATATTGTATATGTTTACATGTGTATTACTGATTTTTTTAATTTAATTTTTATTTTTTAAATTTTTTTAATGCTTATTTATTTTTGAGAGAGACAAAACGTGAGAACGGGAGGGGCAGAGAGAGAGAGAGGGAGACACAGAATCTGAAGCAGGCTCCAGGCTCTGAGCCATCAGCAGAGCCCGACGTGGGGCTTGAACCCACGGGCTGTGAGATCATGACCTAAGCCTAAGTCGGATGCTCAACTGACTGAGCCACCCAGGCGCCCTGACATGTCTATTATTCATTTTAAAGTGTAGGCTTTTCAGAAACAATTTGGTCTAATATTTGCCTCTTCCAGTATGCCTATTTCAATGGTTTGCATCAAGAAGATGCTCAGTTACACAGTAATTGGTTGCCTTTTTAGATTTGCTTTTTCTTAATTCTCACCTCCTCTACCAGACTGTCACGTGAATATAATTAAAATAAAAGGTTTTCCAAATTTCTGAGGTCATCACATTTGATCCTTACAAAATCTTTGTGAGCTAGATAGGACAGGTGCTACTAGCCCTGCTTTTTTTAAAAAAAGAAAATATAGAGGTTATGTGATTGAAGTATAAATGCTGAACTCATATTACTCATAAGAAATTAGAAGTTATTACAAGTTTGCACTTTTTACCATCAACATGCAGTGGCTTATGTATATTGTGCAGAGATTTACATTACATTATTATATTAAAAATCAGATTTATATGGCATTATTCACTCAATATTTGAAGCATAGGGATAATATTATAAGATAAAGTGACTTACTATGTAACATTGAATCTTATATGACTATTTGAATTGAAAGCTTAATGAGTGTTTGTTTGTTTTGAGAGAGAGAGAAACCTTGTGTGCAAACAGGGGAGGGGCAGAGAGAGAGGGAGAGAGAATCTTAAGTAGGCTCCGCACTGTCTGCACAGAGCCCCCTACTGGGTGTTCCATCCCACTAATGGTGAGTTCATGACCTGAGCCAATGTCAAGAGTCTGCTGCTCAATCAATAGATCCTCTCCACACCACATGAAATCTTAATGCAAATTGAACTGAGGGATTGAAATGGATGTTGCAAATGATAAAATAAAAATATTTCACTTTTTTACTCATGTTCCTATACACATCTTATAAATGATAACTACAAATCTACTTCTCTAGGTTTGAAAGAGTTCATGTATCATACTGCTACTCGGAGAATCAAAAACAATTACATCATCAGAGATCAGAAAATACTAGAAGATTGATTATTCTCTCAACAGATCAATCACTCCTTAGAAGATGAATATGTTGAAGCACAAAGAAAATAAAAATATAAAATTTTTCTGTTTTCTATCTTGTTTACAAGTTTGTTAAATAAGGTGTTTTTCTCAAATTGAAGATAAAATCAAAGGTAGAAGGCTTTAAAACAAAAGGCAAAATAGGACAGAAAAGTTAAATGAAAATATATAAATTTCACAATGCATTAAGAATTCAATTACTTTACTCATTTTATTATATACGTTATAAATTTTTCTCAAATTTAGATAAGCAAACAAAACTGTCTTAAGGAATTATGTTGGACAGAGCACTCATAAAATTGTGTTAAAATTTCAGTTTTTTAGGATATTGTTTTGTGTGCAATTATTAAAATATGAGATAAATATTTCCACTGGAGAAGTCTTTAAAAACCTGAGTGGGGGTGGGGAGGCCTGTGCTGCGCTGTGTAGCAGCAGACAGGATCTTAGAAATCCAGGTCTTTCCGATTTGCTCACCAGGCGGGTGTGGGTGGACACCCACTCTAAGGCAGGGCTGGCTAGTGTCCCCCCTCTCCCCACGGCAGCTGCCGTTATTGGAAAAGGGCCCTCTTCCCTTGTATGTAACCATATGCAAGGCACTGCGCTCACCTCACTGCCTGCCTACCTAACCACCTATGAGAGCGGCAATATCCTGAAAGTACTCGACCTAAGGAGACTGATGTTTGCCTAGGAAGTTACAGGTACGCTGAGCCCATAAGCATTTCCTAAGAGCCTGTAAGGATAGTCACTGCACCCAAGAAAGTTTTTTTTTTTTTCTTTTCCCCTTAGACACGAGAAGTGATGATTCAGGTCAAGAAAAACATCTTTCTTCCCATTCCTTGCTACTTAAGATTCAGACAGACAAAACGGGCAAGAAGGCAAGAAGGTTGTGTACTTCTGCACACACCTTGCTCTGCAGGAGCCTCGCCTGTAGCTCATGGGGTGGGTCTGCTGCAAAAAAGCTTCAAACTGCTGGGTTTGCTGGTAAGAAGTAAGCTCAACCTGGAAAGAGTAATAAATTCTTGGATTTATTACTTGGATTTATTACTTGGATTTATTACTTGCTTCTCTTGGATGAAGATACTAGCCCTGTTCCAAGAGTTGGATTTTTTTTTTTTTAATTGATGGACACAAAGAAATCAGTGAATCAATGTGCCTTTAAAGGGAATATTGAAATACAAAATTCTGTTGTAAGTTACATAGCTATAATAATTACAGTAATTTTACTTTTAAACTTTTTGATTTTACTTTTAAACTTTTTGGTTTTACTTTTTAATTTCTAACTTAGAAATAATTATAAACTTCCATGAAGTTGCAAAAATAGTGTACAGAGGTACCATGTATATATAGCCTGTACAAACCTTCCACCAAAGGTAGTGTTAATAAGATTCTGGGGTGATGGTGGGGTGGTCCAGAGCCGACGGCCGGGAAAGAATTCTTTGGTGCAAAAAGGGGATTTTATTAAAGCATGGGGACAGAGTCCTAGAGCAGAAAGAGCTGCGCTGGAGTTGTGAAGAGCGGCTTCTTATATATGATGAAGTTGGGGAAGGTAAAGTCAAAGGGAAGCCTCCAGAAGGATTTTGATATGCCAAAGAGGACTCATAAGATATCTGAGGCCTTGCTATTGTCAAGTTAATGTTGTTTTCCTCTAGTAGGGCATTAACATTAGGACTGTAGGGGCTTCCTGGAGAAATGTTATACTTGGTATTTGCCTCAAGTATTTGTCAATGTGCTGCAGGTTATGAGGAAATTTAACTTTACCTGGCATTTCCTTCTTGTCTTTCTTCCCCATATCACTATGAAGGGGTGATGTTGGGGCTCCAGGAAACTGAGTCTATAGTAGGCTTCTGGAGATGAGGCTATTGATAAGAATGCCACTGTCTTGTAATTTACTATATATTTATAAACTGATGGAGACCCATGGCCTGTATGACTGTGAACTCTATCAGTTGGCCATTTGTTTTCTTTCCTTTCCTTTGTCCTTGAGCAGCCAGGAGTGCCTGAGGAATATCACATACATCCCACATTGGAGGGAGAGGGAGGTACACTACCGTGCACTTTGTCCTCAGCCAACCCCACTCTCCCTCATCAGTATCTGACCTAATTATAATACAGTGCCAAAACCAGAATTGATATTAGCACAATACAATTACCTGGAGTATAAGCATTACTTAGATTTCATCAGTTTTTAGATGCACTCATTTGTTGTATGTAGGGTCTATGAGACTAAAATATGCAGTTGCTTATGTTTCATGGAACTATATTTTTTAAATTATGACCTGTTAATCTCAAATTGTAGTTTAGGATAATGATTCTTAAAAAATTTTCAAAGAAAGATTCTAAGGAGGAAAATAATTGTTAAAATAACTTTATTTGGTGTGAAAGGACTTATACGTATTGTTTAAATAATCTACAGTTACCATTAATAGGATGACTACTCTATTAAGTAAAGCACTATTTTACCATAAACATTATGGTTACTGACTAAATTTGAAGCAATCCAGGAACAATGAAGGAGGAGAAAAGAAATACGCAGAATTTTTCACATCTCAATATATTTTGTCACCATTCCCCAGATCTGTTGGCCAGAAAGTGAATATCAAATCTTAGGTTTTTGTTTAATATTTTGTTAGTCTAAGCCTTAATAGTTTCTTCTATCTGTAGTAGTCTAAAAATTTCTGGACATAAAAAATTTAAAGTGGATAGTTGAATGGAAATGAGTATGAGGTTTTAGATTGTTCTAAAATTAGGGCTCTGTACGTTGATGTTGTATCCGGCAACTTTGCTGAATTTATGTATCAGTTCTAGCAGCTTTTTGGTGGAGTCTTTCGGGTTTTCCATGTAGAGTATCATGTTGTCTGCAAAAAGTGAAAGTTTGATGACTTCTTTGCCACTTTGGATGCCTTTTATTTCATTTTGTTGTCTGATTGCTGAGGGTAGGACTTCCAACATTATGTTAAACAACCGTGGTGAGAGTGGACATCCCTGTCGTATTCCTGACCTTGGGGGAAACACTTAGTTTTTCCCTAGCTGTGGGCTTTTCATATATGGCTTTTATGATGGTATGTTCCTTCTATTCTGATTTTCTTGAGGGTTTTTATTAGGAAAGAATGCTATACTTAGTCAAATGCTTTTTCTGCATCTATGGACAGGATCATACAGTTCTTACCCTTTCTTCTATTAATGTGATGGATCACATTGATTCATTTGTGAATATTGAACCAGCCCTGCAGACCAGGAATGAATCTCACTTGATCATGGTGAATAATTCTTTAAATATACTGTTGAATTAGATTTGCTAGTATTTTGTTAAGAATTTTTGCATCCATGTTCATCAGGGATATTGGCCTGTAATTTTCCTTTTTTGTGGGGTCTCTGTCTGGTTTGGGAATCAAGGTTAATGCTGGCTTCATAGAATGAGTCCAGAAACTTTCCTTTTGTGTCTATTTTTTTTGGAACAGCTTGAGGGATGGGTATTAACTCTGCTTTAAATATGTGGTAGAATTCCCCTGGGAAGCCATTTAGTCCAGGACTCTTATTTGTTGGGAGATATTTGATAACTGATTCAATTTCTTTACTGGTTATGGGTTTGTTCAAAATTTTTATTTCTTCCCATTTGAGTTTTAGCAGTGTGTGGGTGTTGAGGAATTTGTCCATTTCTTCCAGGTTGTCCAGTCTGTTGGCATATCATTTTTCATAGTATTCTCTAATTGTTTGTATTTCTGTGGTATTTGTTGTGATCTTTCATTTATGATTTTATCGATTTGGGCTCTCTTTTCTTGTTGAGAAGTGTGGCTGGGGGGGGTGTTCATCAATTTTACTTTTTGAAAAAAATCAGCTCTTAGATTTATCTGTTCTACTGTTTTTTTGTATTGTATATTTATAAACTAAGAGTTGATGGGGGGTAGGGGAGAGGGGAGAATGGATGATGGCATTAAGGAGGGCACTTGTTGTGATGAACACTGGGTGTTGTATATAAGTAATGAATTATGGGAATATTCTCCAAAACCAAGGGCACACTGTATATACTGTATGTTAGCTAACTTTACATTAAATTTTATTAAAAAATAAGATAAAATATGAAATAAATTTACTGTAAGAGGATATATATATATACATATATATATGTGGTGTATATATATATATATATATATATATATATCTGTGAAAATGAAAGAAAACGAAGTACTGGTTGTGGTAAAATAATAGTAATAATAATAATAAAAAAAGTTTATCTCAGAAAAAATGGGGGGGGGCTTAGTTAACCAAAGTTGTACCTTAATAAAAAAAAACTTGTACTTTTTCCTAATGATGGTATTTGTTTTGTTTTTGGAGAGGGTAACAGTAATGATAATATCATAGTGTCTATCATTTATTTATATACCTGAGAAAAACCCTAGAGTCAAGTATATTTCAAAAACCATGTGTTTTTTTTTGTGATTTCTGTAAGTAAAGACATATTTCTTTTTACCTGCAAGTTAATTTTGATATATTTAGTCTTTCTGATTATTTAAAACAAATTTTACTCTAATCTTGTCGGAAGGGCTCATTATCTAGAATCTGAAAGATTCAAGTTTCTTCATAAAAGTTTATCTGCAGCTTTTATATTGTGGATAAATAAAAAAAAAATCATTGGCTTACCTTTTCCTTCTTTTAATTTCTTTTAAAAGTTACACTATTATCTTCTGGACTGAAAGGATACTGTCAAAAATTATGACAATGATTTTATTGTCTCTCTTTTATATTTGACTTGAAATTTTTTACCTGGAAGCCAGAAAAAATCCACTTTTTCTTTAAAATGTACTGATTTTTACCATCATGTGTCTCCTTGCTGGCTTTCCAGGTCATTTTTTCTCCAATAATAGGATATTCTTTTCATATATGTTTTCCAGGAATCTTTTATTTCAGGACTGATTTCTCGAATCATAGTTTATAGTACTTGTTACCTTCAACTGCATTAATTTCCTCCTTGAATATTCTTACTACAGACATATATTATTTTCTTATTTTGTGTATGTACTAATTTCTTTGAAAATATTTTCGCTTTGTGCATTTCTTTTTGAAATAGGTAAGCATAGTGGGAGGAGCCATGAAAGAGGATGGGGAAAATGAGGACAAAACTAAGGGGAAAGTATGGATTGGAAGACATATATAAGATAATAGAAAAGAGTTACCAAACAAAGAAGTTGAAGAGAGAGAGAGAGAATTATTCAACTTGTTGTGGTAGTGATAGGAGATAGGCATTAGAGCTCAAGGCTCTTGTCTTAAAGGTCTTCTTGTCTTAAATGGAAGGAGAAGCCAGCACATCTGAGACTAAGGAGCTGACGATAGTAAGAATGTGTACATAAATATGTAGGAAGGGTCAATATTTGGAAATACTTCACAGTTGATGTCCAGGAGATAAGGCCATATAAGGACATGAAAATGAAGAGGGCTAGATGAATAACTTGAGGATGGCAAAGATTTTGAGTAACTAATGAGTAAATAGGGAGAGCAATTAGATGAAGGAAAAGTACAGTGGTTTTCAAGAGGAAATAAGGACTTTGCTACAGTTTGAGACAGTTAATTTGACATACAACTGGCCTGCATGACCAAGGAATTAGCCTAGGTATCACTCAAAATCTCAGTTGTAGTACAGAGAAAATATAGTATAGGCCCGATACATGTATGGGATGAAATAAATGGTCATGATAGGATACAATAAGTAACTTCATCTTAAATTTATTTTAAAATACCTCTTTTTTTGCATAGGTGTCATTTATAATTTATTTTAAAAGGATGCTCATATTATGTATTTAATCTGGGTTTATTTTATCAGCAGATTATTCTATTGGAAAATGACTTAAATAGACATATATTAATACTATATTTTATTTCCTGAAAAAGAAAGGAAATTAATTGTCTAAGTCATTATTCATATGTCTTTTTATAGCTTCGTAGGCTAATTATCAAATGAATCTCTCAAAATGACTTCATCACATCTTCAATTTTGAACTATAAAAGTATTCCTTTACAGGTTAGACATAAATACAGGTTATATTATGTAGTTTTAATTGCACTATATTTATCTGTAGACCTATAAATATCATACTTCATGGAATTAGCACAATGGTACTTCCTTAATAAGTGTAGAAATGCTTTATGGTGGCAATTTCTCATTTAATCTATAATTAACCAATAAATATGACAGACCATTTTATTTGAGTGCCAATAATTAGTGACTTTATATTTATATGATTTAGTAAATGAGACAGATTCTCTTACTGCTAGTGATAATTTCATTCTACAAATTGGGCATATTCAGAAGCTTATAGCTCTTTCAGAGTCACTAAATCCTACAGTTTATCACCTTAAGCAATAATCTGGATGCCAGAATGAAAGAATCTATTGGGAAAGGTGAGCTCATTTTCAAGAGAAATCTATGACATTTGGTTAATAAACCCAGGAAAAGGATGAACTTACTTGGTTTCCCTTTTCACCTCTGTCTCTCAGCTTCATTCTATAGGGAAACAAAAAAACTGCACTCACCTTAAGATTGATGATTCTTTATATACAGCTTTTTTTTTTCTTCCATTTCAGCTTACTTTCTAGGAAGAGAGTCTGAGAAATAGGAGTGGTATTGACCTTGAAAATAAATGTGTCCTCTATGTAACACAGATTATTTTCTATATTCCAAATATTTGACAACCTAAACATATTAAACCAGGAGATAATAGTGCCCAATCGTTCAGCTAAAAATAGTGAAAGGAAGGATTCAAGGCTACCAGATGTTATGTCTATGTTACACATGGTTGTTCCTTGTGAAGTAGTTCACCATATATGCCTATAAAATAGCTCAATTTTATAATAATTCTACTTGGATTCATATTTTGCAACATGTTTTTTTAAAATTTGTTAATGTTTATTTTTGAGACAGCAAGTCAGAGAGAGACACACATAGAGCATGAACAGGGAAGGGGCAGAAAGAGACACAAAATTCAGAGCAGACTCCAGATTCTGAGCTGTCAGCACAGAACCCGATGCAGGGCTCCAACCCATGAGCTGTGAGATCATGACCTGACCTGAAGTCGAACACTCAACCGAGTGATCCACCCAGGTGCCTTGCAACATCTCTTTGACCTTACCATCTTTATGCCTTGATTTCTTCACTTGGAGTGAGAATATCAAGACTATATCCACTATATTGGCTTGTGTCAAGTTTTAAATTTCATGCTTCATGCATAGTTACCACCAAAAAAATGTTAACATTAAGTATTATAATAAATGCCAGTCAATAAATGATATCTTAAAAATCTCTACTCAGTGTCATTTCTACATAAACTTGAATAGTCTACATCTTATAGTGGATGAAATGGCTAAACAACAACAACAACAACAAAACAAAAACGAAAACAGAAAAAAACCTCACAGCAGCTGATTAAGTCAGAAGGGATGTGTAATTGTGTGTAACCCCCAGTAGAAGTATTGTCAGAGTTGAAGAATTTAATGTAGAAATTGGAGTTTCCTGAAATGTAGGAGAAGTTGGAAAGTCCAACTCTGGAAATGGGGTGAGGGGTAGTCAGAGAATTGTAGTAATAGTCAGTGTACCTGTCTGAAGCATCAGCAGTGATGGACAAGTTTGAACTTGTAGGCAAGTCTGAGAAATCTTGCATATCTGGAAACAGAAATAGAACCATAAAAGGGGAGCTTGTGAAGATCTAGAACTTTTAAGAAAGCTTTACGAAAATGCTTTTTAAAATTCAGCTTCTCTGTGAAACACCACTGCTTCTAAGGGAACTGTCACTTTCCTAGCTCTAGGTAGCAGGCTTTGTGCTGTTGTTGATCAGTTCTAACATAAGCAAGAGGAACCATGTTACAGTTGCCTGTATTTATTATGCTTGTGTGCCACAACCTATCAAAAGTAATGATCTGTTTCCTTTCTGTCTTCTAAATCTTGCTGCATTCCTTTGTTGAGCAAGTCCCATCTGGGAGAATATAGGGAGGGTATTATGAGAAACAATTTTACCAGCTTTGGGTGGGAGTTGTAGTGACAGACAGACAACTTGCCATCTATCATATTTTATCAAGAGGACCATGGTGGTCTGGGGGAGGGGGAGTGTGCAGTGGGGAAGTTACTGTCTTCTAAAGTAAGGTAAAGTATAGGGGTACCTGAGTGGCTTGGTCAGTTGAGCACTTGACTCTTGATTTCAGCCCAGGTCATGATCTCACGGTTAGTGACATGGAACCCCATATCAGGCTCTGCGCTGACAGCATGCAGTCTGCTTGGGATTCTCTCTCTCTCTGCTCCTCTCCTGCTTGTGCATGTGCGTGCGTTCTCTCTCTCTCTCTCTCTCAAAATAAGTAAGTACTGTTAAAAAATGAGTAATATAAAATATTCATCCTTTGCCAAAAGTCTACATAAAATACCCTAACAAGTGTTTGTTTTCTTTTGTTTGGATTTTTTTGTTTTTGTTTTTGTTTTTGTTTTTTTGTTTGTTTGTTGGTAAACCAATAGGTAGAATGATTTTTTAAAGCCATTTGGTCTGCATAGGATATGGTAGAGACAAAGCTGTTTTGTGAGTACAATTGATAAATTCTCTTGTATTTGACTTTTAATAATTTCATAAGCAGAAACTGAATTATATGGGTCTTGTCTTGAAATTTTAAGTAGAAATGAGATTTTTGGGGGGCACCTGGGTGGCTCAGTCGGTTAAGCATCCGACTTGGGCTCAGTCATGATCTCATGGTTCGTGGGTTCGAGCCTCACATCAGGCTCTGTGCTGACAGCTCAGAGCCTGAAGCCTGCTTCAGATTCTGTGTCTCTTTCTCTGCCCCTCCCCTGCTCATGCTCTGTCTCTCTGTCTCTCAAAAATAAGCATTTAACAAAACAAAACAAAAACAAGATTTTGTATGAATTATTACAGTCTACTAGTATGGGATAGAAATGGCCTAGAGACAATACAAGATTAAGTAGTAATTTTAACAATATAATCACCACTAAATGAATAAAGACACTATTCTGTTAAAAGATATATTCAAAGGGTAAAATTTGCAACTATTTATAGGCGCATGTGTTGTTTTAGTTCTCATATACATATATTAGTATAAAATGTGCATACAGATTTTCTTACAGAATATTTCTTCACTTTCAAAATTGTTTTTTTTTCCTTACCCATTGAGCCAACTCATACTATGCCTGCCTGAACTGCTATCGTTTGTTTCCAGATTTATTGAAATATCCTCCTAATCTTGTGTTTACCTTTGCCTTCCTACTACATGTGTATTTTCAGCACATCAGCCAAAGGAATCTTAGTAACTTAAGTCAGATCATGTTACTCTCCTGTCAAACTCTTGTCATGTGCTATTTCACTCATAGTAAAAGACGAACTCTGTACAATGACCTATTTTGTCCTCTTGCGTCCAATCAATTGTTTCTTAGATGTAGTTTTCTAATAATCTCCCAGGGAGCACAAAAGTGGCCATTTTGCAATTCTTCTTAAATACTGTGGTCATTCCTGCTCATGCTTCAGGGCTTCTTGAATGAAACAGTTTCTTGTACTAAGAAATTCGTCCCAGACATTCAGAACCTGCTCACCCATCTGTTCAGCTCTTTACTCAGATATCACCTCTTCCTCACGTAACCTAATCTGGACACCCCTAACAAAAAAATGACTACAATGCCCCTCCTCCAAGAGGAAAAAGAAAGAATATGAGACACCCCAGTTGCTCAGGTCTCCTTGTGTTTCACCATCTAACATGCTATATCATCATTTTGTGTGTGTGCTTATTTCAGAGTGTTACTGGACAAACACTGCAGGTGCTCACTGAGGAATTGTTGAATTAGAAAATGATTATCAATAAAAATGTAAAATATTTGGGAATTTTATAATATTTTCTATCTTAAGGATATCGAATATTTAAACAATAAAGTTTTTAAGTATGAATTTGACTGAACTGTCATCAGATAATGAACATGAAAAAAGCCAATAAAATTAGGCAATGTTTTCACATCATCATATTAATATTGAAAATCAGTGCTTTTTAGAAAAAATAACTGCCTACACAAACTTTCTCAACACAAATATAAAGTCAATCAGGTTGTGATAATCATATATTACTTCTGAACACTTAGAGAGACATTTCTCTTGCATGAACATTTACATAAAAATACTGTGTTTTTCTTAATAGAATGTTCAGATATGTTTCTGCTAACTACCTTATACCAAGCCAATTGTGGATAAGCCTTCAAGTTAAAAGTAAAAGGAAAAAATCGAGCAGGAATGGCTTTCTGACAGAAACAAGTGTTATCTGTGCTAAACTCAGTGGAAATTTTCTATTTGAAGCATTGAGTTTTGATGTATAAATTATATGAAAATTGTAATAACCTTGGCTGCTAAGTTAAATAATAGTAGATAAAAGCTTTTGGATTACCTTAATACTAAACTATGAAATTTCAGGAAGATAAAATATACTTGAGTGTGTTTATTCTGTTGTAAATGATGTTACTATACAGAACAAAATCTTATTGCATATTTCATATGACTATTTTCTAAATAAAAATCTTAGAGGCCAAGGAAAGTATATTTTAACTCTAAGTCGCAAACTATAGCATATAACTAATTTAAAATGTTTATTAGAGGAAACTTGTCTACCTCTTTTGAAAAAAAAAATAAATTGTAATGTATGAGGTTTTTTTTATTTATGTGATTAAGAGCCTGGGCTCTTTCAAAGATGATTGGATATTTATTAAAAAATTCATATTAAATATTTATATTTGGTATAATGGATGAAGATTTCTTTCCTGTTTTTTTCAGATATTCAAAAGTATTAATAAAAAGTAACAAAATGTTTTGGAAAGTTGCAGTTACACATTTTTCAACAAAAAATGCAAAAAGTATAAGCATTGTTAATTTTATACTTTGATATAAAGAAAAAAATTGCAGGTGCACTAAAATTGTAAAGTTTCTTTTAATCAATGCATTCTACATTCATGCAGAAGTTGTTACAGATAAGAGATTGCATGTTTGTGTATAAATGAAAAAAAAACTACATCAAAATCAAGTTCCCATTTATGCTTGTCCCTACGTACATGCAGCTTTCCCTAATCTCAACATCCAATACCAGACTGATATAAATGTTTATAGTAGGGGAGGTTGTGCATCGCGCGTGTGTGTGTTGGGGGGGGGGTAGTATATGGGAACTCTATATTATGTTTTGTTTTTTTTTGGGTTTTCAAGTTTTTATTTAAATTCTTCTTAATTAACATAATATCAATTTCAGGAGTAGAATTTAGTGATTCAGCACTTACATACAGTTACATACACATACCTCCAGTACTCATCACAAGTGCCCTTCTTAATGTCCCATCACCTATGTAACCCATTGCCTGCCCACTTCCCCTCCAGAAGCCCTCAGTTTGTTCTCTATAGATAAGAGTCTGTTTTATGGTTTGCCTCTTTCTTTTGTCCCCTGATATTAATCTGTTTTGTTTCTTAAATTCAACAGATAAGTGAAATCAGATGGTATTTGTCCTCTTCTGATGGAAATTTCATTTAGCATTATACACTCTAGCTCCATCCACGTCATTGCAAATGGCAAAATTTCATTCTTATTGATAGCTTATTGATATACAATATTGCATTGTATAGACGTACCACATCTTCTTTAGCCATTCATCACTTGATGGGCATCTGGGCTTTTACAATAATTTGGCTATTGTTGATAATGCTGCTACAAACACTGGGGTGTGTGTGCGCCCCTTCGAATCAGTATTTTTGTATCCTTTGTGTAAATACCTAGTAGTGTGATTGCTAGGTCCTAGGGTAGTTCTATTTTTAACTTTTTGGAGAACCTCCTTACTGTTTGGCAGAGTGGCTGCACCAGTGTGCATTCCCACCAACAGTGTAGGAGGGTTTCCCTTTGTCCATATCCTCGCCAACATCTGTTGTTCCTTGTGTTGTTAATTTTAGCCATTTGGACAAGTGTAAGGTGATAACTCATTGTAGTTTTGATTTGTATTTCCCTGGTCTTTGACAGCGGCTCTAGTACCTGTTTTCTAGACACATTTCCGAAGACAACGGAAACAAAAGCAGAAATGAACTATTGGGACTTGATCAAGATAAAAGCTTCTACACAGCAGAGGAAATGATCAGTGAAACTAAAAGGTAGCCTTTGGAATGGGAGGAGATATTTGCAAATGACATATCTAATAAGGCATTAGTATCCAAAGTCTACCAAGAACTTATCAAACCCAACACCCCCAAAAATCAAAGAATCCAGTAAAGAAATGGGCAGAAGAGATGAATAGACACTTTTCCAAAGAAGACCTAGAGATAGCTAACAGACACATAAAAAGATGCTCTATGTTCTGTTCAATTTTGCTGTGAAACTAAAGCTTCTCTAAAAAATAAAGACTAATTAAATGGGGGAAAATCAATGGTTAATAATAAAACCATAATGACAGAATAATGAAGGATAGAAGCACATGACAAAACCTGAAATCTTGTGTTTATACAGGAAGATTCTTTTTTTTCCTCACATTACATACTTATTCCAACTTAACTGATCTCTGTTAATGTTGATAGAATAACAAAAATACTACTAGTATTGCCTTTATACATGGCCTTCATTCTGTAAATTTATTCTGCAAGCCCTTGAACTTGACTTATTCGAAGTTGTATCTAGATGAATGATTTCATTTCCTTCTAATGCTTGGATGACTTGGAGAGTCATTTGGCACTTGACAAGCTATGTTATGACATGTTATCAGCCACATATTAGACAGAAAACTAATTATTTCAAGGAATAACTACATGGAAAAATAAAGTACGTCAAGAATTGTGTTTTGGGGAGTGGTGGCAGAGGAACAACAAAGATGTGTCAACTAGAGAAAGATTAAGTTTAAAAAATAAGTTTAAAAGCCCTATCGTCAATTGTTGTCTTTATACAACATAGTTAGAAAGTAAGTAAATGCAATCCGAGAAATGTACCCAGAGTTTGAACTTGTGCGAATATAATGACATTTGTTGTCAACATCTATATCTTGGCATTAATGAGTTTACAAAATGTAGCAAGGATAATCATCTATTCAGTGGACTTGAATTGAAACAATTGGAATTATTATATATACTTTTGTTTCAATTTATTCTTTATTCTCTTCTATTATAAATGTGTGTCTGTAAAATGAAATCAAAATCTGGCATTGCCTGATTTTATACTTAAAAGAAGACAGCGCATTATATTTTTACGCTAGTGCTATGAAAATTGTCCTTTCAGGGGTGCCTGAGTGGTTCAGTGGATTAAGCCTCTGACTCCTTGTTTCAGTTTGGGTCATAATCTCATAGTTGGTGAGACTGAGCCCTGAGTCATGGGCTCCAACTGGCAGCACAGAGCCTGCTTGGGATTCTATCTGTCCCTTTCTCTGCCCCTTCCCTGTTCTTGCATGTGTTTGTGTGTTCGTGTTCTCTCTCTCTCTCTCTCAAAATAAACATTCAAACCTTAAAGAATATGTTCCTTTCACTTTATTTTTTTAATGTTTATTTTTGAGGGAGAGAGGAAAAGAGAGAGAGAGAGAGAGAGAGAGAGAGAGAGAGAGAGAAAGAAAGAAATATCTAAAGGCTCCAGGCTCTGAGCTGTCAGCATAGAGCCTGATGCTGTGCTCAAATCCAGTAACTGTGAGATCATGACCTGAGCTGAAGTCAGACCCTTGACCAACTGAGCCACCCAAGCTTTCCTGTCCTTTCACTTTAAAATTGAATCACAGGGGTGCCTGGTTGGCTCAGTCTGTTGAGCGACCAACTTCAGCTCAGATCATGATCTCAAGGTTTGTGGGTTTGAGCCCCACATTGGGCTCTGTGCTGATAGCCCAGAGCCTGGAGCCTGTTTCAGATTATGTCTCTCCCTCTCTCTGCCCCTCCCCCACTTGGACTCTGTCTCCCTTGGTCTCAAAAATAAGCATTACAAAAATTTTTAAAAATTGAATCACAATACAACTTACTGATTAGTTAATTCACTGTTATTGTTTCTTGATGAATGTAGTTGTTCACCATAATGTTTTACAAAAAAATTTGAAAGTATCCAATATATTGTATTTATTTCTGCTTTGCCGTCGGAATCGTGATTTTACTATGTGGTTGCATGTGCAAATTTCCAAAAATCTTACAAAATAATGTTTAGGAAGTGGAAATTGATAGTAAATGAACCCTGTATTTTTTTGTACTATGTAATACAAAGAAAGTAGAAAAACATTTTAACGTGGCTATCAAAGATGTATTCAAGATTATAAATTTCAGAGTTTTTCTCCTTGGGACCACTAAACGCTCATATCAATTTGCTTCACCTTCCTCTGCTTAATTGTGAGCTTCTTCAAGGACATACTCATTCATGATTGTGTTCTCTTGTTACAGCCCAGTTTCTGATAGAGTAACTACTGGATTAAATACTTACTAGATAAAGTTGAATGACTTAGTTTCTTTGGAATATAGTTTTTATTTCAGTGATAAATGTCTATAATTGAAGGTGGATCAGAAAGGTTTCGAATTTCTAAACATACAGTTTTTAAAATTAAAAAAAAATTAATGTTTATTTTTGAGAGGGAGAGAGACAGCGTGAGTGGGGAAGTGGCAGAGGGAGAGGGAGACACAGAATCCAAAGCAGCTCTAGGCTCTGAGCTATCAGCATGGAGTACGATGTGGGGTTCGAATCCATGAACTGTGAGGTCATGACCTGAGTCAAAGTCTGGCACTTAATGGACTGAGCCACCCAGGTGCCTCACATTTTTAAAAATTCGAAACCGAATAGAGAAAGGATTGGAGGTGGGAAATCATCAAAATTAAAAATTTATATTAGTTTACTCTATATAAAGTATAACAATACATTTTAGAATGCTTTAAAACCACAGACAGAAAAGATAGGGGTGGCTCTTATATATAGCCATGCTTACATTTATATTGATATTACCAAATGATCTGGCACGCAGGCTAAGTGAGGAAATGAAGAGGTCAGCCCTGGCACTGTGGAAGCTAAATACTCTGTCCTGGGAAATCCCAAGGGGGATTGAAAGCAAAGCTCTAATCTTGGTTTGCCAACACTGTAGGGAACAAACTTGGATAAACTCTTTACAAGAAAAGCCAAAACAGAAGAGAGGAGGGTTTGGAAAAGAGAAAGGGAGACACACATTTTGGGTGCCGAGAGCTGGGGGAGGTGGAAGGCTCAGGCCTTAACAACTGACCTTTCCATCCACAAGATGGACCCCTAGAGTTTTATAGTGGGAGGGGGGAGGAGAAAGGGGGGCTGTGGTGTAGTACATGCAAAACAATAGGTAGAGAATGGATGATAATGGGTGGGGGTCAGTATGGACTTATCCCTTGATCATGGGCAAGGAAGGAAATGTGTTGCCAAAGATTGTCAACATTTTCTATATTATTTAGCAAAGCTGTGTACATCCAAAGGCCTGGAAATATAAACTACTGGTACTGTTCCATACCTGCCATGTTATCATTAAGCTTCTCTCAAAGTCCCTGGTCCTCAGTGCCATCACAAATCCACAGACGACTATAATAGAGCAAGAATGGTTCATCCTAGTCTTTGGGACTTGATTAATTGGTGATTCTTTTGATAGTCTCTCTAGGATTTATTGTAGAAATTTCACCCTGACATATACCTAATGTGACTTAGACCATTATTCATACTAATTAGCAGATACTTACGGGTTCAAGATACCAAGTGATATGAATCAATAATTTATTAAAAGACCTAATTTAGGATGTCTTTTGGTGAAGGAGTTCAGGATTCTCTCTGTGAACTTTGTCATCACCGACATTTCTCAATATATTGGGATACTGATCATTTAAATAACAGTGCAAAAATAGTAGATAACATTCAGCATAACGGTATGAAGCATAAAGGGAATCTCAGTATTTTGAAATCTGGGTCCAAAGTTACCAATAAAAAATTTTAAAAGTTCATGTAATCCTTTAAATTTTGTATGGGACTGGAAAAACCAAATTTTCAGGGTCTCTGGTGGAAAATAAACAGAAAACCTAGCAAGTTGAAGTTACTTAAGTTTAAATGGAGATTATTAGTTGACAGTGAACCTAATAGAGAAGAGAATGATATGATTTCTAAAATATTTTTTAGCTGCATAAAATAATTTCCTAGTCAAATTAATGGAAAGTATTATTATAGTATAGATGGATCATCAATAGAGCATTGGCTATATAACCTGTCTTAGATGAGAGAAAACCAAGGAAATGTGGCTAAAAACAAATGTAATATAATTTCAAGAAGTATCATCATCATTATAATTGGAGAGTTATGTAGAATGACCAGATTGGTTCTAAGGTGCTAAAACTGATATATCCAAATCTATAGCTGATAATTTTAATTGGAATTGAGTTAGGACTGCAAAAATAGGGAGCTTGGCTCTGGGTAGAAGTAATGGCATTCCTGGGATCAAGTGATTTGGCTGATCTAATTGTCTAAAAGTCTTGCTTTTTTAATTATTTTTTTAAAATTTACATCCAAGTTAGTTACCATATAGTGCAATAGTGATTTCAGGAATAGATTCCAGTGATCCATCCCCTATATATAACACCCAGCACTCATCCCAACAAGTGTCTTCCTTAATGCCCCTTACCCATGTAGCCCATCCCCCTACCCCACCCCCTCCAGCAGTCCTCGGATTGTTCTCTGTATTTAAGAGGCTCTTTTGTCCCCTCCTTTTATATTTTGCTTCCTTTCCCTTATGTTCATATTTTGTGTTTCTTAAATTCCTCATATTAGTGAAGTAAAATGATATTTGTCTTTCTCCGACTAATTTCACTTAGCATAATACCCTCCAGTTCCATCCACGTAGTTGCAAATGGCAAGATTTCATTCTTTTTGATTGCCGAGTAATACTCCAGTGTGGATATATACCACTTCTTCTTTATCCATTCATCCATTGATGGACATTTGGGCTCTTTCCATACTTTGGCTATTGTCGATAACACTGCTATAAACACGGGGGTGCATGTGCCCCTATGAAACAACACACCTATATCACTTGGATAAATACCTAGTAGTGCTATTGCTGAGTCATAGGGTGGTTATATTTTTAATTTTTTGAGGAACCTCCATACTGGTTTCCAGAATGGCTGTACCAGTTTGCATTCCCACCAACAGTGCAGAAGAGATCCTCTTTTTCTGCATCCTTGCCAGCATCTGTTGCCTGAGTTGTTAATGTTAGCCATTCTGACATGTGTGAGGTGGTATCTCCTTGTGGTTTTAATTTGTATTTCCCTGATTATGAGTGTTGAGCATTTTTTTTCATGTGTCTTAACCATCTGGACGTCTTCTTTGGATAAGTGTCTATTCATGTCTTTTGCCCATTTCTTCACTGGATTGTGTTTTGCATGTTAAAACTGATAAGGTCTTTATAGATTTTGGACACTAACCCTTTATCTGATATGCCATTTGCAGATATCTTCTCCCATTCCATCAGTTGCCTTTTAGTTTTGCTTATTGTTTTCTTCACTAAGCAGAAGCTTTTTATTTTGATGAGGTCCCAATAGTTCATTTGTCTTTTTGTTTCCCTTGCCTCTGGAGACATGTTGAGTAAGAAGTTGCTGCAGCCAAGATCAAAGAGGTTTTTGTCTGCTTTCTTCTCTAGGATTTTGATGGCTTCCTGTCTTAAATTTAGGCCTTTCATCCATTTTGAGTTTATTTTTATGTATGGTGTAAGAAAGTTGTCCAGGTTCATTCTTCTGCAAGTCGCTGTCCAGTTTTCCCAGCACCACTTGCTGAAGAGACTGTGTTTATTCCATTGGATATTCTTTACTGCTTTGTCAAAGATTAGTTGACCATATGTTTGTGGGTCCATTTCTGGGTTCTCTATTCTGTTCCATTGATCTGCGTGTCTGTTTTTGTGCCAGTACCATACTGTCTTGATGATTACAGCTTTGTAGTATAGCTTGAAGTCTGGGATTGTGATGCTTTCTGCTTTGGTTTTCTTTTTTTAGGATTGCTTTGACTATTCAGGTCTTTTGTGGTCCCATACAAATTTTAGGATTGTTTGCCTGAGCTTTGTGGAGAATGCTGGCGTTATTTTGATAAGGATTGTATTGAATATCTAGATTGCTTTGGGTAGTATCGGCATTTTAATAATTTGTTCTTCCAATCCATGAGCATGGAATATTTTTCCAGTTTTTGTGTTGTCTTCAATTTCTTTCATAAGTGTTCTATAGTTTTCAGTGTATAGATTTTTCTCCTCTTTGGTTAGGTTTATTTCTAGGTATTTTATGGTTCTTGGTGCAATTGTAAATGGGATCGATTCCTTGATTTCTTTCTTTTGCTTCATTATGGGTGTATAGAAATGCATCCAATTTCTATACATTGATTTTATATCTTGTGACTGCTGAATTCTTGGATGAGTTCTAGCAGTTTTTTGGTAGAATCATTTTGATTTTCCATATAGATTATAATGTTATCTGTGAAGATTGAAACTTTGACTTCCTCCTTGCTGAGTTGGATGTCTTTTATTCCTTTGTGTTGTCTGATTGCTGAGACTAGGAGTTCCAATACTATGGTGAATAACAGTGGTGAGAGTGGACATTCTTGTCATGTTTATGACCATTGAGGATGATAGTAGAAGTGAGTCTTTCATATATGGCTTTATGATCTTGAGGTATGATACTTCTAGTCCTACTTTCTTGAGGGTTCTTATCAAGAAAGGATGCTGTATTTTGTCAAATGCTTTCTCTGCATATATTGACAGGATCTGTGGTTCTTGTACTTTGTTTTATTGATGTGATATATGACATTGATTGTTTTGTGAATATTGATTCAGCCCTGCATCCCAGATATAAATCCCACTTGCTTGTGGTGAATAATTCTTTTAATGTGTTGTTGGCTCTGGTTAGCTAATATTTTGTTGAGGATTTTTGTGTTCATGTTCATCAGGGAAGTTGGTCTGTAGTTCCCCATTTTAGTAAGGTCTTTGTCTGGTTTTAGAATCAAGCTAATGCTGGCTTCATAGAATGAGTTTGGAAGTTCCCTTCCATTTCTATTTTTTGGAACAGTTTCAAAAGAATAGATGTTAACTCTTCTTTAAATGTTTGGTAGAATTCCCCTAGAAAGCTATCTGGCCCTGGATTCTTGCTTTATTGGGAGATTTTATAATACTTATTTGATTTCTTTACTGGTTATGGGTCTGTTCAAACTTTCTAATTTTTTTTTAATGTTTATTTATTTCTGAGACAGAGACAGAGCATGAGAGGGGGAGGGGCAGAAAGAGAGGGAGGCACAGAATCTGAAGTAGGCTCCAGGCTATGAGCTGTCAGCACAGAGCCCGACGTGGGGCTTGAACTCACAAACCGTGAAATCATGACCTGAGCCGAAGTCAGTCGCTCAACCAACTGAGCCACCCAGGTGCCCCAGGTCTGTTCAAATTTTCTATTTCTTCTTGTTTCAGTTTTGGTAGTTTATGTTTCTAGGAATTGGTCCATTTCTTCCAGATTGCCTAGTTTATTGGCATATGATTGCTCATGATATTCTCTTATTATTTTTGTAGTGTTGGTTGTGATCTCTCCTCTTTCATTCATGATTTTATTTATTTGGGTCATTTTTTTCCTTTTTCTTTTTGATCAACTTGGCAAAGGGTTTATCAATTTTGTTAATTCTTTCAAAGAATCAGTTCCTGGTTTCATTGATCTGTTCTCCTGTTTGGTTTGGTTTGGTTTGGTTGAGATAGCATTTATTTCTGCTCTAATTTTACTATTTCTCATCTTCTACTGTTTTGGGGTTTTATTAGTTTTTTTTCCAGCTCTTAAGGTGTAAGGTTAGGTTGTGTATATGAGACCTTTCTTCCTTCTTTAGGAAGGCCTGGATTGTTATGCACTTCTCTTAGAGCTATCTTTGCCACATCCCAGAGGTTTTGGTCTGTGGTATTATCATTTTCATTGGCTTCCATGTACTTTTTAATATTCTCTTTAATTTTGTGGTTAGCCCATTCATTCTTGAGTAGAATGTTCTTCAGTCTCCAAGTATTTGTTGTCTTTACAAATTTTTTCTTGAGGTTGATTTTGGTTTTCATAATGTTTTGGTCTGAAAATATGCATGGTATGATCTCAATCTTTTTATACTTGCTGAAGGCTGATTTGTGTCCCAACTTGTGATCAATTCTGGAGAATGTTCCATGTGAACTAGAGAAGAAAGTATTTTCTGTTGCTTTAGAATGAAATGTACTGAATATATCTGTTAAGTCCCTCTGGCCCAGTGTGTCATTCAAAGCCATTGTTTCCTTATTGATTTTTTGTTTAGATGATCTGTCCATTTCTGTAGGTGGAGTGTTGAAGTCCCCTACTATTATGGTATTATTATCAATGAGTTCTGTATGTTTGTGATTGATTTATATATTTGGGTTCTCCCACATTGGAAAAATGTTTACAACTGCTAGATATTCTTCATGGATAGACCCCTTAATTATGATACAATGCTCTTCTTCATTATTGTTAAGTCTTTATTTTAAAATCTAAATTGTCTGCTCTAAGTATGGCTACTCTGGGGACGCCTGGGTGGCTCATTCGGTTAAGTGTCAGACTTCAGCTCAGGTCATGTTCTCATGGTTCGTAAGTTTGAGCCCCGTATCAACCTCTTTGCTGACAGCTCAGAGCCTGGAGCCTGCGTTGGATTCTGTGTGTGTCTCTCTCTATCTGCCTCTACCCTGCTCATGCTCTGTCTGTCAAAAATAAATAAACATTAAAAAAAACTTTTAAAAAGTATGGCTACTCTGTCTTTTGGTGACCGTTAGCATGATAGATGGTTCTCCATCTCCTTACTTTCAATCTGAAAGTGTCTTTTGGTCTAAAATGGGTCTCTTGTAAACAGCATATAGATGGATCTTGTTTTCTTATCCATTCTTTTACCCTATGTCTTTTGGTTGGAGCATTTAGTCCATTGACATTTAGAGGGAGTACTGAAAGATATGAATTTAGTGCCATTTTGTTGCCTGTAGAGTTGGATTTTCTGGTGGTGGTCTCTGGTCCTTTCTAGTCTTTGTTGCCTCCGGTCTTTTTGTTTTTCTTTCCCTATCTTTTCTCCCCTCAGAGAGTCCCCCTTAAAATTTCTTGCAGGGCTGGTTTAGTAGTCACAAACTCCTTTAGTTTTTGTTTGTCTGGGAAACTTCTTATTTCTCCATTTATTTTGAATGAGAACCTTGCTGGATAAAGAATTGTTGGCTGCATATTTTTACATTTCATCACAGTGTGTATATACTGCCACTGCTTTCTTGCCTAACGAGTTTCTGTGGATAAGTCTGCTGTGAAACTCATCTGTCTTCCCTGTAGGTTAAGGTTTTCTTTTCCCCCTTGTTGCTTTCATGATTCTTTTCTTGCCTGAGTATGTTGTGAATTTGACTACAATATGCCTTGTTGATGGTCGGTTTTTGTTAAATCTAATGGGAGTTATTTGTGCTTCCTGGATTTTGACGTCTGTGTCTTTCCTCAGGTTAGGAAAGTTTTCTGCTATGATTTCCTCACATAAATCTTCTACTCCTTTTTTTAATCTCTTCATCTTCTGGGATCCCTATTATTAGGATGTTACTCCTTTTTAATGAGTTACTTAGTTCTCTAATTTTTATAGCACGCTCTTTTTGCCTTAGTTTCTCTCATTTTTCCTGCTTCATTATTTTCCATAAATTTGTCCTCTATATCACTGATTTGCTGCTCTACTTCATCCACCCTTCCTGCTCTGGCATCCATTTGAGATTGCATCTATTACGACCTTTTAAATTTCATCCTGACTAGAATTTCTTTCTTTTATCTTTGCAGAAATGGATTCTATGCTTTTTTCAACCCAAGGTAATATTCTTATTATTGTGATTCTAAATTCTGGTTTAGACATCTTGCTTGTATCTGTATTGATTAAGTCCCTGACTGTCATTTCTTTCTGTTCTTCCTTTTGGTGTGAATTCCTTCATTTTGTCATTTTGAAGGAAGAAAAATAATTAATAAATAATAAAATAAAAATTAGGAAATTAAAAACAATACAGAAAGTATCAAAGGATTCTAGGTCCTACGTATCTTTTTTATTCTGGTTGTTGAAGGAAGCTTGGTAGAATAGGGGAAAAGGGAAAGAAAAGGAAAATAATGGGGGGGAGGAAATTGAAAGTTAAAAAAATGAACACAATAAATTAGAATAAAATGAAATGACTAAAATAGGATTAAAAAACTTAAAAAAATTAAAACATAGTAGAAAAATTAAAGAAAAATATTAAAAATAATTTTTGATGTTTATTTTTGAGAGAGAGAGAGAGAGACAGAACATGAGCAGGGGAGGGGCAGAGAGAGAGAGGGAGATACAGGATTTGAAGCAGGCTCCAGGCTCTGAGCTGTCAGCACAGAGCCTGACATAGGCTTGAACCCACAAATCGCGAAATTATGACCTGAGCCGAAGTTAGACACCTAACTGAATGAGCCACCCAGGTACCCCAAGAAAAATATTTTTTATAAAAACGAAAATAAAAATAAACTTTTTCTGTATTCAAGAAAAAGAAAAGAAAGGAAAAAGAAAAAAAATTGTGACCAGAGAACAGAATGAAATATGATTGAAATTACATCCAATTTCCCCTACAAGTCAAACTATGAAGCCCTTTATAATCCATAAACTAAGCTGGTAGAGAGACTTGTGTTCCTCTAGAGCACAACTGGCCCAGTTAGATGGGGTTTGCTGTAATGGCTCCATTCTCCACTAGATGGTGGTACTTAGTTCACTGGGGTGGATCATTGTGGTGCATGTAGGCGTGTATGCACATACACAGGGGAGGGTGAAAATGGCATCACCCAGCGAACCAGTCTCTAGCGTCAGAACTCTGTGCTCACAGCAACCTACAACCAAGCACCTATCCTTTGTTTCTGGCTTCTGTGCACACCCCTCTTGTGCATTGTCTGTGACCAAGCCTTCAGCCTACCAGGTAGCACTTCACTCCTGAGTTTTATTTCAGACGGGGCTGTGATTCCAAATCCCTCTCTTCTGAGGGCCCTGTGGCTTTTACCCACTCAGACCCTCTGCAGGTAGGATCTTGCCAAGAAATGGCCAGGTACAGGCCTGCCTGCAGGAACATTCAAGTGACCACGTTGCTGAAGATGCACAGAGACTGCAGCTGGGTGCCAGCCCTGCCCCAGAAAAAGTTTGCAGGATCTTGTAGCAGCAGCATTTCTGGGATTATGGTAAATCACAACATGCATCTGGCACCAGGCTTCACCACACCCTAGCATGCTTATTGCAACACCAGGGAACATGGCTGTTCTCCGGGCTCTGCTGGGACCTTTGCCTGTGGAGAAACTGCACAGCCTCTACCAAATGTCCTCCCAGCAGGGAACTTTCTCTCCCCATGTGGTCCTCGGACCCATTGGACCTCTCTTTTTGTGTCCAGGAATTTGCCTTTCTCACCAGAGCTCTGCCAGGTATCAAGTTGTCAAGTTTCAGACTGTGCTCTCCTGTTTATAAAGTCTTAATGGCATTTAAGCCCTCTCCTTTCTCATATCTCCCTTTCTTGTTCAGTCCCTTGCAGGTGTTTCTGCTCTTTTTTTCTCTCTAGCTGCTTTCTGGAGGAAGTTCTTTTCCCATATCCCCCCCCCCCCCCCCGCTACCATCCCGTCTCCATCCTCTTTCTGCAAGCAAAAACAGCTCCCTACCCTCCGTGACTTGTCTCTCCCCCAGTTCACCTCTCCACACCATGTACCTGCTGAGTTCTGTGATTCAAGTTGTGCAGATTGTTTTAATCCTCAAATCAGTTTTCTATGTGTGCAAGATGGTTTGGTTTTGCTCTAGCTGCATTTCAAGGAAGAGAGAGGCCAAAAACAAAAACAAAAACAAAAACAAAAACAAAAACAAAAACAAAAAAAAAACCTTCCATGCTACTCTGCCATCTTGGCCCTGCCCCTAAAAGTCTTGCTCTTTTAAGGATTTAATCTTAATATGTTGTCAAGAGACTTTTTAAATCTAGAGTGAACTGATTTTTTAAAAAGCAACATGTAACAAAGTATACATATATTTTACTGATTCATAACAGTTTTCACTATGTAATATTATATTTTTACTTGTATAGTGTCTGATACAAAGTCAGGGAATTTGCATGTCTTATTCATTGCTTAGAAAGCTGCATGGCAGTTATTCATTAGATATTAGTGGTGTTAATGAAAAAATGAATATATAAGGTCAGATGGTATAACACTTAGAGAGTTTAATCATAGAAAGAACTCCCTTTCTGTGTGCTTCCTCCTTCACAAACAATTGACCATGACCTGAGACCTCACCTGGTTTTGCCCCAGGCATTAAGTCAAGGGCTAAGACTATAGCCCATGATAGCTTAATTTCCCATTGTTGGATAACTGCCCATCTTCCAGCAAGAGGTAAAAAATAGAATTTGCATCCCAGTGGAAACAATGAGGTCAAAATCAGAAAAATTAGTTTATCTCTCTGTTCTTAATTGAGAGGAATGGTTTGAAATTAGAAATGAAGGTGCATAGGTTAAGACAAGGAGGAGGACAGGAGGATTTTAGAAGCCGGCCCAAATGAGAGAAGACTAACATACTTGGGCTAGGACTACTTTTTCCTCTTTATAGTAGTAAGGATGCTAGGCTAAAGAGAATTGGTAATGGACATTTCTTTTAATGCCTTATTCTATCTAGAACATTATTAAGTATTAATAAAATATTAACAATTATTTAGGTTGGTGGGATTTATTTTTATTTTTTTCACATCTTAACAATTTTTCCTCCATCCTATTCTGAGAGACTTAAGTATGTTTCAGATGCACTTGGAGCAACTGGTTTTAATCAAAAAGATGTTAGAAGGACATTCCTTGGGAGGCAAGTAGTAAGCCTCAGTAATAGCCAGTAACAATACTTGTATCCAATTTGAGGCAGGTTCAAAGGACAGGACCCCCTATGCTGTCTAACAGCATTAAAAGAGTAAGAAAGTAAGTGAGCAGTACATATTCTATTGGCTGCGATATGTGTAAATTTTGTTCCTGGGGAAATACACATAGAGCTTGCCAATTACTTATTGGCCACGGTATTTCGATTTCACCGTTTTTTCTTAAGACACTTTTACTTAGGAGGTTCCTATTGGGAAATCTAAGCATAGAATGCCCAAACAAGAGGAGGTAGGAGCCAGACCAGGCAATAGAGAGAGAAAACACAGTGGGATATGAAGAGGTTGAAACTAAAATGTGAATATGGATTAACAGTGACTTCTGTGGAATAACAGAAAAATAAGGTCATTGAGCAGTGGAACACCAGACTCATAATTGACTCATTGCTGATTGCTCTTTTCCTTTTCTCCTTATTAATTTTTCTAGATCTTTGTCTATTTAATTAAATCTTCTATCAGTCACTTCATCTTCTGTAAATAAACTAGACTTTTCATTTACAAAGTAGAAGGCAGTAAGTAAATATTCCCTAAGTTTTCTTTCTCTCTACACCCTAATCTACAAATAAAATAATATTCTGATGTCCTCTACTTTTAGTCTCAGAAGTGATGGGTTGGAAAAATTAGAGTTGGTCAACAGACTAGATATCATTCCTTACTGACATCTTCTGGACAACTACAGATGATATGAAATATTTCTTCTGTCCTTCAAAACCCTCATCTTTACTGGCTCTAGTTACATAGACTACAAACATGCTGAAAAATTCTCAATATTCTAAAGCATATTTCTGATAGTTTGATTTGGTTTTATTTTTGTCATTCTCTTTTCTCTACTTTCCTATTGTTTTCTATTTATCTTTGATTTTCTGTTTTAAATCATTTTTACTAATTCAAAGGTAGCAAATCCAAAACTAGAGAAAAAGGTTATTTTAAAGGTAATTGCTTATTAAAATTCTATTAACAATAATTGCAGCTAATAGTTCGGTATATATTTCTAGTGTCTTTCTATGCATATTCATACTTGAATTACATATTTGTTGCTGCATATTTTAATACTTAATATATCCTGGGCATTTTTTTCCTATATAAGTAAAATTATAGGAAAAGTGAGAGACAACTCACTTTTCCAGCCATTACTCCTTTAAATATACTTGATATTTAAAGTAATTTTTAAATGTACCATAATACTACATAAATAAGCTATTGCTAATACAAAACCTGTGGTTCTCTTTGATCATATATCTATCCAGTAGCTATAGCCACTTTCCTAAATGGATGCCATTAATATGAAACCTCATTGCTTTTATTCCCCTCCTTCTGACTCCTGACATAGGAATAAATTTTCCTTGATTAAAATAATGTAGAAATAATACAGCAAGTAGGAAACGGAAAGGTGAGTAAATGACATCATAATGTGGTTTCTTACATTATATGTGAAATAGTGTTAATTCAAGGTAGACTGTGACAAGTTAAGATACATATTGTGCTGTCTAGAAGAGCCACAATTACATATAAAAAGGTATAATCATAAAGGTAATAGAAGAGATAGCATGGAGGCCTAAAATATTTTGAGCATTTCAATAGAAGGCAGGAAAGAACAGTAACAAGTGAAAAACCACAAAATGGAAGACTTAAAGCCAACTTCATTAATTACATTACATGTAAATAAACTAAACACTAATTATAAGGAAGAGATCATCAGTCTGGGAAACCTTTTTTTTTTTTTTTTTTTTTTGTTACAAGCCCAATTGTATCTTATTAATGATAGGTGTCCTATAAATATAAAGAGACTGAAAATAAAGTGGCAAAACATATACCATGACCAAATTAAGCATAAAAAATCAAATTAATATTTGACCAAGGAGACTTGAAGATAGAGCATTACTAGAGATATAAAATGACAATTAAAATTGGTGAAATTATTGGGGTGCCTGGGCGGCTTAGTCAGTTAAGCATCCAAATTCAGAACAGGTCATGACCTCATGGCTTGTGAGTTTGAGCCCTGCGTCAGGCTCTGTGCTGACAGCTCAGAGCCTGGAGACTGCTTCAGAGTCTGTGTCTCCCTTTCGCTCTCTCTGCCCTTCCCCTGCTTTCACACTGTGTCTCTCTCTATCTCTCTGTCTCTGTGTCTGTCTCTGTTTCAAATATAAACAAACATTAAAAACTTTTTAAAAATGGTGAAATTATTGATTAAAACCATTTAAAACTGAATGATAAAATCTGAAAATATAGTAAAGGTTCGCTACCCCTTTCTTAGAAAAAAGAACAAAAGAGGTATAGAAAAAAAGAGGTATGGAAAAGCTACACATCTGAATTTATCTAATAACTATAAGATAAAATATTCAAAAAAATGAAGTGTACACATTCTTTCAAGTACCCATCAGACATTTGCTTAGATAAGTTACAAGCTGGGGCATCCTCTCAATGTATTTCACAGATACAAATTCATACAAACAACTTAACAGAATTAAATTATACATCAAGACATTTGGAAACTAAATCCCAATAGAAAACCAGTGTCAAAAAAAATTCATAGGGAAAACAAACCATTTTGTACTGAATGATAAACAGAATGTATCAAAATAGGTTGCTTCCTACTAACAGTCTATAGTGTGAAATTGATAGTTTTAAGTAATTAGAAGCAAAGAGAGGTTAAAGATTATTTTCAACCTTAAGAAGCTCCCCCAGAATAAATGGTAAACTAGGAAACCAGTAAAATGAGAAGCAGAAAAAAAATACAGAATACCAGCCCACAACAGCATTTGGTTCTTGGGAAAGATTATACTTGTAAGGATTTGTCAATTTTAGGAATAAAGAAGAAACCAGTGTAAAGAATGGAAGAGGGGTACCATTACAGATCTTACAGACATTAAAAGCATAATTATATATTATGAGCCACACTAGGGCAGTAAATTCATCAAAAAGCTGTAAGAACAGTTTTATACTGCATACCACAGAAAGACAATGAAATCCTCATTTGTGGTTTCTTTGAAATGGTATGTATGTGTGCATGTGTGTGTGCATGGGTACATATTACCCTTAAATAATTCAAGTGTGCCAATCCAAGTTATATATTGAGGAGTAAGAATGATGGTGTCCCAGTAACAGAGATAGGTTCTGATTGCAAGAATCTGATTGCAAAAATCAGTAGTGATTTTTTTCTTGAAAAATCAGTAATGACTGGGAAGTTAAAACTAATACACTGCAGTCCCTATTCTTTGTCATTAATTACTGAAAATTTTCTGCCACTTTAAGATGCACTGATTATATGATCTTCCGTATGGAAACAGTTATATATAGGTGACTTTTTTTTCATAAATTGTCTTGCTGCACTACCAATATTCTTTTTTAACAACATCCATGAAAGACTCTATGCTATTCTAAAATCAATGTCATAATTTTTGGCAGATGTTCAACATATAACAAGGTTAAGGTTAATAACATCATGTACAACTTATTATTTACCTACCTAGATGAACATTTTTCAAATTCTTATCTTATAGACTACAGATCAATTACATTGATCACAGGCTCGGGTTTGGGGACACTTTAGTGAGAATTTTTAAAGTCTAAGTTCATAATTGCACAGGTTTTATTAGCCTGTTCTATTATACTTCAAGGATAAATTCGTTTCTCTTTGCTCTATGACCTAGAAATCAAGGATATTAGGGTTCCGCGTGTCTTAATTTTAAAGTTAACCCATAATACATTATTGGAGACATTTTAATCATTATAACTTTTCTCTTTCTGATTAAATGTCTTTTAGAATCTTTAATTTTTATAACAGAATATCAACTGTACCTTCATGTCAGCTAATGGTTAAAATACCTGATTATTATGTGAAATAGCAAAATAGAGTAGTTGTATCTTAGATACTTGTCAGGTATATGGGTTCTCAATTACTCTCTCTCAGTGCATTTCAAAAGCTTTGCTAAGAGGACTAGTATTTATCGAGGATTACCTAAATATCAAATACAACCATTTTTTCCTGATACTGTAAATTCTACTGCTAGATTCATCCAAGTCATGTAAAGCAAATACTTAGTGTAATATCTATTGACTTCTGGTTTACTTACTTTGGCTGAACTGTACTTTGAAGCAGTGTCCTATGGCTACATGTTAAAACACCATAAAAATTACCTTACAAAAGTTGCCATTGAGTTATTTATAAGGATGCACGGATCCTTGGTCTTTAATACATGACATGGATCTTGGTCTATCAATACTTGCCTTTACATTATAGATAATGTATTCTTAGCAAATGCTGTTTTTACATAATTGACTCCAAATTTTTAAAATACTATGTTTCTGAATTGAATCACCTAATAAAAATCTTGAATATATATTTGCAGATGACTTTTGGAAGATATAAAGACATTTAAATATCATATTTTATCTTGTAATTTGCATAAGCCCTTATTACTTTTTTTGAATACATATTTTTTTCTTGATCTCAATCTATTTTAAAATTATGTTGTTTTGATTGTATTCATTTAAAAGCCATCTTCTATGATTTTTTGCAAGGCAGCAGCCATAATAAAATATATTTTGGACATTTTCAATGAAAGGTAATTGATTCCTAACAATTTAAATTATTCTGTAGTCCTTTCTGATCAGATTTTGACATCATTTCTAGTGCTATTTGCTTATAAAGACTGTTCTTATTCATTTGGTCATTATTTCAATAAATATTGTTTGACTAACAAACCATGCATTATGTTAGCTGCTGGAACATGAAGTTGGAATATATACCCTTCTCAGATCTTGAAACTCTTATATTATTTGGAGCAATATACATGTATATAACACAAAATAAGTGTGGATAATGCAGTGATAGAAACGTAGAAAAAATTATTAGTGTAATAGAGCAATTAAATTTTTAGTTATGTTCTATGTTCTATTTCAGAGGTTAGATACATATCCTTTTTTGTTCACTTGTTTTTTTTTTTCTCAAAAATGGATGTGTACATAAACCACTGTAATCCATTAGAAATATATTGTTAGATAAAACTTGAAATATTTTAACTGTTTCTTTAGTAATCATATCTTCCACCTACATATTGGTAACCTTAACAATAGTATCAATACACTTATTTTGACATTTATTTTTAATATTTTTTAATAGAGCAGTTTTAGATTTACATAGTTACTGTAAAGATAATAGAGAATCATTGTGTATTTAAATCCAGTTTCCCTTATTTTAACATCTTACTTTGGCCTGATACACTTGTCACAGCTAGTACAAAATAAATAAATCTTATTAAATCTGATGCATTAGATTCTTAGTTTTCCCCTAATGTTTTCATCTGTTCCAACATCCCATTGAGAATAACACATTATATTTATTATTTGTGTCGTCTTAGGTTCTTCTTGGCTTGACAGTTTCTTTGATAGTCCTTGTTTTTGATGACCTCGAGAGTTTTGAGAGGTATTTTTCAGATATCCATATTTTTAGAATGCTCCTAAATTGGGATTTTTTTTCACAGGTTTTTGGAGGATATTCATAGAGTGAATTGTGGTACTCCTCACATTATAGCAAGGGACATTACCCATGTAGGGGAGCCTGGGCAGCTCAGTCACTGGAGCATCCTACTTTTGATTTTGGCTCTGGACATGATCTAAACATTCTGGGATCAAGCACTCTTTGGGTTCCACATGGAGCCTGCTTAAGATTCTCTCTCTCTCTCTGTCACACTCTTCCCAGCGTGCTCTCACTCTTAAACAAACAAAAAACAATCCATGTAAGCCTTAGTCACCTGGCATTGGTAGTGTTTGTCAGTAGGTTTACTCCTTTCTATTCCTTTTCCATCCTACACTCTTTGGAAGGAAGTCACTCTGCATAGCTCACGCTTAAGGAGTGAGGAGTAGTGCTCCATCTTTGAGTGGTGGAGTATCCACATCGAATACTTGAAATTCTTTTATATGGGACATTTGTCTTTCTACCAGTTATTTAGTTATTTATATCAGTTATTTAGGGGTGCCTGGGTGGCTCAGTTGGTTAAGTGTCCAACTTCAGCTCATCTCATGATCTCATGGTTTGTGAGTTTGAGCCCCGCATCAGACTCTGGAGCCTGCTCTGGATTCTGTGTCTCCCTCTCTCCCTGCCCCTCCCATGCTCGTGTTCATGCTCTGTCTCTGTCTCTCATTAATAAATAAACATTTAAAAATTCTTTAAAAAAGATGTGTTTATATCAGTTATTTATTCAGTTATTTATATCAGTATGGCATATGATACTTGGAGTTATAATCCAATATTACTTTATTTGATTGCTTAAATCATTTAGATTTAACATTAGGATTCAATTTGCTTGTGTCCTTCATGCACCTAGATAAAAATAAGAGGTTTTGTTTTGCTTTTTGTGTAAATTCTGGTACTGCAAAATCTTCCACACTCACTTGGTATATTTACTGCTACAGTTCTGGAATCATTCATGGCTCTTAATGGGAAGTGGTATTAAAAGCCTGTCTGGATAATAGACATACTCAAGGCTACTAGAATGTTTTGTTTAAGGTACCTCAGTTGACAAAGCAAGGAAATATGTGTATATACTAACTTGTGTTTAACCTGTGTGTATAGATCAGCTATTAGTATTCCTCTATGTAACCATCTTATCAATATTAAGCTAAATATGAATTCTTACAGATTCTCCTTCTCTAAACCCTTATCACATGGATTCATCGAAACTCTTCCCCTCACCTATGTATAACAGTTCACTCCAACAGTGAAAAACCTTGTTTTCAATGTATTGCATTCATTTGCCTAATTATGCAGCTCCTTTATACATGTATAATAGTTTCATAATTATTAACCTCTATCCCCATTGTGGGATTGGGGATTTTATCGGTGAGAGTACAGTTCCTATATACATAATCCCATTTGCCTTTGACCACTTCGAAATTGACTTCCATTACTGTTTATTTGACCATCCCCTTCAGTGAAGTTATTTCACACATTTTAATGTATTTAGATTATTTTGTCATATTCTGTATTCCATCCTGAGATCCTGCTGGCCTCCCCAAACTATATTTTTATTAATTTACATGCTTTAAATTTACTGTATGTGCTGTAAAATTCTGAGTTTTGACAAATGTTTAATGCTTGTCTTTACCATTATAGTACTATATAGAATATTTTCACCACTTACAAAAAACTCCTGAGTTTCATTTATTTAATCCACCTGATTTGCACCAAACCCTGGGCAACTACTGATCTGTTCACCATCTCTATAGTTTATCATTTTCCAGAATGTTCTATAATTATAATCATACAGTATGTATCTCTTTCAGATTGTCTCTTTTTATATAAACACTTAAGATTCATACATGTCTTTTAGTTTCCTGAAAACTACTTTTATGGCTGAGTAATATTCTGTTGTATGCATGCACCATGTTTGATTATTCATTCACCTATTGAAAGGGATCTTAATTACTTTCGTTTTGGTTGATTCTGAATAAAACATAAATATTCATTTGCAGGTTTTTGTATGGGCACAAGTTTTAAAATTTAGCTAAGAGTATGATTGCTGTGTCACATGGGAAGGCTGTGTTGAGATTTGCAAAACAACTTACGAATTCTCTTACAATGTGGCTCTGCCATTTTGTGTTACTGATACAAAGAATAATTCCTGTTGCTCTCGATCCTGAACACTAGTTGGTGTAGTCAAGTTTTGGATGTTGGCCATACTAATAGATATGTAGTACCTCATTGGTGGTGTTATTTTGCAGTCCAGTAATCAAACATGGTATTGATCATCTTTTAATATGTTTATTTTTTCATCTGTATATCTTTTTGGTGAGGTATCAGTTCAGAGTTTTGCCCATGTTTAAACTGAGTTGTTTGTTTTCTTACAGTTGACTTTTAAATGTTCATTTGGGATTAAAGTCTTCTATCAGATGTATATTTTTGCAATATGTTTTCCTGGTCTGAAGTTTGTCTTTTCATTCTCAATATTCTTTCACAGAAGTTTTAAATTTTAATAAAGTTAAATTACAATTATTTTGTTGAATTTTAAAACGTATCTTCAAACTAAAAGTCATGTAGGTTTTCCGTGTTTTCTTCTTGAAATTGTATAGTCTTCCACCAGCAGCACAAAAGGGTTCCTCTTTCTCCACATCCTCACCAACATCTGTTGTTTCCTGAGTTGTTAAGTTTAGCCATTCTGACTGGTGTGAGGTGGTATCTCTTTGTGGTTTTGATTTGTATTTCCCTGATTGAGTGATGTTTAACATTTTTTTCATGTCTGTTAACATACGAATATCTTCTTTGGAAAGGTGCAGACATTCTGGAAAACAGTATGGACGTTCCTCAAAAAATTAAACATAGAATTACCCTATGACCCAGAAATTGCACTACTAGGTATTTCCTCAAAGGATACAGTATGCTGTTTCACAGGGGCACATGCAACCCATTGTGTATAGCAGTGCTATTGACAATAGACAAATTATGTAAAAAACCCAAATGTCCATCAACTTATGGATAAAGATGTGTGTCAGTATATATTTGTGTATATATACAGACAAATGTGTATATATATATATATATATATATGCTGACATATATATATATATTTGTGTATATATACAGACAAATGTGTATATATATATATATATATATATATATATATATATGCTGACATATATGTATGTATATCAGTATGTATTTATATGTACATATATACATACACACACACACAATGGAATATTAGTAGTGAAAATGAATGAAATCTTGCCATTTGCAACGAAGTGGATGGAACTGGAGTGTATTATGCTAAGCAAAATTAGAGAAAGAAAAATACCATAAGACTTCACTAATGTGTGGAATTTAAGATGCAAAACAGATGAACGTAAGGGAAGGGAAGCAAAAATAATAGAAAAACAGGGAGGAGGACAAAATGTAAAAGAGTCTTAAACATAGAGAACTAACTGGAGGGGTTGTGAGTGGGGTGTGGGCTAAATGGGACAGGGGCATTAGGGAGGACACTTGCTGGGATGAGCACTGGGTTTTATATGTAGGGGATGAAATCCCTGGCCTCTACTCCTGAAATCATAATTGCACTATATGCTGACTAACTTGGATGTAAATTTAAAAATAAATTATTTTTAAAAAATGTATAGTTTTACATTATTATTAATTTAATATTAATAATATTATTATTAAGGGCTAAATATGCTTTGAGTTAATTTTTGTGTAAGGTACAAGCTCCAAATCTAGATTGCCTTTTTTTCTATGCAGGTGTCCATTTTTCCCAGCATGATTTTTAGAGCCTTCTTTCTCCACTGAATTGTCTTTGTTCATTGGTGAAAAATCACTTTATTATATTTCTCTTGCTTATTTTTGGCCCATGCATTCTATTTTTTTTAATCAATGTATTGGTTCCTTCACTGTTACCAGACTGTTTTGATGAACATAGCCTGAGAGTAAATGTTGGAACAGGTAGTATCAGTCCTCCAATATTGTACTTCTTCAGTATTGTTTTGGCTGTTGTAGTGTGATGTCCAATAGGAGTGCTGAGAGACCACACTCTTGTCTTTTCTAGATTTTAGTGGGAAAGTGTTCATGTTCTCACCATTAGGTATGAAATTAGCTGTGGTTTTGTAGACGTTCTTTAGCAAGTTGAGGATGTCCCCCATATGCCTACTTTGCTGAGTTTTCGTTAGAAATGGTATATTTTGTCAAGTGCTTTTTCTGAAATAATTAAGATCATATGAGTTTTCTTTGTTTTATTGATGTAGTGGATGACATTGATTTTTTAAAAGTTGAACCAGTCTGGCTTACCTGGAGTAAACTCTGTGCAGTGTATAAATCCTGATTTACATTTGCTAATATTTGGTTAAGGGTTTTTATATTTATATCCATGAGAGATACTGGTTTAGAATTTTCCCATAAATTTTTTAATGGCATTTTTTGGCTGTGGTGTGACTAACTGAAGATAAACTGTCAATAATTCTTGGGCAGCTTACTTATAGAGGTTTAAGAGTTGTTGTTTACAATTAGGGGAAGGGTACTATGTAGTGAAAATAAGCTCCTGTTCAAGGGAGGCTTTTCTACTCATCTGATTTTGGATATACACACAATATCTCCATCATTTTTAATGGTAATGATAAAATGTATCTTGTTTTTTATTAGTAATAAATATGTCTATGTAAAATATCTAGTGTAATGTCAAGTACAGAGTAAATATTTAATGAAGAATCATCATCATCATCTCATTTTTCTTTCCTATGTCACAGAAGAAACTGGAGGCTTGGTAGCTACTATAATGTAATTTGTTTATATTTAAGCTTAGATATGTAATGCTAGACCTAACACTTCTTTATAGTAGAAAAGATTCTGATCTCAATTGAAACTGTACTCGGTTATAGAGCACTGAGATATTAACACTGCAGGAAATATTGGAATGGCCATACTTTATACTTGTTAATAAGCATATGTTTATAAATTATTGACATAAGTTTCTTAGTGTTAATGAAACTAAAACTCTTATTCAACAGAAATAAGGCATTGGATATTCATATATTGCTAAAATTTTCCAATTATATGGGAAGCAAGAAAAGCTTTATGAAAAATGGATCATAATCCATTAATTTATCAAGAGTAATATTTGTAAGGCGATCACCTTTTAAGAAGCAGTGCATTGGGTAATATATGGAGGATTTAAAACAAATAATAAGTATGTCTAGATTGTATCTAAACCCATTTCAGTTAGGACATACCTAGATATACTATTTTATTTTATTTTATTTATTTATTTTTTTAAATTTTTTTTTCAACGTTTTTTATTTTTGGGACAGAGAGAGACAGAGCATGAACGGGGGAGGGGCAGAGAGAGAGGGAGACACAGAATCGGAAACAGGCTCCAGGCTCTGAGCCATCAGCCCAGAGCCCGACGCGGGGCTCTAACTCACGGACCGCGAGATCGTGACCTGGCTGAAGTCGGACGCTTAACCGACTGCGCCACCCAGGCGCCCCTAGATATACTATTTTAAAAGAGAATTTTCCTTAAGTTGCAGAAATGCTATATGTTATGGTAGTCATAATTAGTTTTCTAAATCTAATGGTTCTCCTGAGGAGCATAGAAGTATTACTGTTCAGAAACATCATGTGAAATTGGGCTCCATAATCATTTGTTATATGTAAACAGCTTCTAGTGTTATCTTAAAAATCCCTTAATGCTAAATGGAAAACAGACTAAAAGATATTTTCTGGAATAAATGGTGATAGACAAAATTGTGATGACAGAAGTCTTATGCACTGAATTTGATTTAGTGTCTGTAGGGAACTGCAGAAGATAGTCTTGTAAGGTAACTAAGAACTTAGTGTTGACAACAGAACTAGCTGTTTATTTACAAGGATACTAAGCAGCTGAGAAAAAATGAAAGTTTATTTAATTACAATGATTTAATATTTAAAGAACTTGTAATGTTCAAGTCCAAATACAATTTGACAAAATAGATTATAATTAACGTATTTTAATGGGATAATTATAATCCCATTTAGACAGATGAAATACAATTGTTACCTTTCAAGTTATTACTACTTACCACTATAATAGTAGTACAAGTGAGTGTGTGGTGTAGTTGTGTGTGTGCGTGCGTGTGTGTGTGCGCGTGTGTGCGCGCGTGCGTGTGTGTGTGTGTGTGTGATGTATATGCACACAACAAACCTTACTCACTGAAGATCCCATTGTCTGTATTGTCCGTTGTCTCCAGAGTCACGTATTTAGATAGCTTCCTTATACATAGCCAGTTCTTCTGGGTGGCTAGACAGTTCAGTCTCTGCACCCATTCAGTCCCTAGCTTCTCAGCTGAGTCCCCCAGAAAGGATATCAATTAGTTTCAAACATCATGGTCATTTTTCATTGTGGCCATCTGTCCACTTAGAACTTGAATCTGATGAAAAACTCATTTCACACAGGCCATCACACAGCTGCCAGATGGAAACAACTTATGATCACCATGACCCAGCCTAAATTTGAACAAAAGGACTAATAATAAAAATTGGCTTATTGACATTTATAAATTCTACTTCAGAATGAAGTGTGAGAATTACAGGCTTCTGACCAAAGGTCAATAGTTGAGTTATATTCTGAGTTATATAGTTAGACATGTGCTGATGAACCATGATTATTTCTTTGTGTTCTTGTATCCTAATTTTTAGAACTCTATGTAATTTATCTTCAGTTGCACATCTTGATTTTTGAAAGGGTATTAAATTGATCTAACATTTTAGCTATTGCATATTTTAAGGTATTTGCCTTTTATATAGAGGCACAATGGCTGTGTAAATACTACAGAAACCATAGACCACTTTATATTCTCTTTATATGTATAAAACATATATAAACTTTGGGAAAAGTATGGTAGACATTGATACTCAAGTTGCACAATAGAGAAAATGGGATTTTAATAAACTTGTCCTAAAACCTTCATTTACTAAAGTAAGTGCCAGACCCAGGAATCACTCCAACTATCAAACCAGCTGTCTTTCCAATCTCAACATAGCTTCCAGTAAACCACTCTATCTCTTAGTAGAAAAAAAAATGATGAAAATAAGCCCATTTGTTCCACTTTGTTAGCAATTAATTATTTTCTAACTCATTATCAATGATTTGTGCTTACTGAGCTAGCATTAAGCTGAAGACTATATTTACCAAAATTAAATCCTTAAAACATTCCCTTAATACAAAAATTCTGTTATTAGTATCTACAGCTTTTCATGGATCATAAACAGAACATTAAGTAAAAGGCTATCTTATGTTATCAAAGGTATATGTCTGGATTGAGACCTTTGTTTTACTTAATCTAAGTATAGGTTTCATTGATTTATTGGCGTCAACTCTAGAGTAAGCTTAGTTCCTTAGATGTCTTTTTTGTTTTTTTTTTTCCTTTTTTTTTAAGCTCCTCAAAAGAAAGCAATCACTTGAACAGTCCTAGTTCATGAGTTTCCTTTTATTTAACTATGAGCACCAAGTATAACAGAAGAAAACTGTACGTTTGCAAGCATACTGTTTTACTGTGAATTGAATTCCTCTGACTGTTAAAAAAGTCTCCTATATTAATATTTTTCTAGAATTGCAGTTTGGTTTTTTTTTTGTTTGTTTTTGTTTTGTTTTGTTTTAATTTTTTTAATGAAAATTATTGTCAAATTGGTTTCCATACAACACCCAGTGCTCATCCCAACAGGTGCTCTCCTCAATACCCATCACCCACCCACCCCTCCGTCCCACCCCTCATAAACCCTCAGTTTGTTCTCAGTTTTTAGGAGTCTCTTATGTGTTGGCAGTTTGATTATAGCTTCTTAAGTTACTAGCAAGTAACCCAAGTCTCTGCTTGTCTTATTATTTGGGAAAGCACAATATAAACTGCCTTTATCATGTTAGCCAAATAAAAGGTATGCCAGGGTCATCATTGCCCATTTTCAGGTGCCATAACTTGTACAGACGAAAGCGGTGACACTAGCAGTTGTCTCAGTGTTTCAATTAGTGGACGAGCAGTTCTGATCTTCTCTTCTGTCAAAAATTAAATTTCAAGTAACAGTCATCAAATTTATGTTTCTCCAAATGTGCCTCCTGAATTCACTTAATTCACTCTATTTGTATCACATAATAAGATAAAATTGTGTTTTTCTAGTAGTATATTTGTCTTCTAATCAATATGGCCCGATACCTTATTTCTGTAACAGTTTAGATACAACATTTTAGATAATTGAGTGCTTACTATATAGCACAGGGGGAAAACTCTAAGTACATGTTCCAAACTCAGAAAATGTAGTGTCTATAAAGATGTAAATATTGACAGGTAATTTGACCAATAGCCTACTAACCTCGAGGCCTACTTGGAATGGAGTAGTAAAAAGAAAAGCACTTAGGTAAGATTTTCAGAGTGGAGTGAAATTATAAAGGATTAGTAAAGGGACAAAAATATTCAAGCTGGGTGGCTCAGTCTGTTAAGCATCTTCCTCTTGATTTAGGCTCAGGGCTTGATCTCAGTTTGTGAGATTGAGCCCGTACATTGGGGAGCTGATGGCGTGGAGCATGCTTAGCATTGTCTCTTTCCCTCTCTTTCTGTCTCTCTCTGCCATTCCCCATGCTCATATGCTCTCTCTCTCTCTTTTTCTCTCTCAAAAATAAATAACATTAAAAATGCATTTGAAGGGATTCTAGGAATAAAGAAATGCATAATTAAAGCTTAACATGTTGTGTGCCAGGACCTGTGACTGTTTTGCTGTAGAGATAGGTCATTGTCAGAAAACAGTAAAGGGAGATCTTAAAGATAGTTTAAGTGGATGTTTTGAATTGCATATTATAATTTTCAGTATTATATAAACAATGGGAAGTTATTGAAATGTCCTTAGCAGAGGATCTATAAAGTGAAAATTGTAATTTAAATTTTCTGACTGCAAGGGCAGAGAATATATTGAAGGAAGGAAAAATTGAAGTTAGAATAAATGAATATCTTTCTAAATCTTTTGAACCAGGTAAATGGTTGAAAGTTTGGAGAAGGAGGGATATATTTTATAAATGTTTAGAAGATTATGAAATACGAGGGCACCTTGGTGTCTCAGTCAGTTGAACATCTAACTCTTGATTTCAGCTCAGTTCATGATCTTGAGCCTTGTGTCAGGCTCTGTATTGAGGGTGGAGGCTTCCTGGGATTCTCTCTCTCTCTGCCCCTCTCTCCCACTTGTACATTCTCTCTCTCTCTAAAATAAAAAAAAGAAAAGATTATAAAATACCAAAATATTTATAAGGTTATTTGAAATATGAAAATGTGTGTTCTTGCTACTGGTGAAAAAAAAAGTCTTAAAGTCTGTAATTAATGTCTTTTAATTCTATGTCCTATATCCTTTAATACTCTTTTGTTCTTTTCTGAACCCCTGAAGTTAGCTATTCTGTGCTTTAAGTTCTTCTAGTCTTAAGCCTATTGCCTTTACATTTTAAGGTCTTTTTGAGATCTCCTGTCTCAAAGTGGCTAGTAAATAGGGCATTTCCTCCTTCTACCCTTAAAAATAACACAAACAATGAGAAATAGAAAAAAAAAAAAAAAGGCAAACTCCAACTTTGTAAAACTGATGTATATGTAATCCTGAATGTTTATCGGTAAGCAGAAACGCAGGATAACAACAGCAAATGTCCATGGCGGCCAGTCTTGGACACAGCAAGACCAAAGTTATCTCAAGTAAATTCGGAAAAGAATATAGTACCACAACAACATACAAAAATACATAGATAAACACAAGTGTGTGTGCGTATATATACGCACATATATGCGCCTCATGTGGTTGTGCTTAATTGCCATCTATATACCTTTAAATATACCTTTATACATGCTGAATAGAAGTCCTTGATCAGGTTTAAAATTTGCAGGTATTTGCTCTCTGTGGCCCATCTTTCCGTTCTTTTAAAGAATAGAAAGTTCAGAGGTGCCTGGGTGCCTCAGTTGGTAAAGCCACTGACTCTTGACTCAAGCTCAGGACATGATCTCAGTTTGTGGGATTGAGCCCCGTTGTCAGGCTCTAGGCTGACAGTATTCAGTGCGCCTGGGATTCTCTCTCTCCTTTCTCTCTGCTCCTGACTCTACTCCCATGTGTGATCTCTCTCTCTCTCTCTCTCTCTCTCTCTCTCTCTCTCTCTCAATAAATAAATAAATAACCTTTAAAAGCATTTAAAAAAAAAAAAAAAACAGGAACTTTACATTTGACAATGTTCAGTGTAACAGTATTTTGCCTTTTTTTTTTTTTTTAATTTTTTTTTCCAACGTTTATTTATTTTTGGGACAGAGAGAGACAGAGCATGAACGGGGGAGGGGCAGAGAGAGAGGGAGACACAGAATCGGAAACAGGCTCCAGGCTCTGAGCCATCAGCCCAGAGCCTGACGCGGGGCTCGAACTCACGGACCGCGAGATCGTGACCTGGCTGAAGTCGGACGCCTAACCGACTGCGCCACCCAGGCGCCCCGAGTATTTTGCCTTTATAAACTAGGCTTTTCGTATTGTATCTAACAATTTTTTGACATAATTTAAGGTTACATAGATTTTATCCTACATGTTCTCTAGAAGTCATAGAGTTTTAGGTCTATGATCCATTTGGACTTAGCTTTTTAAATTCAATACAGGTCTTGTGTGGACAAGACAGCTTTTCCACAATAAGCCTGCCAGATAATTGCCTATGGTCAGATCTGAAAAATCACACGTAGGGTTTTGCCGTGGAAAAAGTGATAAAATCAGCTTTCATATGTCTGGGAGAGTATTTGATCTTTGTTTTTGAAATATATTTCATTGGGTATAGAATTTTAGGTTCGCCATTTTTCAGCACTAAGTTATCATGCCACTATTTTCTCATGTGCATAATTTCCCAGAAAAGATGCTGTCATCTTTCTTTATCTTTGTCTCTATATAATATATATGTTTTGTCTGGTTAGTTTTGAAATTTTTCTCTTCATCACTCATTCTTAAACAATTTGATTATAATGTGCTTGGGTGTAGTTTTATTCACAGTTTTTGGGCTTGGGATTTATTGGCCTCCCTGGAAATCAGGGTTTATAGTTTTCTATGAGTCTGAAAAATGTTCAGCCATTATTACTTGAAGTGTTTTTTATATTTTGTGTATTATATATTTATGTACTTTTATATATCTATAAAATATACCTTATATTTTATAAATTATATATAAAATATAATAAAATACATACAAATAAATATAATTAAAATGTAAAAATATTTTATAGATAAATTTCTTCCTTTCCTCGCTCTCCTTTGAGAATACCACTTCAGAATAAACGGGACCATTTGAAGATGTGCTCAAGGTCATTAAGGTTCTATTCTTTTTTTAATTCCTCTTTTTTCTCTTTGTGTCTCATTTTGCATACTTCCAAATGCAGTGTATTTTCATTGATCTTCTAAAATGTCTAATGTATTTTTCTCATTCAATATGTTTTTCATATACTTTCCATTTCTACAATTCAATATGACTATTTTTTTTTTTAGAAGTTCCATACCTCTACTAATTTTTCGAATGTATGGAACAGTCATAATACTTGTGTGAATTCTTGCTGCTAATTCTAATGTGTCTATCAGTTCTGGGTTGGTTTGAATTATCCTCTTCATTAAGAGTCATTTTTCTGCTTTATATGCTGATAATTTCTTAATTGTATAAATTATTTTGTGGATTTTACCTTGTTGGATACTGGCTAGTTTTGTATTTTTACAAATACCTTTGACATTCTGGGGCATAACTGATTCACTTGGAAATACTGTGATTTCTTCAGATCTTTTTAAGATTTGATTGTGAGGACCTGAGTAGTGTTTAGCCTAGGACATAGTTTCCTGACCTTAACACTATTGACAGGTGGGACCAAATGAGATTTTGTTGTTGTCATGGTAATTTGGCTGATGGAGGGGGAGAGGGTGGTTTTTCTGTACAGTGAAGATTACTTAGGACCCCTAGCCTCTCCCTACTATATACCAATAGAACCCCCTTCTGGTTGTGACACCAGACATCTCCGGAAATTGCCAAATGTACGTTGGAGGAAAAGTAGTTCCTTGTTGAAAATAACTATTCCACAGGTCATTATCCTCACAACCAATGGTGACACCGCAAGTAATCTAACCAATGCCCCATGAATTGTGATGTCTCTTAGTCTGGGTGGTAGGAATAGGCACTCTTAGCTTTGTGTGAATAGCAGGTACTGTTCCTTCCAATCCTTTTAAATTTGGTTCTTTGCCTGATTTGGGTAGTGTTTTTTGTTTGCTTGTTTGTTTGTTTTTGCATACATTTGCTCACTAGTACTCTGTTGAATACTGGAGAAGTTCCTGCTACATAACTCCGGAGCTGGTTCTCAATGCAACTTTCTCTTTTCTTAATGCCATCAAATGCTCTCAAATACCCCTGGGCTCTTCAGACACTCAATTCCATCTATTCTGTGGAAGGAATCCACTGAATTCCACGTGTTTTTCCCTTCTTTAATACACAGGCTGGAAATGTTCTTTGGGCAGTAAGCTGAGGCAAGAGTAGGGGTCCCAGTGTTTTCTTGTTTGTCTCCCAGGGATTACTGTCCTCTGTCTAATGCTTGATGTTACATCTATATCTTCCTTTATTGTTGTTTAAGGTTGGAGAGTGAATCTCGTCAATGGTATGGAAATTGAAATCTGATTTAATCTTGTTTTGAAAATAGAAAATCAAAATAATTATCTCAAGAACATCAAAATAGTATTTCCCAGAATTAATGCCCTATGGGTACCATATTGGGATCTTGAATGAAGACACTAGGACTTTTAATTATATTCATTATTTCAAATGAAGAATTCAATAAATACTGACATTTAATATTCAACTCCACAGCACACTTATGGGGTGCATATGTCTGACTGTCACGTTTCATTTCTTTCATTAATGAAATAGCAAAAGGTACAATAAGGACTAGAGGTGGTCTTACTCTGTTTTTGCTTTTCAATGCATTAATGACAACTTGAAGTATGTTTTAGAATATAATTTATATAATTTATATGATTACATTGATAAAAATAAGAAATTAAAATAGATTACATACAACATCAGCAATACACTAGGTGGTGTCCCTGAAAAGCTTTCCTGTCACTGAGAAGTTTACTGGATATCTCATATTGACCTTAAACTGGTGTTAATTTTCTTTTATAGAGAGACATTTCCAAATTTGCTGACATCTTTAGTGATGATAACTCACTGTCAGTAGCTGCCAAGTGGACTTTATTTTTTTTTTTTTTTTGAAGATGAACAATATGTACCTCTAAGCCAAAGGAGCCTTAGTAAAAAGAGTTAGGCTCCTTTCAAAACAAATATATTGTTGTATAGATAAAGCATGTAGAAAATGAGTCTTTAAATACTCTATTTTGAGAAATGCACATTTTTCATTTTCATTTGTACACCTGTGCAAGTATCCTTTTTAGCTCTGATCACCGTCAAAATCAGCTATCAAAATCAACTGGGAACTTAAAATTAGGTTTTTATTTGATTTATCACAAAAAGTTAAATTCAAAATTTCAGAAATCATGTATCATTATATTATGTTGCCCAAATAAAATTGTAATTGAGAGTAAAATGCAAAAAAAAAAAAAATTAGAAAGTAATTTTTTCCAATCTCATCTATACCTTTCTATGAGTGCAACTTAGAATATGCATACAGTGTTAATACAGGAATATGGATGACTTATAAATATATGTGTATATACATTCATAGCCAGGTACCAACTCAATCTTGAAGGATGTAAGATAAAAATAATGTAAATCATTGCTCCATCAGAGTTTTCTTTTTGTTTCCTTAAAACGGCAAACCTTCTCCTTTGAGAATTAGGTATCTGTTTCTTACAGTTGTCACAAATATAATTTTCCAATCAACTCCAAAATGTAGGAGAACCATTCTATCTAAAAAATACCTTTAAGTTTTTTTTTATTTCTAGACAGAGCACGTGCAAGTGCATGAGTGGGGGAGGAGCAGAGAGAGAATCCCAAGCAGCCTCTGCAGGAACTGTCAGTGCAGAGCCAGATCAGATGTGGGACTCAAACTCACAAACCAGGAGATCATGACCTGAGCAGAAATCAAGATGCTTAACTGGGATGCCTGGGTGGCTCATTTGGCTAAGTCCTTGATTTTTGGCTCAGGTCATGGTCTCACAGTTTGTGAGTTTGAGTCCCACATTGGGCTCTGTGCTGTCAGCACAGCTTGGGATTTTCTCTCTCTCTCTCTCTCTCTCTCTCTCTCTGTCTCTCTCTCTGTCTCAAACAAACATAAAAAATTAAAAAAAAACTCAATGCTTAACTGACTGAGCCACCCAGGCACCCCCTATTTTAAGAAATTAATTTACATTTAAAAATAATTAAGTCACTTATTTTGTATACATGTCTAATGTTTGTAAATAACTTTTATCTTTTTTAGATTTTTTTTTAGATTTTATTCCTTTAAGAATCTCTATACCCCACGTGGGCCTTAAACTTAGAAATATGACATCAAGAATCGCATGCTGTACCAACTGAGCCAGCCAGGCACCCACGTTAGTGTAGTTTTGATAGAAAGATTCTGTCTGGAGAGAGCCAGACTGGTGGTAAACCCTACAAAACATCCCCGTTCTTCATAACCTGAAAAATAAAATCATTGCTTTTAAGTGATACTTTAACACTTACTGTTTCATGAGCACCAGCTGATATTTTTTAGGCATTGTTACTGCTGAGTTAATTTTAAGTGTATCTTTTCATGCTCCCTGTTTTCTTGTTTCATGTAAGACAATTGTCTGACATTTTAACGAGATTTTTCTAGTAGTAAGAAATAAAACCAAAACAACTCAGTTAAAACTTGTCCAATATTTCAAGGGGACATGAGTATATACTTGAATCACTTAAATGTATGCAGTTTTTCTATTTCTTTTATTTTGCTTCATGGATTACTTGCATTATCATAAAGTTAGCACAGTCCTTTAATGGCTTTTCTCAGAGACTCCTACGTGGAAGGGAAGCCTATTATATTCTCAATAACAAAACATATTGAAATGAACTCACCTGTACTTTATATGCTTTATAAATTAGAAGCATAAAAACAAAACTGGCTGTTTCAAGAAAGGCTGCAAGACACTTCATTATGGGATCTGCAAAGGCTACTGTAAGCAGTGACCTACCACCCAGAAATAAATACCTCACTAGAAAGAAGTCATGCTTTTTCTGATCAAATTTAAGTAGAACCTTACTGAGGTTTAGCTCATTACTACATGAAATTAGATATGCATGGGTCATGACATATGCCTGAAATACAAATTCATTTAGTAAATGCTATAAAAACTGTATTTTAGTGCTAAAATGCTGTATTTTAGTGGCTACCATTTTTACTTACCCTTCCATAAAATTTTAGGGCTAATATAATCCTGTTTCATTTTCTTCCTTTTTATAGTTAAGAAAACAGAGTCCTAGAGCTGTTAAGTTTCTCAGGTAAACAAGATCATGTAGCTAGCCTAAGGGAAAAAAATGCCTCTTATTTGGGTCTCCTAACATACTTTTCTTTCTTTGACCACATCATCATGGCATTGTGAAAACAAAACAGTGTATGACAACCATGAGGCGTCACTGTTATTACACAAATCACGTAAGAGAACTTTGAGTATCACCTAAAGGGCTTGCCTTCCAAACCAAGTGATTAGGAATCATTTTTCAGGATTCTGTTTTTAATTCTTTCTTTCAACTTCAGCATCATGATGCTAGCCATTAAGTAATTTTCTTGTGTTATTACATGTCATGAATATCAAGTCACATAGGGTGAAATACATGGTTAATTAACACAGAGAAAAATGTAGAGAAAAGACCAGTTTCAGCTGATCTATTTTGAAGCATGTTTGTTAACTGATAGACTTGGAGTGAGTTAACTGCATTTATGTAAACTGCATTTAAGTTTATATAAAAAGAGAGGGGATGGGAGGAACCCCAAATAAAGATAATTTCTATCAGATATTATGGTGGGGACAGAGAATAAAACAAGGACAAATCACGTGGATGAAAAGAAACCAATTAGATGGATTCGAAGTGTAGTGTAATGGGCTGACGTCTCGCTCCTTTGTGCCACTCTATTCTATATGTTACGTATGCATGCCTATTGCATAACTTCTGCTTAGAGTTGCGTTTCAATACATAATGCATACTTTTTATAACTTATTCCTAGAATTTAAGATTCCTCACTTTCTTACATGGGCAAGGAAATTCTTAATGTATATTGATGCCTATAGATACCTAAAGATTTCAGGAGTTCAGAGAAAAATATGAAATGATACATACTGTTATCCTTGAGCAAGTTAGCATCTCATCACCTTCCTCCTCCTCTGGTTTTTCATGAAACAGTCTTGGCTACCTAATCCTTATCTTTCTGTCTCTCTCTATGGTATGGCCCTAAGGCCGTCCTCTTCTCTATTAAGACTCCCTTCTCAGGTTCACTCACCCAAGCCGGTAACTTTAAATTCTATCTACACAAATGGGACTCTCCCCATATTTCTACATTTCCGACTTCTTCCATGAACTCAAGACTCATGTAAACTTAAAAAAAAAAATCTTTATTTTGAGAGAGTGAGTGAGAGCAGGCATGAGCCAGGGAGGGGCGGAGAAAGGAGGAGAGAGAGAATCCCAAGCAGGCTCCTTGGTGTCAGGGTAGAGCCTGACACAGGGCTATCTCACAGTTTGTGAGACCATGACCTGAACCAAAATCAAGAGTTGCACATTTAACTGACTGAGCAATGCGGGTGCCCCAAGACTCATGTAAACTTAACATGGGCAAACTCTGATTCTCAATTTCCCTCCCAAGCTTGCTCCATAAATGCTGTTCCCAAATTCAGTCAATGTTATCTTTATTAACTCAGGCTCCTAAACTTGGAGTCATCTATAACTCTTGATGTTCCCTCATGTTCTACAATCCATCCAGCAACAAATTCTGTCCACCTATCATATGCATCTTTCTTCCCTATAGTTCTTAGGTCTTTTACCAATACCATTCTGATTTGAGCCATCACCGCCTCTCACATGGACCACTAAAGTAGCCTAACAACCCGATCCTTCTTCCACTCTTGTACGTTGTTCAGTCTGTTCTGTACACAAAACCCAGAGTTACTATTTTAAAATGTGTAACTACTTGTCTCACATCTCCACTTAAAAGTTCTCAGAGGCTTTTCATAACGGTTAGAATAACAACCCAGATTTCTGAAGGAGAAAAATCTCTAATTTCTTTGTGACCCCTGTGACATCATTTCTCACAACTCTGCTTTCTCTTTCCATTCAAGCCACACGTGGTCTCTTAGAAAATATACCATGCCTGCTGTAGACTCCTGGCCTTTTGTACTTGTTCCTTCCATCTGGAAGGCTCTTCTAAAGACATGCATGTTGCTTTCTCCCTCAGTTCTCTACCTGCTCAAAGTTTACCACACAGGAAAGGCCTTTTCTGAGCACTCAATGTAACATACAAAGTTGATGGACATGAAATTGCCAATATTCTTCTGTTTTTGATTTAAGGTCCATTGAACCTATCATAATCTCCACCCTCTGTATCTCTTTATGGCCTTCCATATGTTTTTATTAACTTTGCAATGCCTAGTAATTACCTGACCTCATAGTGACTTGTGGCTTGTTGATCTGTTCATCTGTTTTTTCCCCACTAGATATGGATTTAATCTGCACAAGAACAATACTTCATTTTATTTCCTTCGAACAATGTGTAGCATAGGAATCAAAGAATATTCAACTTATAAATAAATTCCCATTGTATAGATTGAAAACAATAAACAAAAATTGGCCTATCTCATTTCCTGGAGCAATAATTGGAATATCTTTGATAAAATCACTGATTTGTATGTTCTTAGATTTTTAATTTTAATGTTTCATATTTTATTTCAATTTTTATTGCTTTATATTAGTGTTTAAATATGGAATTTTTATTCTATGAAATGTATGGAGAAATATAACAACTTTTAGCTATAAACAGTTAGGTGTTTCAGATATTCTTAACAAATCACACTGTGCTGGGATCTGGATGGAAAAGAGTAAACCATATTCTCTTTATTCAGGAAAAAGAGTTTCTTGGCATTTCAAAAGCTGTATGATAGTAATAACCTGAAATTTGCGACCCAGGAAAAAGCAGAGAGAGTCAAAGGCCATTTATCTAATATTTAGGAAACTTCTGAATAAACCAGTAACACACCTCCTCCCCCTTCTTTATTTTGGTTTCTTAGTCTATTTTACTATTTCCAATTTGCTTCCCATATTTCTTTCTATTTCTATGGCTATATTACTGAGATTCAAAATTAAAATTTTAAGTGCATACATAAATTATGAATGAAGTTTCATATTAGTAAATTAACAATCTAATGATTCACTTTTTCAGCCTTAAAGATACACCCTTTTATTACACTCCTCAATTTCTGTTTTTCTAAGTTAAATGATAACAAAGGGTTTATTTTCTATTATAAAATTGCAGTAGGAAAAGTAAAAAAAAAAAAAAAGATCAAGTAGTTCTAAAGGAATAACATGTTTTGACTTGTTTAGTCTGAGACTGCATATATCAACTTTAAAATGTAATGCCTTACATTTATATTCCCAATTAAAGGTCAAGTGTCAGTTTTCTCCACCTCTCTTAATGCAAATTGCCCTCTAGTAATATTGGTATTTTCCAGGCTTGTCCATTAACTGTCACTGTTCTCTTTATTTTTATACTTGCCCCAAACTCATGTCCTCTAAGTGCTCTGTGTTGTGTTGTTACCTTAAAAGTTCTGGACTGACAGGGTGAGAAATGGATGTGATGTGTCCTCACTTACTTTTTTTAAGACCATCCCTCATTTTTGCCCATCAAAGCACCAGACATAGTCATGTGGGTGAATCTAACCCTGCTGAAACGTGTGTAACATTACACATGTCTTCACTATTCCTTCTCTGTTCCTTGCCAGTATCCGAGGACATAAATATTCATAAACTAGGACAAATAAGAAGCTGAGCCTGAAGGATAGTATACCCAAATTTCATCCAGGCACATCATATGAAGGAAAACAGTATTAGGATACAAAAAAAAGTTTTTTGTTCATTTGCTTGGTTAGTATTTATACACATTGACATGTTTTAACACCTTGTAATGAAAAATCTAAAGCAGAGAAAGTAGCAAAAAAGAACCTCCATGCCAGTGTAAACAGCTCTAATAATTATCTACCAAGACTAATACTTTGTCTGTGCCCTAATAATCACCTCCATGATTCTGAATCAAATCCCAAATCCCAGACGACATAGCATTTGTTTTGTATAAATAAATTTTAACATATAAGGAATACACATATATATACACACACACACACACATATTCATTAACATATGCAAATAGAGAAAATTTAAGAAAGAGGAAAACTCTGAATTAGAGTGAGTAAAGATATTTTAACTTGTCATTCGGGACTATTAGGGATACCTAGATAGTAATTTAAATGTAGTTCTGCCCCTTGACAATATTGCTATCCCTAATACACTATGAATTGAATTAATTTAGTGTTCTGTATTTATTGAATGGGGGATTATGTTTCTCTGCTGCTTTCCTTATCATATGGAGCAATACTAAATCATATCCATACAAAGAATGAAATAATTGAAAAATTTTAGTGAACATGGAAAACCACCAAGTTTTCAAACCATACAATACTGAAAAGATAAATTTAGAGGTATTCACTTGTTCATTTATGTATTTTACTTTAATTCAGCATGTATTATATATGTATCTAATGTTGATATTATGCATGTAATGTATATAATATTATATATAATGTTGATATTATGTATATAATGTTGTGTATATGTATATAATGTGTACATATATATAAAACCTCACACTCACATCTATAGTATAGATGAGAGCGTGTGCTATGTTATGCGCTCCGGTACCAAAGAGAAATACAAAATGTTTCTGATTTTGAGTGATACTTTAATGTAAATATACACAAAACACAAAGTGAAGAATACTAGAAGGATATCTTACGGGCTCTTAATAAGTTGACAGTTGTCAAACAATATAATACTAATATTTGGTCATGATTTTATTTGGTTATTTCTCAGTTATATATTTTGAAACCTTTCTTGATTATGATCAAACTCTAGAAGCAGAACTTCTATAATTGTTTTGAAGATACCATCAGTCTCAAGAAAGTCAATTCCTGTACATCAATAAAATTTTACTTTTTTTTTTTAAGCAAGCTTCTTTCTTAAGCGTGTGGTGAAAAAAAAATAACATTCAAAAGTAGTGACAAATTGTATCTGTCAACCATCAGGGTTGGGTGTGGGAAGTAGTAGGAAGTGTATTCAGAGTGACAAATATTAGCAGAGACATAAGCCATGGTATTTATTTCTCTATTTGTGATATATTCCAAGTGATTCAACCAAATAGAACAGATGGTACAATTGTGAGGTTATGGTTATCTTAAATAGAAGGTAAAAAAAATACATTAAATTCTCTTAGTGGATTAAAAACATAAACTTCGCTTCAGTAGAATAAATATTATGACCACTCTTATTAATTTTTACTTAAGTTGTGGTCTTGTTCTTGTCCATCTAGATCTGCTTGCATTTGGAAGCATTTCAAAAATTAAAGATTATTTTTGAAGATGCTAAAAAAATCACTGAAAATTGCTGGTTTTTGTTCTTTATTGACTTTTTAAAATCATTTAGTGCATTTTTTTTTGGAATATATTCTATCTCTCTCCTTTTTTTTTTTTTTTTTTTTTGGAATATATGCTACCTCTCCTTTTCTCTAAAGCCTTTTTAAAGACCAGAATATGTTTTCTATTTTTTTTTTCTTTTGGTTATACTCTTTAGATGCCAAAGACAAAATACGTTCTCACACTGTGAATAATAAAGTGTGACTCCCCAGGATTGTTGTTTGAAAAAAAAAAAAAAACAACAATGTGTAATACACAAAAATATGCATGCTATTTAAATAAAATGTGTTTTATAAAATGTTAAGTTGTCAATAAAATTTACCTTACTTTCCATATAAAACTTTATAGGTTTCAAAGAACTTTCACTTATGTGAATAATTCAGTCATCAGAACAATCATGTAAAGTCAACAGAAAAAGTGTTTTTCCCCTGATATAAGAATGAAGAAACAGGTTCACACAGTTCAAGAGTAAAAGGGGAAAACAAGGCTGTTTCCTGAATTTCAGAAATAGACTCTGTTCATGGGTTCAAATTAGCTTCTAATAGCATCGAATGCTAAAATAGGCAAAGTTTATCTTTTATACTCAAGAAGTTCTGGACCTCCATATATCACTTCTAAATATTCTTTCCTGGTTTTTACTGCAGTATTCAGGGCTTCCCAATCTTGTTGCCTGATGGCTCCACACAATCCTCTGTTCTCTTCTGTCGGCACTTAATTTACTAATAGCGGTTTAAAGTGGTGGTAACACTTTAAATAGTGTTACAATTATTATCTTTTTGAATTTTGGAAATCTCCGACCCTCCCTCAAATTAACATGGGGTGTCCTTCAGTCTGATGGCAGATATTAGGAATGATAGAGAATGTGTGAAATAAAATTAAAGATGTTGAAATACCAAATGAGAGATCTCAGAAATTTGATCTTTATAAATCAGTACCTTTAAAGTGTGTACATGTTTAGAAGGCAAGGTGGGGGGATGGCCATCTTATCTTGACAATGATTTCCAATTCTGTTTACATGTAGTGAAAATGAGCATCTAGAAACATGAGCTATGGATTCTCGCTTTCTGAAAATTTCTCCATGGTATATACAGGCTTGTTCCATATTTTCTCTAGGAACCCAATTATATTCATAGTCCCATTCCATTCTGCTGGTGAACAGGCAATCTTAAATTATAAAACAGCAACAACAAAATCTTAATCTATAAAAAGAAATGGAACAGAAATTTAAAGCAGTGGATAATCTATAAATCGGTCAAGGTCTGCAGCATGTCAATGTAGCCAGGAATTTTGGAATCCTTGAGGGGCAACAAGGATCTAATATGTGTATTTTGATAAGGCCAAAGTTTAACAAGCACTACCTGGTAAGAGAGATGTCCATACCTTAATTCCTGAAACCTGTAAACATGTTATATTACATGGCAGGGAGAAATTAAGGTTGCAGATGGAATTTACTTTGCTGGTCAGCTGACTTGATAGGAAAAATTTCCTGGTTTCTCTTGGTGAACCTAGTGTAATCACAAGTGTTCTTCACGTGTGGAAGAGGAAGTTGGAAGAGTCAGTGTTAGCATAATGTGGTGTGAGAAAAACATGACAGGTCATTGCCAGCTTTGAAGAAGGAAGAGCCTCTTAAGGAAAGCAGATAGCCTCTGGAAGCTGGAAAAGGCCAGGAATCACTCTTTCCTGGAGACTCCAGAAACGAATGCAACCTGCTAACACTTAGATTTTAGCCCAGTGTCACCCAGTTGTGATGTTGTTGATCATCAGGTATTGCTGAGGGTGTGATTTTGTATAATGATTTCATGGTCATGAAGTAATTGCCTATTATTGTTTTAGGCTACCCAGAAGGTTGATAGTATCATCAATTAACAGGATAAATTCACTTGTCTATCACATCTATTATCCATTCCACCAACACACACACACACACACACACACACACACACACACACACACACACCCACCCTGTAATGAAAGTTCCAGCAGGCAATAATTTTGATTTCTTTTCATCACTAATCTATCCCAGACACAGAAGAGCCCCTGAATTAGGTATGTCCCTTGGTAGTGTGGTGATGATTGGGTGTTTTGATCTTGACTGCAGGAGGGATGAGACATCACATGCAATTAGGTGGACATCAAAAACCACAAACAGAAACAAACCAACTTTCCACATAATATGATCCAGAAATAATGAAAAATAGTTTCTCTTGCTTTCGTATCACAAGCTTGGGGGGGAAAAAAAGTCTTGACACTTGTCAAAAAGCTATCTCCTAGACCTCATGAGAGGTCCTATCTGCATCAGACTGGAAAGCATGCAAGCCAAGATAAACATAGATGTTACAAGACAGTAGGTGGGGTGCTCATAGAGGAAGAAAAGCAGATATCCTTGAATATAAGACAACAGGCAGTTGTGAAGTCAGGTGATATTTTAGGATCTTTTGATTTACTTTGAATCATAAGGTGGTCTTATTTTTTTTTCCCATTCTTTGTCTTTTCTACCTAAGAAAGAGTCTTACCATTTATTCAGATGGAATGTTGAAACTGGTTTCTCAGTGTTCAAATTGGCTAAAGTAAATATTCCCATTGGTTCACATGAATGCTCCAATTGACTCATGAAAAAAAATTACCTTAAAGTAACTACAGAAAATTTCAAAATTTTAGGTTTACTACTGCAACTCCCTACTTGAATCTTTGAAAGTATCAAACATAGAATTTATCAATATATAATATTTTATTATGACTTTAATTTTCATTTCCCAAATTTCTAATTTATTATTGTGAATATAGGCCTAAGCTTGTCTTCTCAGTTTCTAAACTTATTTTTCAAAATTTGTATTTGTTTAAAAGTGTGTCTTCATATTTCCCTTTGAGTATCCTAATAATATATTTACATATAACTAAGTTGTGTCTCTAGGGAAATCCCATTCCCATTATTGATTAATTCTTGTTTCTAAATATTAGTTTACTTGCTTTGTCCATGTCTTAAATTTTTACTTGCAAATTAATTTTTGATTGGAAGTTTTTCCTTGCTTTTCTCTGTCTCCATGTCATTATTACCGTTCCTCCTTCCCTGCGGGCCTTCTTCCCTTACATTTTTTGTACATGTTCTCCCCTATGTATCAGTATTTTCTTTGTTCCCCACACACTCCCCAGACCCTAATATAGAACCTGATTGTATAATCATGATCAGGGTTTTTATAAGTTGCTCTTTTTTTTTTTTTTTAACTCATATCTTGATAAGTTACTAATGCTGTGGATTCAGCCTAAGGAGAATATACAGCATGGCTCAGATACTGGTTTGCTGGCTGGCTTTCTTTGCCATCTCTTTTGGTCCCTAGTTTTTGATAAAGCCTTAACCCAAGTCAGTGTATTCTTAAATTTTTCTTTAAAGCAGTCTTTCTTTTTACAACAAGAAGATCTTCATAATTGCCTTTCTTTTCCTCATATATGTGGACAGTCACTCCCCTTTTCCTTAGAGGAATCATGTTGTCTGGTATCATGGCCTCTTTATCAACCAGAGATTATTACTACTCAATATTTGTGGGTGTTTTTTTTTCTTTTTAATTTTTTTTTTTCATGTTTACTTATTTGGAGGAAGGGAGAGAGAACACGCACATGCGTGCATGAATAGGGGAGGCACAGGGAGAGAGGGGAGAGAGAATCCCAAGCAGCCTTCGCCCTGTCAGCACAGAGCCCCATGTGGGGCTTAAGCCACGAACCAAACCCTGAGATCGTGACCTGAGCCAAAATCAAGAGTTGGAGGCTTAACTTACTGAGACACCCCGGCACCCTTTTTTTTCTTTGAGTAAGAATATTTCCTTGTATTTAAACTCAGAAATGCCTTTCTGGTTCCTTCTTTTCATATTTGTTTTTAGTCTTATGTATTTGGAGCAGTGGGTGTTTTCTCAATGTAAATACTCTGGGGCATGCTAGCAAAAAGCTAAACTTGTTTTGCCTAACAGTGTCAAAAATTAACAACAATGGCAAGGCGTAGTGCTGGTGTGGGTATGACAAGACAAATATGAAAATAGAGACTAGCTACTAGTATTTCAGAATAGATAAGTGTCTAACAACCTTGTTGACACAAATTCTTTTTTAGTTAGGCTTTCCTTACAAGCTCTGTTACACTTGTTTAATTCAACCCAATGGGATTTCCAGAACTCAAAGGTGAAGGCAAACAAATAAATGCACCTGGAGAGAAAGAAAGGGCCATATGACAGCTGTTGAAGACAGATTTTGACCATCTGTTATAGAGTGACTTCAACCTTGGGGAAAATATGGTTATGTGAGAATGTAGATTATGAAAGATTATCGTAGCACAATATTGTGATTTATAGGAAATATGTTTGGTCATTCAGGTGACCAAAATATATTTGACAAATATATTTGATCTTGATGTACCATCCTAGATCATAGATCCCAAAACTCATGGGATTTCCTAAGCCATAAGAACAATGGGAACAACTTTTGTCACAATATTTTGTTTCTTATTTTTAGTTAAAATTAGTTACATTTAGTTCAAATTGCTTCGAAGTCATTAAGGTGAAATGGGTGGCTAGTTATTCATAACAAGCTTCTTTCCACCACTATCGGATTTATGTTAATAAAGGGAGTTGGAAATCATCTCCGAATAGGGACTGGTTGCCAAGGCAACCCACCATGAATAGAGGGGTGGACGTTTCAAACCACTCCCTGATTTCCAGGGAGGGGAGAGGGGCTGGAGGTTAAATCAATCACCAATAGCAAATGACTTAATTAATCATGCCCATGTAATAAAGGCTCCATAAAAACTCAAAAGGTTGGATTCTGAGAACTTCCAGTTTGGTGATGGCACATGTGGAGAGGGCATGGAAGCCCTTTCCTCATACCTTGTCTTAGGCATCTCTTACATCTGGCTGTTTCTGAGTCATCTTCTTTTATGATAAAATGGTAATGTAGTTAGTAAATTTTTTTCCCCCTGAGTTCTGTGAGCTGCTGTAGCAAATTAATCACATTTAAGGAGTGAGTTGTTGGGACCTCTAATCTAGCTGGTCAGTCAGAAAGACAGGTTACAACTTGGGCTTGTGACTGGCATCTGAAGTGCAGGTTTGGGGTAAAGGCAGTCTTGTGGGACTGAGCCCTTATCCTGTGGTATCTGATGCTATTTCTGAGTAGATCGTGTCAGCTTTGTTTCAAATTATAGGACACTCAGCTGGTGTCTGAGAATTGCTTGGTAGGGTGAGGAAATCCACCTCCTACCTCTGCCAATTGGAATTGGGTCCCGGACCCAAAACACATAGCAATCATTTATTAACAGAAAAGTTGTTAAATGAGCATGGACAAAAAAATTACCTTACTGGAACAGAATTACTTTAAAAATGATTAATAACATTGTAATCAAGTGGGATATTTCTTTGTGCCAGTAATCAATGATATATAAAAATATTCAAACCATTTGTGTTTAATTATGGCAAAAAATTTTTAAGTCATACAAAAACTGAATATTTATTAACAACATAAGCTAAAGAAATCTCTTTGTAATAAAATGGAGCAGTACCAATATCCTGACTACTGCTAAATACATTAGCAATGGAGAAGTTGCTAGAAAACAAAAAGAAAATGGGTCTTAATTAAAGTATTTCTGCCAAGACTCAATTTTAAGTGAGATCTTCATTTTCAGTATCTTTTTAAATAAAGTGGAAAATACTTTAGAAATTAATTTTAGGATATTTTACATATTCAGAAATTGTTTTCACTTTTTTCAGTGTTAATATTGTGAAGACTTGAATGAAGTTATATACAATGAATATTGAGTGAATTCTGCCATATTGTTGAAATGAGTCCCAACTGTGAAATGTCACAATTTAATCACATACCTGCCCCCTAGAAAGGGGATAATGGAATTAAGAGAATGTCTGGCTAAGAGAGAGAAAGGACAACTAGCCTGTGTTGTGAGTTGATTTTCCATGAGTCTTCTACATTTGTGCATGTCTTGTGAGTAGAGGCACTGACTTTGTCGTTAACTGTCTCTTCAAATATTTTTGTATAGTTAACAAGAGAAAAGAGAAATAGTGTTTCCTTTTGGAGAAAAGGGGAGGTTCATATGTTCAAGATTATAAAGATAGCAACTCTCTTGTATTCATTGCCTATTATAAAAGATTCAGCTTCCTTCTGTTCAGTGTCCCTCTGCTGTAATGCAGCCAGGGTATGTTCCAGCATTACCTTTTCTACTCCACTTTGCCTTGTGAGAATTTGAGCTTGAGGAACTGGTAAAAACACTAACACTCTAGGTACTTTTATTGCCATAGGTGAGTTGTGAAGTCCTTTGCTTTTATGCTGATATCTTTTATACTATGCCCACATTCATAAAACTGTAGCAGACTAATTTCACAGGGTTTGAGAGCCAAAGCTGATTTTTATTGCAAAATTTCATAGGCTTGGGGAGATGTAATAGAAGAAAAAGACAGAAATATCAATGAGTGTACTGCATTTCTGACAGCAGGCTACCTTATAACATTATGGGTAAAATCACACAAATGGGGACATTTTGGTGAATTGCAGATGAAACCCACCCTCGTAACTGGGCAGAAAATAAAACCAAATGTACTATAGAAGGGATAGATTTCAGCCAATGGTCAAAAAATTTCAGAAAGTTTTGGCCATTCATAAAGGAGATATTTTTATAGCTTACCATAAAATCCTGCATATGGTAGGACTCTTCCCTGATATACTTTCCACAACTTGCAATTACAAACGTATCTAAATTTAAAGGAGCATATTCTTGAACACAAAATATACTTAATATGCTCAGTTAAAGCAATAAAGGATCCAAAGGAGAAATACTTTTAAAAGGTAAACTGAGGCACGTTAAAATTTAGAATTACTAATTTGAGCAAACACTGATATGAATTGAGTAGCACCAAACCAAAAATTGTTAGGAGCACTCTACTAACAAAAGGTAGGAGCAAGGTTTTTATACAAAGAGGTGGAAGCAAGGCAAGAAATTATTTCACTGGTCAGAGTGTAAGTGGTTTACCTTATTTGGGAAAACCTGGTTGGCTAGGATTGGTTGTTGCTAAGCTTCACTTTGTCAGATTGGGGTGCATTGACTTTGGCTTAAATTGTGGTTTGCTTATGTGGGCTACCAAGGCATTAGAGCCACCTCAGTCTATGGCCTCCTAATTTAAATACTTTAATGATAGATAGACAAATCAATTGATACATAGGGATCTATTTCTCTTAGCCAATGGTTAATATAGATCTATTTCTATATCAATCAATTATAAATAATGAAGTGATTATAATTAAAAATAATAAGGTGCCTTTGGAAACCATTAAGAAAAAAATGGAGACTTTCTTCCTTGCTCATTATCTTTGTTTATAAATAACACTGTAGGGGCGCCTGGGTGGCGCAGTCGGTTGGGCGTCCAACTTCAGCCAGGTCACGATCTCGCGGTCCGTGAGTTCGAGCCCCGCGTCGGGCTCTGGGCTGATGGCTCAGAGCCTGGAGCCTGTTTCCGATTCTGTGTCTCCCTCTCTCTCTGCCCCTCCCCCGTTCATGCTCTGTCTCTCTCTGTCCCAAAAATAAATAAATGTTGAAAAAAAATTTATAAGTAACACTGTATATAAATTGATTTCATATAATTCAGACCTAGAGATGAATACTTAAATGTAAAATCCAATGGTGCTCATATTCATATGGAACTTCTCTGAGGAGTCTGCTCCAGAATTGTTGCTGTTGCTTACTTAGGAAAGTAACCATCCTGACTCAATTTAACAAATGATGAATAGGAAAAATAAAAATAACAAATGAAAAACAGCTCCAAAACGATTATTTCCCAAGAATTCAACAATATTTTATAAGCGATAAGTGAAAAAAGAAAATAAGAAGGAAGAAAAAAAATAAAACCTCAAACACAGTTAAAGGGAAAAAAAAATCCCGCAAGTATACATTTTTAAAAGATCAACAGCTGCAGGGAACAAAAGTAAACTGTGAATGCCAACAGATGAATAATGTAATTTAAGAAAAAGATGCAGTCATTTTGAAGTAAGAGATGAAAATGATCAAGTCCTAAGAATGCTTGCTGTAATAGAATTGATCTGGCAGCTCTATGAAAGCAGTAATGATGCAAGCCCTGCAGTCAGATTGTTGGGATTTGAATTCTAGTTCCTTCACTAACTAGGTATAGGGTTGGGGGAAAGTTTCTTCATCTGTAAATAGATATGATAATAATCCTAAGAAACGTTGAGGTTTGTTTGATAGTTGTTAATAGTTGGAAAAATGCTTAGAGCATTCAGTAGAAGTTTGCTGTGTAAACAGAATAAATAACAGTTCATAAGTAGAAAACTATCCATATTTCAGATAAAACTTAGTACAGGGGCTAAATGACACCATCAATATCTAATTTATGTCTTACTATTCTGCCTTCAAATATGTTGTCTTCATTCTAACACAGGCTCTATTTTTTTTATTTTATTAGTTTTTTTAATGTTCATTTATTTTTGAGAGAGAGAGACAGAGAGACAAAGTGCGAACAGGGGAGGTGCAGAGAGAGGAGGAGACGCAGAATCCAAAGCAGGCTCTAGGCTGTCAGCACAGAGCCCGACTTGGGGCTTGAACTCACGTACTGCGAGATCACGACCTAAGCGGAAGTCAGAGGCTCAACCGGCTGAGCCACCCAGGGGTCCCTAGGCTCTATTTTATATCACAAGATGACTAGCAAGAGTTCTGAAGTTTTATATTTTCAAGATCCTAATTTAAGAAAGAAGGGGAAAAAAAAAGTCTGTGATTTTGCATTCCATACAAAAATTTTGACTCCCTCTTAATTTTATGTTCTTTATGTATGTTAATAACTTTGGGATGCTATAACAAAATACCTTGGACAGGATGGCTTATAAACAACAGAAGTTTATATATTTTACTTCCCAAGACTTGAGATCATACAACCAGCACAGGCCCGTGCTGGTGAGGGACCTCTTCCTGGTTGCAGATTATCTTCTTTACCTTCATGTGGCTAGCTCTCTGACCTCATCTTTTGAGGCACTAATCCAATTCATGAGGGCTCCACCTTAATGATGTGGTTACCTCCCAAAGTCTCCACCTCCTAATAGCATTGTATTGGGAATTGGATTTCAACATACCAATTTTGAGAGGGCACAAACATTCCAACAGTGATACATGCCCACTACTGCAATATTTGTCTATTCTTGCTCAAAAGATTTCTCTATAATTGGCTTAAATTAACCTAACCCGTGGACCTGAGGGTGAAACCTCCAAAAGGAAATGCCCAAAGGAGATGCCCAAAAGGAAATTGGAGATTGGTAGGAGGGATAAACGAAAGAAAAATGGATGTCAGAGAAGCAAGTAACTTAATGGTTGTAATAATGATAGTAGGAACTCAAGGTGAGCCGGTTATGCTTCTGATTTTACAGATCATCACTGAAGGCATGAAAGATGTTGAACATATACAAGGCCACTAACGTGCACTTCATGAATCAAGTTGGTTAACTGAGAGACTGGCAGAGAGCTTTACCTAAATGGTCACAGAAAAATAATGAACTGCACGCATGCCTTTTAATGCAGGAACTCCTACCCATTTACGAAATATTGCCCAATGAAGATGAAATTCTCACCAAATAGAATAGAAACAGATTTGCAAAGAAATAAACAGAAGATTGAAAGGAAGAGAACATCAGGGCAAATAGGCTAGCAGCAAAATGTGAGCGAAAGGGATCAGTGTTGCAGCAAAAGAGGGCAGGCAAGTACTGGAGACAGTAATGGGCTACGTTATCTGTAGAAAACTTAGAAACAAAATAAATCTTATTACAGTTTATTTTTATTAGAACTGTGTACTGGGAATTCTCCCTTGCAAAAGCCACTGATGGGGAAAAAAACAAAAACAAAAACAAAAACATTGGTCCTATTCCCCCTGATTTTCAGTGTTTTGGACCTGTAGTCCTCAGTTAACCAAACTATAGTCAATCTAGCTGTGCATGCCCCACAAGAGATGAAGAATCCTGTATCTTCTTGAAATACTTCAGAACTCTTTCAGGCAGGAATAAAACTACCTCACATCTGCAGAGTGATTTCTAACCCCACCAATTTCGTGTATTCCACTCTTCGAAATAGTTAAAGAATGAATCAGGAATTTACAACAATGATTGTGTCAATCTCATTTGTACAAATGATTTAATAAAAAAAAAAATCCACCAGCTGTTATAGCCATCCTTATTTTTCATTCATTGGTAATTTAATCAGGAGAGTCGTCAACAATTTGCCCACCTTAATTACTTGGGAGGATTCGTATAAGAATTTGTGGCACTAGCCTGTCCATTTCCTGGGGAATATTCTACTTTTCAGTCTCAGGATAAAAGTACTCCTATTTTGCTGACTTAGAGATTTACAACAGTTGTACTTTTCCCCAGATCTGCCTTGAGTATCTGTTAGTCCATCTAAGCACATATATATTTAAAGATCTTTAATGATTACTTCTCCATTTGCTCCTCTTTGTTCCTGATCTCCCTGGATTTCACTTTCTACAGAAAAACTCCAAGGTTGTTTTAACCTTAAGACCCAGGATAGCCTTCTGACTTGGCATCTCTTCAGTTTATGAGATCTGCCTACTGGATGTTTTTGCCTTTTCTTCATATTCCTGTGCTAGAAAATAACCCAAGAGATTACTGAACTAAAAATGCTATTGATACTTTTTTCAATCTTGTGCTCTTAGGGGCCAAATAAGAACCTGTATGCATTTTAACATGTGATATTATGCAAAAGTGTGCCTTTTGATGCTTGTGAATTTTTCATGCTTTCAATACTGGTGATGGAACCCATCCTTTATTGTATATCCTCAACTGTAGCATTGGGATGGCTATAACTTTGTCTCTTTTCTTTCTTTCTTCTTTCTTTCTTTCTTTCTTTCTTTCTTTCTTTTCTTTTCTTTTCTTTTCTTTTCTTTTCTTCTTTTCTTTTCTTTCTTTTCTTTCTTTCTTTCTTTCTTTCTTTCTTTCTTTCTTTCTTTCTTTCTTTCTTTCTTTCAGTTTAGCTGAGTATTTAACAATTCTAAGACTGGCCCTGTTATGCTTTACTTCCATCATCTCTTATTACTGGCTTTCTTCTCACTTTCTTTACCTGACTAGTTATTTTTTTTTTTTTTTCAATCTCTGATGTCACCTCCACTTAAGGCAAAAAAGAACGGCTTCCCAAAAAACCCCACCAACCCCCCAAAAGATTGGCTCCTAGACCTCTCTCAAATTGGATTAGGTATCCCCTCTTTTTTTTTTTTTCATAGTACATTATTTATATATAGATCTCAGTACTCATTATATTTAGTGACTTGGGTTTCCTCACTTAATTTTTTCTCCCCAAATGTTGAAAATCCCTAGAGTGGTCTCTTCTGTCTCTGTATTCCTAAAATCTTACCGTGTGTAACTCTCATGTGGTAAAAGCTCCAAGATTTTTGGTTGGATGAATAAGTGCCTAAAGTGTCTTAGGAATAAGAGAAGCCATTCAATTATCTTGTAAGAATTCTGGAATTAGGAACCATCCTACGTGGGCAATGGAGAGCATAACTAGAGACAGGCTTCAAGATTCCTGTTGCTGCATAAACTTGCCATTGAATCTGTCCATTGGTGTGCCTTTCATCATAAACTGCAAGAACTGAAAACAAGGAACATGAATGTTCCAATGTGATATACAAGTTCATCGGTATATATTTCAAATACAACAAGAAAGGCATTCATAAGATGCAGCGTTGTTTTTATGTGTGGGCTTTTAAAGTTTTGCACTGGAATAGTAAACACTGAACCAACTGCAACCGTTAAGAGTTGTGAAATCTTTACCGTGTTTTTCCAGGCCTGTTTTAGAAATTGAGATGAAGAGAAATCATTATTTTCCTTTTATTTGTGGTCAAATTAATTTCATCTTATAAATATTAGCTTTCTGGTTGCTATATTTTGTTACATATAAAATTATGTTTGGGGAACTTAAGCCATTAAGCCACAGTAGGAAGAATATTAAGGAGCAACAGGGCAAGAGTTAAATAGGCAAATCCTAAAGGGTGAGAAGTATTGGCTCTCACAGTTAGGATTCTCACAGAAGCCATGCCTTCTAAGAGGACAGGCTGAATGGGAGAAACAGGTCCTTATGAAGCTTCCAACATTCATTTAATGCATGTATTCGACTCTCTCTATGTTGTACGGACTTCTATAGCTAAGCATTTCAGAACCACTGAAATTCCTTAGCAATTAACTATACTCACTGGCAACATATTTGGACATGTTGCTTCTTGCTCTGCTAACTTAAACCTATTTTTATCTAGCGCTGAATTAAAACAATTAAAAGATAATGCTCTCTTGGTCACCTGGGTGGTTCAGTCAGTTAAGCCTCCAACTTTGGCTCAGGTCATGATCTCATTGTTCATGAGTTCAACCTCACACCTGGCTCTGAGCTGACAGCCCAGAGTCTGTTTTGGATCCTCTGACCTCTCTCTCTCTCTGCCCCTTTCCCAGGTGTGCACATACTCTCTCAAAAATAAACATTAAAAAAAAATGCTCTCCCCATTTGCAATTAAATTAAAACTTAAATTCCTAATATTATCAACAAAAATATAAAACAAGAGGATTATGTGATTTGAGGATTAGTATTATTTGTAAAAAATTATTAAATATTAATAAATATTTAATTTTGTTAATATTAAATAATAAACATTTAGTAAATTACATGTAATTAAGTATTCAAGCTCCCACAGAAAATACACTTGTGATATGCCCAAAATATCTAAAAAGTTATTTGTTACTTTTACTTTCATAAGTTGAAAAATGATGCAGAGGATATATTAGCCCATTAATCCAAAATGCAGTGACCTGTTATTGTCCTCGCTCTGTATGTGCCCTATCTTTGTTCAACCTTCCCTCAGAGTCCGAATTTCATACATTTCTTGACCATGCTTCATGATATAAAAAATTCCTGTGACCTCAACCACCCCACTGTAAAAGTGTCACTTTGAAGCTTATCAAGAAAATTTTGGGAGGGTGATGCTGCTGTTTACAGTCCTTTCTCCTGAAATTCCTCTACATTGGTTATACCTATTTTAATCTTGTAGCTGTGCTCCTACTGCTTTGCCTCTAGATGGTCCAGTATTGCTTTAAGAAATCACCTCCTCATAATTTCTTCCTCTCCTGGTTCCCATAAGTGACACATTTCGTTGAACTGACACTGTGAGCCTCTGATTTTCTTAGGCTCCCATCATTTTTTGCTCTAGTTATATCAAAGGCAGATTCCCTTTGTTGTCTTCTTTTTTTTTAATTTATTTTAATCTTTTTAAGTTTGTTTGTTTGTTTGTTTATTTATTTATTTTGGGAGAGAGAAAATGCGAGAGGAGGGGCAGAGAGAGAATCTCAAGCCCGAATCTAACAGCACAGAGCCTGAAGTGGGACTTGAACTCATGAAACTGTAAGATCATGACCTTAGCCACCCAGATGCCCCTGTTTGTTGCCTACTTAAAAACAGTAAGATCTAGGTTCACTTTAGTTTTCCTTTTATATATGTCTTTCATGACCTTTATATCACATTTTCCTCATGATTCTTAAATTAGTTTTTAATGTTTATTTTTGAGAGAGAGAGAGAGAGAGAGAGAGAGAGAGAGAGAGAGAGAGAGGAAGGAGACACAGAATCTGGAACAGGCTCCTCACTGTAAACGCAGGGCCTAATGTGGGGCTCGAACTCTTCGACTGCGAGATCATGAGCTAAGCTGAAGTTGCATGCTTAACTGACTGAACCACCCAGGCACCCCTCATTTTCCCCATCATATCTAAGGAGCATATCCTCTAAGATACAATTCATTACCTCAAGGGAAACTTAGTATCTTTTCTTCTAGCTTAATGAGTCTCCCCCTTAAAATCTTGTTTTTGTTCTAGAACTACCTATGTTATCAGCCTATTCCATGTCCTCCTCGGATTCCTAGGAAACTTGATTCCTCAGGATAGGGTATTTCAAAAATTTTTACGTTATCAGAAACAAAGGAAAACATGGAGACCCTGTCTCCTCCGACTGGGTAGGCTGGTCACACAAATAACTTAAAAGTCAAAAAAGGTCACAGACTTAAACTTGTACCTCACATGGGACTTAACCTGCATTTTCAAATGTAGATAGAAAAATAATAAGAACAGAAAACTAATTCCTCTGACCTTTTATGTCCAAATGCACTGTATACAGAAACATTTTCTTTTCCCAATAGTTGAATCATTACTACTTGCAGTGAAAGCAGCACCTTGATGTTTTGAGGTTCCCATGAAGCCCCATGAAGCTGGTGTATGCTGAGTTGTTCACACTTGCCTTAGGAATGAGGAGTCCACGTTCCTGTATTTAAGTCTGGGTGGCCCAGACCTTTGCAGAAGGACATTTCCATAAACTGAAATCTCAAGCTAAGATCAAAATGCCCTTGGCCTGAGGCTAAAGGACTCAGCTACACAGCAGCAGAAACTAACTGCTCAATTATACCAGCTTCAATCATAATAACATGCTATCAAATTTTCCTACCCTGATGAAGGATTGTTATAATCCCTAAATTCCTCTCCCTATCTCTCAGTATCCCCAGCCAAAATGAAAGGAAATGGAGGGTTTATTTTAACCAATAAAAAATACTCCTCTTTTCCTGGCCAAGATCGGAGCAATTGAGATATTTACAGCATAAAATTTCAGCAAATTGAAGAGCAAAACAGCACTTTATTGATAAAAGCTAGGTTTGAAAATGTGGCTTTCAGTCTTATAGCTAAGGGGCTTGCTAATATTGTGCACTAGAATTAAGCTGATTTGTCTTCTCAGACCAGGACATGATGGACAAATAGGACTTTCCTTAGAGGGGCCTGTACCTGTAAAATATCAATAGGCACAGCAGAATGTGGACTTCTGTGGTGACAATTCTTTAAACAGGGAGGAAGAAGAAAAGGATGGACAATGCTTGTCCATTCTTTTTCCAGAATCACTTGTAGCATTTGTTACTCTTTCTTTGCGGCTAGGCATCAGGGGTCTGAGGGATGCCAGAAGTTAACCCTGATAGCAGCTCCTCCCCAATGGAAAGAGAAAGCATGGTACAACCACCTATAGGGTTATGCACTTCTATCCAGAACACATTGCTTCCATCCAAGGATAACTGAGAGTGATATGTGTCTCACATCTGCCTTGATTGGCAACACAGATTCCCATTCTATTACATTCAAATGTCATATCTGTAAAAACAAACATTTTCTTTAGAGTTATTTTGGGACATGAAACAACCACCTGTGATTTTTGTTTGTTTGTTTCAGAAAGCACTGATACACTCAGCGGCAATTGTGCATTTGTTACAAATTCTACATATGTTACATACTTCCCCTGCAGAGAATTTTCCTAGCTTGATGATTGCAAGATAAATGTGTGTTTGGGACTGGGGTGTAGTGTTCTGCCATAAGTTACAATTTTGAAAGCCCAGAAAACTGACAGTAGCATTAAGGTGAAGCAGATTTACTTCAGTGGTTTCTTTCACTATTTCTAAAAGGGGATGCTATAGTAGAAAATGACTTTAAGTTATTTTGAAGAGCAGACTTTATGTCATTGATTAGATGGAAACCAGCTACATTATTAATTTTAGAGTTAATATACAACTAGGGAAAAAGGAATTGAGGGGAAGTAACAATGAAAGAGGTAATATAATACATTAGGTATAACATAATACATACAACAGTTAAAAACAACAAAGGGGGTGAGTAGGAAGGAGGAATAGAAAAAACTACTTGAGAATGAAATATGTCTTTAGTATTAATATTCTATTCTAAGAAAAGAAGTATTTAACTTCTTTAACATGATTATAGGTGTCAGAACTAATTGGAAAGATTTCATTGTAGCGGGACAGGTTGACCCCTCCTTAAAACTCTATCAGACCTCACTGGAATTTTTTTTTTTTTAAGTTTTGAAAAATTGTCATATCTTGAATATGCAGATTGGAACAATGTAATAACTAGGCTGTTGAGATAGTGGGCATAGGCATGTTTATTTGTTAATTTTTAAAGAATGTTAAAAGTGGAGGCACCTGTATGTCTCAGTTGGTTAGGCATCCGACTCTTGATTTCAGCTCAGGTCATGATCTCAAGGTTCCTCAAGGTTGAGTTGGAGCTCTGTGTCGGGCTCTATGCTGACAGCACTGAGCCTGTTTGGGGTACTGTCTCCCTCTCTCTCTGCCCCTCCCCTGCTCACTTGCTGTCTTTCTTTCAAAAATAAATTTAAAAAAAATTATTAAAAAAGACTATTAAAAGTACATTTCTTGCAGAACTCCATTTGTATTGAAGTTTAGTAATATGTTTCATTAGCTTCTTATTAAAATTAAGACTGTGTCCTCTTCTCCAGATGCCTCCTACTCTCTTTTCCCCTCTCAGTCTCTATGTAACAGCCAAACCAAAAACCAGAATTATTTTACTCTCTAGATGTGTTTATTCTTCCTCTGACTTCTAGATCCTTCTTCTAAGCAGAAGATAGTTCCTTTTTCCAGCAGCAAGATCTACTCTCTTTTTTTGCAAGCCTAATCTCTCTTGTCTTGAATGCCAGTCAGATTTTCCAAAAGCATTATTAAGGTACAGGTATACTTAGAAGATATTTTCATGCATTTATGTTTAAAACCTTTCTAATTTCTTTGGGTTTCAAAATTATCTTTCACATCTGACTTCTTTTTGTTAGATGCAAGTCTAAAATCTTAGTTTTTAATACTATTGCTGTAAATACATCCATTTTACCTTCTTTTTAATTTTTTTAATGTTTATTTTTGAGAGAGAGAGGAGTGAGAGAATGTGAGTGGGGGATGGGCAAAGAGAGAGAGAGAAACACAGAATCCAAAGCAGGTTCCAGGCTCTGAGCTGTCAGCACAGAGCCTGATGCGGGGCTTGAACCCACCACCAGGGAGATCATGACCTGAGCTGAAATGGGACACTCAACCCACTGAGCCATCCAGGTGCCCCCCCCCCCATTTTACATTTTTAAATATTTTACAAGAATTTTTTTCAATTATAAGATGAACTTATGCTTATAATATTTATAAAATCAATGTCACAAAATTCCTAGGGTTTAAAAAAATATCAAGGTGAAAGCATTAATAAGAAATACTGAAGAAGAAAATGTTAATTGAACAATTGAACATTTAGCTGTAGCAACTCTTTTTTGGATATTTATTACTTACTTTTTCTTTTTGGTTTTTACATCTTAAATTGTATCTTAAAGTCACCTCAGGCAGTTAATCACTTCTCAGAATACGTTTAAAGACACAAGGAGAACAAATACCCTCTAGAAAATGTAATTAATGTTTTATTACATTGAAATGGGTATAAATAAATGATGAGCTTTATTTAAACTGGGTGTGGGGAAATGTGAGGAGTTTGTTAATTGATATAAGTGTACCCATGAAGGGAAAAAAATAGATTTGGAAGAGTAGCTAAAGAGAGGTAGCCGCTATACATAAAAATGTTGTTGTAAAGCTATATTACTCCACGTTATATTAGAAATTGTAAGTAAAAGCAAAAAAGGTTATATGTATATCTTTATATTTAAAACTGAGTGACATTTTAATTAAAGGAGATGATCAAGTATTTATTAGGGCGAACAGATTAGAGTTTTACATTCCATATGTACTTTCTACAGATGATGTTGATAAATACATATTCATTGGTACACAGGTGTCAGGGAGGAAATTGTATGTTATGGTTATAGGAATGCATCAAAATATATGTAAAAGAGTTGACTGCTTCTAGGGAAAAAAATCAAAGGAAAGCAAAATCACTCAACTGCTGTACTTACCTCTATTCCCAATTTATTTGAGTCTCATTCTTATGAATTTTCCTTCTATTTGAACTTTATTCTTTAGCCCTATCTAGGACTATATTATATGCTCCTATGCCAGCCCGTCCATCACTTTTATGCCAGAATCACAGGATAATGTTTAAGTCTTGTTGATTTAATGATATGCAGTCCAGTTATCAAGTGTTTGGTCTGTCTTACATAGTTAGCCTTAGGATCTTGTCTCATAAACTGCTTTGAAGCCAAGGCCCAATATTACCAATGCCCACACACTTCCTAGAAACAGCTCTTAAAAATAAAGTAAGGAACTGATTTCACTTATCTTCAATAAGGTCTTCATGCATTACTTTTAAATAATTATTAATTAAATCTATTTATTTAGGCCAAAGGGAGCTCCTGTATTTAAATAAGGAAGTACTGTGTTTTTCTTAAGTTTTTATTTAAATTATAGTTAGTTAAATTGTACTGTAATATTGGTTTCAGGAGTAGAATTCAGTGATTCATCACTTACGTACAATACTCAGTGCTCAACACAACATGAGCCCTCCTTAATAACCATCCCCCAGTTAGCCCATCCACTGCCCACCATCCCTCCAGCAATCCTCAGTTTGTTCTCTGTAGTTGAGTCTGTTTTATGATTTGCCTTTCTCTCTCTTTTTTTTCCATTATATTCATCTTTTTTGCTTCTTAAATTCCACATATGAATGAAATCCTATGGTATTTGTCATTCTTTGAATGACTTATTTTGCTTAGCATAATATACTCTGGCTCCATCCATATCATTGCAAATGGAAACATTTCATTTTTTTTTTAATGGCTGAGTAACATTCTGTTTATATATACACGGCATCATCTTTACATCAGTCAATGGGCATTTGGGCTCTTTCCATAATTCGGCTATTGTTGATAATACTGCTATGGATATCATGGGGCATGTACCCCTACCACTATTTTTGTATCCTTTGGGTAAATACTTAGTAGTGCAATTGCTGGATTATAGGGTAGTTCTATATCTAACTTTCTGAGTGACCTTCATACTGTTTTCCAAGGTGGTTGCACCAGTTTGCATTAACATCAACAGCGCAAGAGGGCTCCCCTTTCTCTGCATTCTCACCAACATCTGTTGTTTCCTCTGTCATTAATTTTAGCCATCCTGACAGGTATGAGGTGATATCTCATTGTAATTTTGATTTGTATTTTCCTTATGATGTTGAGCATCTTTTCATGTGTCTGTAAGCCATCTGGATGTCTTCTTTGGAAAAAAATCTCTGTTCACGTCTCTGCCCATTTCTTTAATAAGATTTTTTATTTTGGGGTTGTTGAGTTTGGTAAGTTATTTATGGATTTTGGATAATGAACCTTTATCAGATATGTCATTTGCAAATATCTTCTTCCATTCTGTAGGATGCCTTTTAGTTTTGTTGATTGTTTCCTTCACTCTGCAGAAGCTTTTTGTCTTGATGAAATCCAAATAGTTCATGTTTTATTTCATTTCTCTTGCCTCTGTGATGTGTCTAGTAAAAAATTACTGTGACAAAGGTCAAAGAGGTTGCTGCATGTGTCTTCCTCTAGGATGGTTTCCTGTCTCACATTTAGGTCTTTCATTCATTTTGCATTTGTGTATGGTGCAAAAAAGTGCTCCAGTTTTATTTTTCTGCACGTTGCTGTCCAGTTTTCCCAGACCATTTGTTGAAGAGTCTGTCTTTTTATCCACTGGATATTCTTTCCTGCTTTCTTGAAGATGACTTAACCATATAGTTGTGGGTCCATTTCTGGGTTTTCTCTTCTGTTCCATTGATCTATGTGTCTGTTTTTTGTGCCAGTACCATACAGTCTTGATGACTACTGCTTTGTAATATAGCTTGATGTCTGGAATTGTGATGCCTCCAGCTTTGCTTTTCTTTTGCTTTGGCTTTTTGGAGTCTTTCATGGTTCCATACAAGTTTTAGGGTTGTTTGTTCTGGCTCTGTGAAAAATGCTGGTGGTATTTTGATAGAGATAGCATTAAACGTATAGATTGTGGGGTGCCTGGGTGGCTCCATCAGTTAAGCATGTGATTCTTGTTTTATTTTATTTTATTTTTTTATTTTATTTTTTTCAATATATGAAATTTATTGTCAAATTGGTTTCCATACAACACCCAGTGCTCATCCCAAAATGTGCCCTCCTCAATACCCATCACCCACCCACCCCCTCCCTCCCACCCCCCATCAACCCTCAGTTTGTTCTCAGTTCAGCATATGACTCTTGATTTCACCTCAGGTTATGATCTCACAATTTGTGAGATTGAGACCCCCATCAAGCTCTGCACTGACAGTACGGGAATTGTCACCCTCTCTCTGCCCCTTCCCTGCACACAGTCTCCTTTGCACACTCTTTCTCAAGACAAATAAATAACATTTAAAAAAATGTGTAGATTGCTTTGGGTAGTGTAGACATTTGAACAATATTTGTTCTTGGAATCCATGAGCAAGAAATGTTTTACCATTTCTTTGTGTCTTCAATTTCTTTCAGAGTACAGATCTTTTACCTCTTTGGTTAGGTTTATTCCTAGGTATCTTTTGGCTTTTGATTTAGTTGTAAAAAGAGATCAATTTCTTGATTTATTTCTGCTGTTTCATTATAGGTATATAGAAATTCAACTGATTTCTGTACATTTAATATTCTGCGGGTTTATTGAATTCATGTATTAGTTCTAGCAATTTTTTGTTGGAGTCTTTATGGTTTTCCACATAGAGAATCATGTTGTCTGTGAATAGTGAAAGTTTGATTTCTTTGCTTATTAGGATGCCTTTATTTCTTTTTGTTCTCTGATGGTTGAGCTAGGACTTCCAGCACTATGTTGAATAACAATGGTGAGAATGGACATCCCTGTCTCGGTACTGACTGTAGAGGAAAAGCTCTGAGTTTTTCCCCATTAAGGATGATATTAGCTGTGGGTTTTTCATATATGGCCTTTATGATGTTGAGGTATATTCCCTCTATCCCTACTTTGTTAAGAGTTTTTTTTTTTTTTATCAAGAATGGATGCTGTATTTTGTCAAATGCTTTTTCTGCATGTATTTTTTAAAAAATCTTTGAAAATGTTTATTACTTTTGAGAGAGAAAGCATGAGCGGGGAGGAGCAGAGAGAGAAGGAGACACAGAACTTGAAGCAGGCTCCAGGCTCTGAGCTGTAGGCACAGAGCCCACTGTGGGGTTGAGCTAAAGAACCATGAGATCATGACTCGAGCCAAAGTTGGACACTCAACTGACTGAGTCACCCAGACACCCCTATTGACAGGTTCTTACATATATATATATATTTTAATGTGGTATATCACGTTGAACGATTTGTGGATATTGAACCATCCCTGCAGCCAAGGAATAAATTCCTTTGATCACGGTGAATAACTCTTTTCATGTCTGTTGAATTTGATTTACTAATCTTCTGTTGAAAATTTTTGCATCCATGTTCATCGGAGATATTGGCCTGTAATTTTCGTTTTAGTGGGGTCTTTGTCTGGTTTTGGAATCAAGTTAATGCTGGCCTCATAGAATTAGTTTGGAAGTTTTCCTTCCATTTATATTTTTTGGAACAATTTGAGAAGAATAGGTATTAACTTTATTTTAAACGTCTAGTAGAATCCCCCTGGGAAGCCATCTGGCCCTGGACCTTTGTTGGGAGCTTCAGTTTCTTTACTGGTTATGGATGGATCTGTTCAAATTTTCTATTTCTTCCTATTTGAGTTTTTGATAATTTTTATGTTTTGGGGAATTTACCCATTTCTTCCAGATTGTCCCATTTATTGACATATAATTTTTCATAATATTCTCTTATAATTGTATTGCTGTGGTGTTGGTTGTTATCTCTCCTCTTTCACTCATGATTTTATTTATTTGATTTTAGTATATGTGCTGCTGAAGCGAACACTGATTTTGTTTATTTGAGTCCTTTCTCTTTTCTTTTTTGTAAGTCGGACCTAGAGGTTATCAATTTTAATAATTCATCAAATAACCACCTCTTAGTTTTGTTGCCTACATTACTTTTAAAGGAAAATAACTTGAATGTTTAAAACAATGTACAGGAAAAATTACATGGCAACCAGACAATGTGATTTTTCTTTTAATAGTATTTTTAATTTTTTAGTGTTTATTTTTGCACGAGAGAGAGAGTGTGAGTTGGAGAGAGGGAGGGAGGCACAGAATCCAAAACAGGCTCCGGTCTCCAAGCTATCAGCACAGAGACCAACATGAGGCTCAAACTCAGGAATGACCGGATTATGACCTGAGCTGAAGTCAGATGCTTAACCAACTGAGCTACCCAGGTGCCCCAATATTTTTAATTTTTTAACTATATTTATAATTCTTGAGAGACAGAGTACAAGTGGGGGAGGGGCAGAGAGCGAAGGAGACACAGAATCGGAAGCAGGTTCCAGGCTTTGAGCTGTCAGCACAGAGCTCAACACAGGACCCCAACCCATGGACTGCAAGATGAAGACCTAAGCTGAGGTCGGACCCTCAACTGACTGAGCCTCCTAGGTGGTCCATTATATTTTTAAAATATAGGAAAGTTAGAGAATTAGATTCTGTCAAATGATGATTCTGTCACTGATTTTGACCCTTCATTGGTTGGAAAACTGTGCAAATTACATACTTCTAAACCTAAGTTCTTAACTGTATCATGGGATTGATTGAGATAATGCATGTAAAGAGCTCAAATCATTACCTGTCACATATTATTTGACAAATGAGAATTTAATAAAAAAATTACCAAACTGAACACTTATCAACCAGTATGATACATACTACAAGTTTGTTTTTATATAACCCATAAAAATGCAACATAAAATATAACAAAAAACATAGTATATCAAACAAAACAGTGAAAGCAATTCTGTAAATACAGTGATAGTTACCTGTTTTATAATATTTCGAATTAAACCAGAGGCCAAAGTGTCCTCTGGTCTTGGTGAATGTGTAAAGGAATCAGCAAAAGCAAAAGACAAAGGAAAAAAAGAGAGAATAAAGGGTAACCTGTGGTCTATTTCATCAAGAAGATGTTTTTGTCCATCTTTATGTAATAGACATGACCATGTACACCTTGGGTATAAATAACATTTCAGAGATGACAAGCATTTAAATCTATACCTCTCTGGGAATGGAACTGTTTAAGTAGACAGACTTATCTCATCAGTGTCTAAATACTTGCTTACTTCATAACCCCCATTGGCAAAACTCACTTGATTTGAAAGCCAAAGACAGAGAAAATGATCAGAGCTCAAGAAAAGCATGACCATATTATGGGCTTTAAGCCAAGGAATCAAAACTCGTACGCATAACCTCTGTCACTAAGGTATGGAGGAGAGGCCATAGGGATAAAAAGTTCTCTCAGGAGATATATATATATATATATATATATATATATATATATATATATATATATAATTACAGTGCATAAAAAGTTGAATGGGATGCTGTAAGACTTGTAGTGGAATATTGACATTCTTCAATTATATCATTTAGCTTTGTGTAATAATCTAAATTTATCTATTAAAATTGAAGCAAAAATAATAGACTTCTTCATCGTTCATAGGTCAATAGGAAATAGGACAGATGGTAATATTTCATTGTTTCTTACTAAAACTTTAGTCCTAGTGAGAAAATGTCATAATTCTATCACTTTACTTTCAGTGTATTGATGACAAATGACAGGAGAATGAATAATGTAAAAACTATAATTTACCGTTCTGTCCAGTAACTTGATTTTGCATTACTTGAACTCATTAATGACTAGGTATTAAAGGCGTAAACATCTATGCAGCTTTAATATATATTACATACTATTCTTTAAATAAAACTATATGGATAACAATTATTATATTTAAGTTACAGTTGTCTTTGCTAGTCAAGAACTTAATGTCAATTTCTTTCAAAACAAAAATGTGCTATTTATGTAAATACATGAAGAGTAAAATGTCTCAGCCAATAAATTATTCAGAAACAATGTTTACAAACAATGAAGAACATATCTATGCCATGAGGAACATCTGCTATGCAACAGATATGTGCCCTCATACCCCTCAAATAGCATACGCTTCCTTTTAAGTTGGAATATAATTAATTGAAGTTAAGAGCAGGCAAAACCATCATATGGAGGTCCTTAGCAAGTATCATGAAGCATTGGGTGAACGTTTATGGAAAATGATAAATTCTCTCACGCTTCATGCATTGGAGTATTAAACCAATCACAGGTGATCATTTCTGATACCTTTCAATTTTTTTTTCAATAATTTTTCAGGTCCTTAGGAGAGAGTTTTTATACTTCTACCTTTTCTCTCTTCTAATTTATGCATCATTTGCTTGGACCAAGAAAATGCCCAGATAGAGGAAGAAAATTATTCTCCACTTTGAAAATTGACTGAAAATTGACTTAGATTATTGTTTATTTGTTTGTATACTTTGTTAAAAGTCCAGTAGAGAAAAAATTAGTATACCTCAGAGAAAACAGCCTAATAAACCATGATAAGTCAAGTTTAGTGAATTTGGTTTTACCAACAAGAAAGTGTATATCAACATTCCCTTGTGCACACTCCAGAAAGAAAATAACTTAGGTTTAATCAAGTTATTTTCTAGTTAATGGATTGAATTTTGGAATTAATGATGAAGTTAATTCTTATAGGAGATAGAACTGTATCTGCAATTACAAACATATGTAGTATGCAAATAACATTATATAATATATAAATATTATATATCCTACTATATAAATATATAAATATACAGCATTCAAGATTATTAAGAATTTTACATTTTCCCTCTTGGTGCTGCTATTGCAGACCCGAATAATAATAATAGTGATAGTAATTCTTATTACTATCATTATTTTTATTGCAAAATGCTGAGCAGGTGCTCACCTTGCATGAGGAACAATTCCAACTCCCATACCCAAACCCAGTAGCCTGAAGTCTGATTCATCTGTTTCTATCATTGCTGTTACTAGCACAGGATTTTCTTCATGTCTGTCTACTTCTCCTATGTCTGAAGTCCTGACCAAGATGGCTTTAATTTTCCCCTCAGCTTTACTAAATTTAGACAGGTTTCTCCTTGACTGTATAGATCCCTAACCTCCCTGTTATTGGAGCATATATTTAGAAAAACTGGAATTGTAAACTCTTTCTCTGTTTCCTGAGATGTAAATTTTCTTCAAACCTCTTGCCAGTTTTATAGTCCCGGGATGTCTTTCCTAAACACAAGAGAAACATCTTTCTGTTTAATTTTTTAAAGTTTATTTATTTCTTTTGAGAGAGTGTGTGTGTGAGTTGGAGAGTGACAGAGGGAGGAGACAGATCCCTATGAGGTTCTGTGCTATTAGCACAGAGCCCTATGTGGGGCTCAACCTCATGAACCATGAGATCATGACCTGAGCTGAAATCAAGAGACACTTAACCAACTGAGCCACCCAGGTGCCCCAAGAACGATCTTTTAGAAATGGCATCATCCAGAAAGAGAGGGCCTCTATCTCCCATTGAGGGTAGGAAACTAATTTTGCTAAATTCCAATTAGTAAACACAGATGTTTTAATCACATTAACCAACTTCCCCCCTAATGTCTTCACAGGCTTTTCCACTAGCTTATGCAAATACTTGAAAAACCTCCCACCTTTTGTGTAAGAAGAGTTGAACTCAGTTCTGTATGGAAGTTTCTCTCCCCTACCACAATAGTCTGAATAAAATCTGTCTTGTCCTTTTATGACAAGTGTCCTTTGAAACTTTTATTTGGCAGTATTTAATTTTATGCTTACTCTCCTTTGATACTATCTGTTAAAAGTTTTTAACAGCTCAGAGCAGTTAGGATACAGTTTGCATGCATATAATACACCTAGATAAAATTTCATAAAGAAAAGTTTAGTGGATTACCTTTTGTCTTTGGGTTTTATGGCTTTTTTTGGTTTGTTTTTTTCATTTTTTTTTCCAAAATAAATTTTATGTTCACTGGCTTAATATCACTGGAGAGGAAATGGAAAATTCTGACATTGAAATATGTTTTGGTAGTAAGTAGACAGAGGGAGGCGTATTGTCAGGGACAAGGTCTCAGTAAAGTGAGTTACAAAATTTGTGGTACTTTCATTTCTCTTTTAAATCAAAAGCAATTTTAATGAGAAATGTATAGCTTAAAGTCAGGTAGCCAGGAAAGGGGGGTCAGACCTTATCTTGTAGACTCAGGAGACTAAAACTTCTAAGAAGTAATCTGCCAGCTTCATTATACTCAAGTACTTAATAGGAAAAGGTAAATCAGCTACAGGAAATTTCAAAGTCTTTAACTTCCTAATATGCTTGTTAACGAATTCACTTAATTGATAGTGTCAAAAGAAATTACAAAACAGATGTGGAACATGGTACCACATATCATAACGACAACAATAGTAATGTGGTAATGATAATTATAATGACAGTAGTGATGTCCATTGTTTAGTAAATGAAGAAGTGTCCAAATGTAGGTAGCATTAACTCTTCATATTTGACGCCTCTTTTATCAATATAGGTTTATATTTAAAGAAATGCAATGCGCAGACTTCACTCAGTGAAAATCTCTGCCTGATCTCCAGAATGACTTACCATCATATAATATTTTCAACTTTTCATGATACAGTAAAATTATTGACTTTTTTTGTGTGTATTATACACAGTTCTGTTATTGACTAGGTTTAATTATTATTTTAATTTGGCAAATGAATGTTATTTTGCTCTACATAAACTCTTCTGATTGCTTTATTTATTGGTTTCACTAAATTCTAACATAAATAAAAAATGCTAAATGATAAACTTGAAAACAACAGCATCTTAAAAACATTTTTTTGACCTGTGAGGTTTCTTACCTTATTTAAACATATATTTTGCATATTTTAATAATATGCTCTTGTGTATTATTTTTATTATATTACATACTATTTTTTCCTGTTGACTAAATATGGATATTTTTACCATTTATGCTTTAATAATGTTACAGATATTCAGACAAAGTAATATATTTTACTTGTATTTTCTGATGATTAGTGATATTGAACACCTTTTTATATGCCTATTGGCATGTATGGCTTCTTTGGAAAAATGACTTTTCATGTCTCTTGATAATTTTTTAATTGGGTTATTTTTATTTTTATTTTTTGCTATTGTGTTGTGTGAGTTCTTGGTATATTCTGGATATCAACCTTTTATCAGATACATGATTTTGAAGTGTTTTCTCCCATCCTATAGGTCGCCTTTTCATTTTGTTGATAGTTTTCTTTGTCCTTCGCTGTGCAGAAGCTTTTTAGTTTGATGCAGTCCCATTTATTTATTTTTGCTTTTTGTTGCTTTTGCTTTTGATGTCATGTTGAAAAAATTATCAACAAGACCAGTGGCAAGGGCTTTTCTCCTAGGAGTTTGATAGTTTCAGGTGTTAACATTCAAGTCTTTAATCCATTTTGAGTTGATTTTTGTGTGTGGTATAAGATAGGGGTTCAGCTTCATTCTTTTGTGTGCAGCTGTCCAGTTTTTCCAAAACAACTTCTTGAAGAGATTCTCCTTTTCTTTGTCCATTGTATATTCTTGGCTCCTTTGTCATGAATTAATTGCTAACATATGCATGGGTTTATTTCTGGGCTCTCGATTCTGTCCCATTGATGGATGTGTCCATTTTTATGACAATATCCTACTGTTGTGATGACTATAGCTGTGAGATATCACTTGACATCTGCTAAGATGACGCCTATTATTAAAAAGACCAGAGATAACAAGTGTTGGCCAGGATGTGGAGAAAAGAAGACCCTTATACATTGTGATATCTACCCTGAGAATAGAAATTGCCCCATGTCCTCATTGATTCAAAATGCAATAAATTTTTGCAAATTGATGAAAAGATGGACCACAAACAGATCTAGACTGGCTGTATGATGACAAATACATCCTGCTATTTTAATGTTAATTACAGAGATGCTATATGATTGTACAACTCATGGATAGGACGAACACAGTAGAACCTATATACTACCATATTTACAATTTAGGGTGTAATTTCAGTAAGAAAATCTTACCCATAGAAATTAATGGGAATGTTGTAATCTTTCTTTGGAGTTGAGATTTCACAGAATTTGTCAGTAATGTTTTTAAGACTGTACTTTTCTTTCTTATTCTGCTATGAACCTTGTTGTTTGTTCATGCTCCCTCTTTGCGGACTTTTATGAATCTTTGTTGTGTGTGATAGGTTTGAAGTACAAAAATGCACTTTTAGTGCTTTTAATACCCTTTATCTTACCACAGTAACTGGAGTCCAAAGAAATTTAAATTAATTTAATTTAAAAATTAATGTTGTTAGTAATGGTCTAATTTGTTAATTTCTACAATTCCAGAAATGGAAGTGCTTTTTATTTTCCTTGGATACACCATTCTTTTTAATTTAATTCTTTATTTATTGAAGTATAGTTGACACAGAATGTGACATTAGTTTCAGGTATACAACATAGTGATTCAATAACTCTATATGTTGTGCTATGCTCACCACAAGTATAATTACCTTCTGTAACCGTAAAACACTATTATTAGACTATTACTGTACCCCTCTGAAGTTTTCATTCCATAACTGAAAGCTTGTACCATCCATTTTTTGAGACCTTAATTTTCAGCTTTATTTTGCGTTATGTGAACTTACATATGAGCTTAATATAATATTAGTGTAACGACCCAAACTGCAACATTTTTGTCCTTTAGCTTTTAGGTGTCATGCTATAAATTTTAAGAGAAGGATCTCTAAAAATAATGTGCATATATATATATATATATATATATATATATATATTTGTGCAAATTTCAAAATTTTTTTTCTTTTTTTAATATTAGGAATTATTTCAAACAAATGGGAAGACAGAAAAATGTCATAATTTTCAGACCTTAATCTGGACAAATGTTTGCACTTTATTTGCTTTAGCTTTTAAAATTTTATTTCAAGTACCTAAAAAATTATAGAAACATTTCAAACTGCCTGTGCACCCATACCTAATTCATTCCTTTTTTGCTCTCCCAGAGAAAACCAATATCTCAATTTGTAGTTTATGTTACTTAGTAGGTTGTCTTTCTTTTACTACTAGAGTTATGTCCACAAATAATGTATATTATTTGCATCTTTTAAATTTTTACATGAATGATATCTAAGGTATATATATGTCATCTTTAATTTGCTTTTTTAATTTTTTCTTCCAGTTTTGAGATTTGTCCATGAGGCAAATGCAGTAATACTTTATTCTAGTCCAGTATTCTGTTTTGCTTTATTATAAGAATACAGACAGTTCCTGACTTAATGATATTTTGCCTTACAATTTTTCAGCTTTGTGATGGTGTAAAAGTGATATATATTCAGTAGCAACTGGACTTCACCTTTTGAATTTTGATCTTTTTGGGGGCTAGAGATACACAGTGCAGTGCTCTCTCATGATGCTTGGTGGCGACAGTGAGCTGCACAACCAGTCAGCCACACTATCATGAGGATAAACCACCAGTACACCAATGCAATGGGTTAAATAGCCATTTATACCCATACAGCCATTCTGTTTTTCGCTTTCAGTACATTATCCAATAAATGGCACGAGATATTCAGCATTTTATTATAAAATAGGCTTTGTGTTAGATGATTTTCCCCAAGCGCAGGCTAATGGTGGCGTTCTGAGAATTTTTAAGGCACCCAAGGCAGAGCTGTGATGATCAGTAGGTTAGGTGTATTAAATGCATTTCATCTTAAGATTTTTTTCACTTATGGTGGCTTATCAGGACATAACTCCATGAGTCAAGGAAGATCTGTATACAATAATTTATTTATCCATTCCCCTCTTAGTGAATATTTAGGTTATTTCTGATTATTCATGGTCCCCTTCATTTTTTTTTTCTTTTTTATCTTTTACACTGAATTGCATCAGTTTGAGAGAAGAGACTTTCATAGTGCCTTACACATGATATGTATACCCTTAGAAGAGCTGATGAGAGAAATGAGAAGAGGGAGATAAATACACAAGAGCTTTTTTAAGAACTGCCCTGGATCTATCTGTATATTGTAAATCTGAAACAGTCTCTTTCAGCTGCTTTACCTTGGTTCTTTACATTCCAGCAGCCAGCCAGCTTGCTTTCTGGAACTGTTCTAAATGTGAACTATTTAATTTCTGAAATGTGAGTTGCAATGTTCTTTTCATTCTGTGTCCCTAAGTTGTAGAAAATGGGAGTGTCTATGCTTATATTGCTAGTAGTTAAAAATATCATATTTATGGAGTTTTTTATTCTATTTTTCCAGAGGTGCTCTAGAGAATTTACATTGCCAGAACTGTCAATCAACTCCAATGATATGGTGGTCCTCTAAGCCTGAAAATTTAGCTATAAATTAGCACAGTTAAAAAGTGATTAAGGGGGTAGTATATTACTGTCCACGAAAAAGGGTGACTGTATAATTGTTTTTAATTTTGAAGAGGCTTTGGTAACTTCTATGTAACATTATCACAATTGGAAAACTAAAGTTAAGGGGCGCCTGGGTGGCGCAGTCGGTTAAGCGTCCGACTTCAGCCAGGTCACGATCTCGCGGTCCGTGAGTTTGAGCCCCGCGTCGGGCTCTGGGCTGATGGCTCAGAGCCTGGAGCCTGTTTCCGATTCTGTGTCTCCCTCTCTCTCTGCCCCTCCCCCGTTCATGCTCTGTCTCTCTCTGTCCCAAAAATAAATAAACGTTGAAAAAAAAATTAAAAAAAAAAAAAAACTAAAGTTAAGGAAGAGTTTATTATCAATGTCATTCAAAAGCAATGCAGAAAATCATTTTCCTCTGTTAATACCTCAATCACTAGGTTAAGTTTTACTTGAATGATTCACAGGAGACTTATGAATAGCACATTGTGATATTCAATTAGTTGAAATGTTAGATTAAAAACAAAGTAATGGAATTAAGAATGTTTTTTATAGCAAGGCAAATTATTAATGCTCTGCTTCATTTTACATTTTTTGGATACTATTTATAAGGTAAACTACATCACATGTAAACATCCACATCCTTATACACATTTACATATTTGTACAATTTAGCATATTTTTGTTTATCAGCTTGTATTTCACTGACTGCTTCTAATATCAGTTTATATCTTTTTTATGCCACATCATATAAAGGGAGGCAATTCATTGTATCACTTTTTTTTCTGCAAGCGCACAATCAGAAAAAAAATGTTAATAGGGGCACCTGGGTGGCTCAGGTTGGTTAAGCATCTGACTCTTGATTTTGGCTCAGGTCATGATCTCATGGTTCATGAGTTTGAGCTCTGTGCTGACATTGCAGAGGCTGCTTGGGATTCTCTCTCTCCCTCTGTCTCTACCCCTCCCCCACTTGTGCACTCTTTCTCTCTCTCTCTCAAAACAAACATTTAAAAAAGGTGTATTAATAAATGTCCAACAACAAGAGACCAAGATGTTGTGTTTATATAAAGTCTATACAAAAATGGATGTTATGTTGGCCTGTGTATGTACAAGGCTTGGTTGGACATTTAACATTCTTTCAGTTTATAACCCTTATATTTAAATCATTTATTGGCTAATAAATACCTAACTTTACTCTTACCTTTTTTTCCTCATTCTTTGAGACATGATTTAGGTAGGTGAAGATGTATATATGATTGTATTCACAATACAATCCTACACAATAATCTGATTTTAGCTTTAAATTTTCTCTGGTTTATTTCATCATATTCTAATTATATAACTTAAGTTTCAAAAGACCATCATCCTTTATTATATAAGTTTTACAGCAAATATTTTCATAAAATTTATGTTCAAAATGTTATGTTTGATTGTCTTTTAAGGTATTTCACGTAAACTATTTCCTCCTCCCTAAAATCTTAATGTAATATTCAATGATAGCAGCAGTTTTAATTCACATTTATATATCTCCTCTTGAACTTTTAATCCAAAAGTTAAAGATAAAAGGCAGATATATTTGGAAATACTTATGAGAGATGTAAGAGATGATATTAAGAAAAGCCAAGAAGAAAAGGGATAACTTGTATATAAATATAGAAATTAATGTATTGTTCAAGAAGCATTTGTATCTATGAAAATTGATTGACCATTGTTGTAGTTATTATACCTTAGTGTACATTAAAGATATAAAAAAAGTTAAAGGGGAGGTCCCTGATCACAATACAGAAGTACAAAACGGTTGTGTTTATTTTTATAAAAAGGAACATCATATTTATTTTTATTGCATTACATGATGCAAATTTAAAAAAATGTAGGTGAGATATGTCAGTGTGGAAGCAAAGTAAAGTTGGAATATACATTCTGATTTATATGTGATGAAGAAACTTTGCCTTATTTTTCAGGGAGGGATTTAATGAGTCATTCTAATATGTATTAAAACATTTACTTCTCATAATCCTTAAAATATATAAAACAAAAGGAGATTTATAGAGTGTGACTTAATGGAAAGTACCTACTTTAAAGACTGAAGGTCTGCATTAAAATAGTCCATTCTGTCAATTTCCTTGAGCACCTTATATAAACATTTTGAGTCTCAGTTTATGATGCTTAAAAAGTCTTAATTGTGTTTATACCACCATTTTGCCATGAGTAGCTAGTACTTCTACTCATGCCTGAATTTTTATGTATTTTTATTTTTCAAGTTTTTATTTAATTCAAGTTAGTTAACATACAGTGTAATATTAGTTTCAGGTGTAGAATGTAGTGATTCATCATCTATGTAAAACATCCAGGGCTCATCACAAGTGCCTTCCTTAATACCCACCACCCACCTGTCCTCCAGCAATGGACAGAACTCTACAACAGTAATGGAAATCGAATAAAATTTCAATTGAATAAAAGTTAATTTTCTACTGTTTTTAGAAAGCTTTCTCTTTTTTTTTTTTATGAAATTTATTGACAAATTGGTTTCCATACAACACCCAGTGCTCATCCCAAAAGGTGCCCTCCTCAATACCCATCACCCACCCTCCCCTCCCTCCCACCCCCCATCAACCCTCAGTTTGTTCTCAGTTTTTAACAGTCTCTTATGCTTTGGCTCTCTCGCACTCTAACCTCTTTTTTTTTTTTTTCCTTCCCCTCCCCCATGGGTTCCTGTTAAGTTTCTCAGGATCCACATAAGAGTGAAACCATATGGTATCTGTCTTTCTCTGTATGGCTTATTTCACTTAGCATAACACTCTCCAGTTCCATCCACGTTGCTACAAAGGGCCATATTTCATTTTTTCTCATTGCCACATAGTATTCCATTGTGTATATAAACCACAATTTCTTTATCCATTCATCAGTTGATGGACATTTAGGCTCTTTCCATAATTTGGCTATTGTTGAGAGTGCTGCTATGAACATTGGGGTACAAGTGCCCCTATGCATCAGTACTCCTGTATCCCTTGGATAAATTCCTAGCAGTGCTATTGCTGGGTCATAGGGTAGGTCTATTTTTAATTTTCTGAGGAACCTCCACACTGCTTTCCAGAGCGGCTGCACCAATTTGCATTTCCACCAACAGTGCAAGAGGGTTCCCGTTTCTCCACATCCTCTCCAGCATCTATAGTCTCCTGATTTGTTCATTTTGGCCACTCCGACTGGCGTGAGGTGATATCTGAGTGTGGTTTTGATTTCTATTTCCCTGATAAGGAGCGACGCTGAACATCTTTTCATGTGCCTGTTGGCCATCCGGATGTCTTCTTTAGAGAAGTGTCTATTCATGTTTTCTGCCCATTTCTTCACTGGGTTATTTGTTTTTCGGGTGTGGAGTTTGGTGAGCTCTTTATAGATTTTAGATACTAGCCCTTTGTCCGATATGTCATTTGCAAATATCTTTTCCCATTCCGTTGGTTGCCTTTTAGTTTTGTTGGTTGTTTCCTTTGCTGTGCAGAAGCTTTTTATCTTCATGAGGTCCCAGTAATTCACTTTTGCTTTTACTTCCCTTGCCTTTGGGGATGTGTCGAGTAAGAGATTGCTATGGCTGAGGTCAGAGAGGTCTTTTCCTGCTTTCTCCTCTAAGGTTTTGATGGTTTCCTGTCTCACATTTAGGTCCTTTATCCATTTTGAGTTTATTTTTGTGAATGGTGTGAGAAAGTGGTCTAGTTTCAACCTTCTGCATGTTGCTGTCCAGTTCTCCCAGCACCATTTGTTAAAGAGGCTGTCTTTTTTAGCACACTGATTTGAAATAACTTGTGATAAGTGACCATGTTTCATTTAAAAACAAAAAACTGAGTCCTGTCTGAAATTATATTTGATCAGGTTCTGACCATTCCCCAAACGTGATACTCAAGACATTGGTCTGCTATTCCACTCTGCCATGATGGCTGTTTGCTGAAGTAAAGGATTTCTTCTCCTTTTCAGTAACTGTGAACTCAGACAAAATAGACCAGTGGGGAATTCGTATGTGAAAGTTCATGCTGTAAGGTCAGAAAAGGAAGGATAGAAATATCCATATACAAAAACATGTTGTATATTTTTCTACACAGTAGATTTTTAACACAGGCTGAGCCAGTCACTATTTTGGTCCTGTTGGTGTAACAGTGAACAGGTTAGAAAAAAAATCTGTAATTCCATTAGACTTTTATTTCAATGTTGGGATAAATTCAAAGTAACTTAACATATAAACAGACACACTTCAGACTGTGTAGCCAAGGAAGGTCTTTGAGAAGATAACTTTTAGGCTAAGATCTAAATGGCAGGATATCCTGGCCATAGAAAGATTGTGGGAAAATATTCCAGGAAGAGAGAAGAATGGAATTTGTCATATGCGTGAAGAATGGATTTAGAGGGTAAGAATCAGTGTGGAGGTAGGGTTGTGGAAGCCAGATTGTATAGAATCGTAATCAGGATAAAGTTATTGATTTATTCTAAGTACAAAGGGGGAAAAATGGAAGATTTTAAGCAGAGTGGTTGACAGGATTTATTTCTTTGGAGCCTGGGATTTAGAAGGTAAAAGTAGATGTCAAAGAGGAGGGTGTTTGCTTTTACTTGTCTTTGTTTTTCTGTAATAACCCATTTGAGAAATAGGAGTGGCATAACTAAAGAAACATACCTGTATTAGTTACTTTTTATATCCGTGCAACACAATTATAAGCGTATCTTACTCTAATATTACAAATTACACAATGTGTAGAGGATAGATGAATGGACAGGTAGACACATAGATAAGAAAGAAAGGGAGAAAGACAGATGTAATACTTACACTCTAGGATAGGGGTTGGCAAACTGTTACCATAAAGGTCTGGATACTACACATTTTGGATGTCAGGGCCATATGATCTCTGCAACTAATCTCACTGTCTTTGTAGCATGGAAACAGCCCAATACATAAATGAAGGGGTTTGACTGTGTTCCAATAAAAATTTATTTATGAAAACAGCTGACAGGCCAAATTGGACTCTAGCTTGCTAAATTCTACTCCAGCATAGAGAATATATAATTTACAGTTTGGTGAATAAGAATGTATTTTATTTAGTTTCATAAAATACATAATTATAAAATAAATAACAAATATAATATGCAATGTTTATGATATGTCCTATTAAATGTCATATACTATTTTGAACATATTCATAATGTGTAACATGTGATATATAATACATATCCCATGATAAATATGATTAACAATGTAGCATTTTAGTATATCAAGTGTATCATAGTGCTGGTAACAAATAAATATATTGTTCCTCTATATAAAGTTCAGATTCTTTATATATAGAATACACACACACACACACACACACACACACACACAATGTGTCTGGAACACAGGATACAATGAAAAAAAAACAAGAAAAATACTTAAATATGCCAAGAATTTGCCAAAGTTATTATTTTTGTACTTTCTTTAAGTGAAACTTTTTTGTGTTATCTCTGAAAGTATTTGGAGCAATTTCTATCCTTGTTTATGAATAAACAAGTTAAATAAACAAAAAGTAATCTAAGAGGATGAAATAAAATAACTATATGTGGGTGGGGAAATGTCCACTCCTGGCCTCTAAGAAAAAAAAAAAAAAAAGGTGTTTATGCGAGAATTGGATGGAAAAGACTTAGCCTTTGAAATTCTGCCAGCAAATTGTTCTTGGCCCTGAGGGAGTTCTCACTTCAAAGGAACAGGAAGAAGAATATGCTGCATCTTATAGCAAAGTGATCAAGTCAAAAAGGTTAGGGATGAGTTTGGGGATGTAGGGAGGGCCTAATGCGTAGAGTTCTTTAAAGGGCATGGTGATAGAGGAGCCTGGGTGGCTCAGTCGGTTAGTGTCTGACTTTGGCTCAGGTCACCATCTCACGGTTCTTGAGTTTGAGCCCCGCATCAGGCTCTGTGCTGACAGCTCAGAGTCTGGAGCCTGCTTCAGATTCTGTGTCTGCCTCTCTCTCTGCCCCTCCCCTGCTCATGCTCTGTCTCTCTCTCTCTCTCTCTCTCTCTCTCAAAATAATAAACAAAAAATTTTTAAAAAGGACGTGGTGATAATTTATAGGAAGAGAGAGCATGGTGATAATTTATATGAAGTGATCAAAAGACACTTTTTAATTTTTTTTAATGTTTATCTTAGAGAGAGAGAGAGCGAGAGAGAGAGAGAGAGAGAGAGAGCACGCGCGTGTGCATGAGTGGGGGAGGGCAGAGAGCGGGAGACACAGAATCTGAAAAAGGCTCCAGACTCTGAGCTGTCAGCACAGAGCCCCATGCGGGCTCAAGAACTGTGAGATCATGACCTGAGCCGAAGTCGGACGATCAACCGACTGACCCAAACCAGGCACCCGGGAAGACACTTATTTTTTTTAAGTATTGTAATATGAAACACAAAATTACTCTATCTTGCTGTGGTTTGGCAATAGATATGAAGAAGAAACTTTGATCATTCCCCAAAATTTATCAAGGACAATCTCTCCACTCATCCCAAACTTCTAGAAACTTCTGATTTCTTTTTGCTTACTACAGCTTTGTCTTTCCCAAAATGTCATACAAATGGGATCATACACTATGAATATATTTTGAGTCTGGTTTCTTTTATTTATATATGTTTTCATTTATATATATTAGCAAATGAGCATTTTTTTTTCAACGTTTATTTATTTTTGGGACAGAGAGAGACAGAGCATGAACGGGCGAGGGGCAGAGAGAGAAGGAGACACAGAATCGGAAACAGGCTCCAGGCTCTGAGCCATCAGCCCAGAGCCCGACGCGGGGCTCGAACTCACGGACCGCGAGATCGTGACCTGGCTGAAGTCGGACGCTTAACCGACTGCGCCACCCAGGCGCCCCTGCAAATGAGCATTTTTAATGGAAAATTTTTTTCTGCTTTTAAAGAAAAGTTACTCATTAAAAATTTTTCATGCCACAAATTATTTCTTATCAACTTGTCTACAACAAAAAAAGTCTACCTAGACCTAGTGTTTGAGAATAGATAAAGTAGACATCTTTGCCACTCACTTTGATCACCAGGATTTTTTACTCAGATTTAAAACTGAAGTCAAGGGGCGCCTGGGGGGCTCAGTTAAGTGTCCAACTTCAGCTCAGGTCATGATGTCCCAGTCTGTGTTCCAGCCCCATGAGGGGTCTGTAGCCTGCTTCAGATTCTGTGTCTCCCTCTCTCTTGGCTCCTCCTCCTGTCATACTCTGTCTCTCAAAAATGAATATACACTTAAAAAATTTAAAAAAAAGCAATAAATAAATAAAACTGAAGCCAGTTACTCTACATAGACCTTAGTTTAGTTTCCAGGCATTAACAGGTGTATATCTGGCCAGGACCTACTGGGCTTATTTGGGACTTTGCCTACTCTCATTACAGGCATCTATGATTAGGATTTATGGTCAGATGTGATCCAAATCTTCCATCCTTCCTATGTGGGTAATGTTGGGCAAGTTACTTAACATTTATGATTTATGTGCCTCTGTTTGTCTGTTTTGGTGAGGATTAAATATAAAGTCTTTAGAATGATGGCACATCTAAAATGTTTCTTATCTCCCATTTATTGCTACTGTTCTTATTATTAATAGTCTCATTATAATATAAAAGTCTATATCCTATAGTAGACCTCCCAAACTGTGTTTCATAAGCCAAATATAGTTTGCAGAGAAGTTTTATGTAGTCTACACTCCCAGCCCCACATAATGCTATAAATCTATATTTAATGCCATTGTTGAAATTGGGATATTTCACATGAAAAAACATATATTCTGTTGAAAAATTGGATTGTGTATTAATCATATGTTCATATTCTTGTTTGGCCATATAATAGTCTAGATTAAAGTAAAAGCTGCTCCCAGTGTAGACAGGAATTAACAAGCTCCAGGTCTCTATAGATCTATAAATTATCATTCAGCTTAGAGGCTGATTACTCTCACACCCCCTACAAACCACTCTTTATTGAGGTTATAGTAACTTTCTGGCACCTGATGGCTTGCAAAATTGAAGCCTGCTTCTTGGAGCAAACACTTCATTACAAGGCCCATCCTTAAATAATTACACATTATGAGATTCCCTCCCATTTTTTAACCTCTTGCTCTCTATTGTTTACAGTTTTGCATATTGAGAACTGTTTTGTTTGAATATTCGTACCATAGTAGGGACTAATAGGGAACGAGATCACAATTCTGTTTCTGACCAGCTCAGAATATGTCTTTTTTTTTTTTTCCTATCATTTTAGAGGGACATTCACCTGTTGCTTCGCCTTTCTATGTATGTCTTGGGAGGGAATTTTTTGTTTGTTTTTGTCATTGCAGCCTCTGTATTCTGGATTTATGCACAGATAATTGGTGGAGTCAATTACATCAAACTTCTTTCGGTTCTGTCTGCCTGTTCTGGTTAAGCATATGGCATGCAATGAGTAATCAAGACCGTATTCTAAATTCAATCTTTTCTATCATTCATTTAGTGGAAAACTTCTCCAGGCAATAGCAAACATTCAGTGCTGTTGCCAGACTTTGCTTTTTCTGTATTCTCAAGGATATTTTCTAGGGATATGGAAAAAGTTTTGTATTTGGAACAGAAAAAAAGAATGCAATGATGTTACTATCAGCAGGAATTATCTGTTTACTTTTCTGTCTGTGCTACTCTTTGCTGAACTCTTTGAGGTCTGGTCTTTTAATCCCAAAGCCTAGAACAGTTACTGACATATAATAGCCTTTCAGTAAATATTCACTGAATGAGCTTTCTCTCTGAGGTTTGCACCTGCTCCGAATTGACTTCATGTGCATCTCCACAATGCTTGTGTTGGTCTGTGAAAGCAGTATACATCTCAGATCTTCCAGATCAGTATCACCAGGGTAATGTTTGATTTTACTGTATAAACATAAGTGAAAGGCAAGGGGTGTATATGACTCCTTTCACACAGAGGAGCTTGTGTTTTCTTTGTCAAAGTGTTACACCAGGTCAGAGCTACCAAGTTTTTTTGCTTTCATTTTTACAGTGGAACATTCCAGGTGTCACTGTCATTATCTCAATAAAGCAATATGGTCCCTGACCCATATTGAAATAGTAATATTTAACACATCTTGGACAACTGGAAATGAAATTATTTCTGAAAGTCATTAACATAGGTCCCTTGTTACTTTCCAAGACTAAAGACAAACATTTAAAATGTTTTAATAAATGTGTTTAATACCTCTGGAAGGACTGAGAATAACTTGGATATTTAAACCAAAAGATAAAATTGGGCAATTCAAAATCCAGAAAGGATGTCATATATACATAACATATTGCATTTATAAATCAGTTTAACCTGCTGTTTTAAAAACAAAAACATTGGCGTGCTTGTGGCTCAGTCAGTTCAGCGTCCAACTTCTGTTCAGGTCATGATCTCACGGTTTGTGAGTTCGAGCCCCACGTCAGACTCTGTGCCTACAGCTCAGAGCCCGGAGCCTGCTTCAGATTGTGTGTCTCCCTCTCTCTCTGACCCTCCCCTGCTCACACTGAGTTGTCAACATAGAGCCCAACGTAGGCTTGAACTCACAGACCATGAGGTCATGACCTGAGCCAAAGGCAGACACTTAACCAACTGAGCCACCCAGGCTCATTTTAAAAATGATTATTTTTTTCGAGATAGCGCCAGTGGGGAGAAGCAAAGTAAAAGGGGGACAGAGGATCTGAAGCAGGCTCCATGCTGACAGCAGCAAGCACCATGGGGGACTCAAACTCAGGAACCATGAGATCGTCATGTGAGCTGAAGTCAGATGCTCACCCTACTGAGCCACCCAGGCACCCCAGTAATTAGATAATTTTAAAGGAAAGTTCGTGAAAACTCTCCAGCGACAATTATGACTTTGGGAATGCCATTATAAAAATCCCTTACTAGTCAGGCTTAATGTTTGAGGAATAATTTCTCATGGAAAATGTCAAAATGAGTAAGTGTTTTGATCCAAACCTTGTCACTGTGCACCTTATTTAAATGGAAAAATTTTCTGCTTTGTTACTGTCATTTGACACCAATATATTTAAGGGAAAATAAACATATTATAGCATTCGGGCGTTTCCTTTAAGTTATCTCTCAGTAGTGATAAATGTTGGCCTGAAAAAAAAAATAAAGCACTCCCTACCCATGTACCTGTCAAATGACAATGTTTTAAGTATTGATGCCATAAAATATTGTTATTCTACACATTTCTATCCCTGTGTCTACACACATAGAACAACAGCAACATGTAGTAGTGTGATACGAAATATTAAACTCCTGTGATCTTAATAAAGACTTAGAACTATTGGAAATTTACTGTAAGACCAATTAAATTATTTGGAATCAATTTCATTTACTATAAAATGAGCAACTATGTATCACATATTTTATTTATTTGGCAAATTTAACGTCAGTATCAAACTTGCTGACATAGTTAGAAATTACTTTGAAATGTCTTAAAGCTCTTGAGAGAGATTATTTTACAGATCTCTCAATATGCTATTCTCTACACACATTATGCAAACTGATACGTACTATTTCCCATATCTTTTTTTAGACTTGTTCCTATTTCAAAGACCTTTCCAAAACTCTGAGGTTTCACTACCCCTGTACTTTACTACTTTAGGACAAGATCAATGAAACCTCATCATCAGAAAACATTAGTTTATTAATGAAAGTTCCACTTCTTATCTGCATTTTTATTTCATCTTCTGTGTCTTTATAGGACCTTTAACAGTTTATTAATGTAAACGTAAGCACATGTATCTTTAAATGATGGGTCACAAACTGATGTTTCATCTTTTTGGATGCTGTGCCATGATGCTGCATTATACACTATATAGGTCTTAGGCTCTGACAAGCAGAATTTCCACTTCCTGTTGAAAACCTTAATAGATGTAACTTACATATGTGTAGATTACAAATGAACTTGAAGGCTGGATGGATAGGTTGCATCACATCTTAGATATTGTAAATAATGCCTCAGTGAACATGGGGGTGCACATATCTTTTTGAGTCAGTGTTTTAGTTTTCTTCGGATAAAAACCCAGAAATGGAATTTCTGGATCATATGGTACTTCTTGGTTTTACGTTTTTAAATCTTTTCTATGCTGTTTTTCACTGTGGCCATACCAATTTATATTCCGACCAACATTGCACAAGTGATCCCTTTTCTCTACATCTTGGCCAACTTATTTTCTTCTCTTTGATAATAGCCGTTTAACATGTGTGAGGTGATATCTCACTGTGTTTTTGATAGGCATTTCCCTAATGATTAGTGATGTTGAGCATCTTGTCATGTCCCTGTTGACCATCTATATATCCTTTTTGGAAAAATTGTCTACTCGAATTATCTGCCCACTTTTTAATCACATTTTTTTAAAATTTTTTTTAACGTTTATTTATTTTTGAGACAGAGAGAGACAGAGCATGAACGGGGGAGGGTCAGAGAGAGGGAGACACAGAATCTGAAACAGGCTCCAGGCTCTGAGCTGTCAGCACAGAGCCCGACGCGGGGCTCGAACTCACAGCCCTCACGGACCGCGAGATCATGACCTGAGCCGAAGTCGGCCGCCCAACCGACCGAGCCACCCAGGCGCCCCTTTAATCACATTTTTAATGAGTTGTATGAGTTATATATTTTGGATATTAACCCCTTATCATATATATGATTTGCAAATATTTGCTCCCATTTGGTAGGTTGCCTTTTCATGTTGCTGATGGTTTCCTTTGCTGTGCAGAAGCTGATGTTACACTTGTTCTGTTTTTGCTTTTGTTGCCTTTGCTTTTGGTGTCACATACAAGCAATCATCACCAAACCTGATGTCAAGGAGCTCTCCTCCTACGTTTTCTTCCAGGAGATTTTGGTTTCAGATGTCATGTTCAAGTCTTTAGTCCATTTTAAGTTAATTTTTGTGTATGGTATAAGATAGGGTTCCATTTCCTGAAAAAGCCACCAATCTGTTATTTGTATCTATAAAGTCTTTTTTTTTTTTTAGGATTCCACATCTGTATGAGCTCATTTAGTATTTGTGTTTTTATGACTTAATTTAGCATATTCCTCTCAAGGTCCATCCATGTTGTAGCAAAGATGAATGGAACAGAATAGGGAGCCCAGAAGTAAACCCGCACATACATGGATAATTAATTTATAACAAAGGAACCAAGAATATAAAATGGGGGAAAGGATCGTCTCTTCAAGAAATTTTACCAGGAAAATTAGACAGCCATATGCAAAGGAAGGAAAGTGAATCCCTATTTTACACCATACACAAAAAATAACTTAAAATGGATTAAAGACTTGAACATGATATGTGAAACCAAAATCTCTTAGAAGAAAACATAGGAGGAGAGCACCTTGACATCAGGTTTGGCGACGATTGCTTGTATGTGACACCAAAAGCAAAGGCAACAAAAGCAAAAACAGAACAAGTGGAACATCAGCTTCTGCACAGCAAAGGAAACCATCAGCAACATGAAAAGGCAACCTACCAAATGGGAGGGTGGAGGGTGAGTGAAATAAGTGAAGGTGCCCAAAAAGCACAAACTTTCAATTGTAAAATAAATCATGGGAATGTAATGTACAACATAGCGACTAGAGTTAAGACTACTGTGTTATATACTTGAAATTTGTTAAGAGAGTAGATGTTAAAATCACAAGTAGATTGCATCGCAGGAAAACAATTGTAACTGTGTAGTGATGTTAACTAAACTTATTGCGGTGGTCATTTCATTATATATACAGATATTAGTATATTGTACACCTGAAACTAACAGTGTTATATGTTCATTATATCTCAATAAAAATAAATAGAGACTTTATTCCAAAAGGTGATTTGTAGTTGGGTGCAATAGCGATAAGGCTCCAACAGTAAGGTATGTAAGTGTTTCAAAAGTGTGGCATAGAAACTTTCCTTTCGTAGGAATATAGGAAGGAGTAAACAAGGCTAGACAAAAGAGTGAGTGGAGGAGAGTGAAGAACAGGGGGTGTGATGAGACAGTTGATTAAGGAATGTTTTAACCTGAGGTCAGTCCTCAGTAAGACTGTCTATGAGGTTGGGTGAGTCTAAGTCCAGGAGTCTGTGAGGAGGGGAAAAGGCTTACTGAAGATTAGCCAAATCAACTTAATGGCTATTTTCACTAGATTGGCAAATATTTATTTGCATTATTTGTTCATTCAATATATTGGACAATGATTCCAGTAAGCATACTAGGTGCTCACTGTATCTTAGTGGAAGGTAATGAGGAATAGAGTTTCTCATAATGCCATCCTCAAACTGACTATCACAAAATAAGTAAACAGGACTTAATCATAAAGATAAGGGACTTGAATTTTAAATAATCAGCCTGCGTAACTCTTAAACACACTAGTTGTGAGAAACTCTGCATACGTATTCTAACCACACAAGAAGTCAGAATATTGAATGGATTGCCAAGTAGGGTTACCTGATATGTATAACTTGAAAATTAATTTAGAGAATGAATATTTACTCCACTCATCTGATTAATGTGTGGTGAAATACCTTATACTCTGCTTTGAATTCTATATATTTTACAAAATGCAGGAGCACTTGGGTGGCTCACTTAGTTAAGCATCTGACTGAATTCGGCTCAGGTCGTATTCTCACAGTTTGTGGGTTTGAGCCCTGTGTCAGGTTCTGCACTATCAGTGCAGAGAGATTCTCTCTCTCTTTCTCTCGCTGTACCTCCCCCCACTCGTGCACACACACACACACACTCCCTCTCACTCTCTCTCACAAAAACAAGCATTTTTAAAATGCTTAATGTACAAATATAAATATCAGCTGAAATAATGATGTCAAATAGGCTAACATTCATCCACCTTATTCTATTTGTCTAATATGTATTAAAGGATATAGTTTCAATAGGTCTTTAAACATTTTAATATTTTTATATCTTTATATTGTCTAACTTTGACTTTTTCTCATACCATTCAACATGCCAAACTTAGACGACAAAATAGTCAATTATTTCTATCAAAGCTGATAAATTAATTGAAGAGTCTGCGAGTCCATAGTTGTTTAACATCCATATTTCAATTTATTTCTTTCTCAGAAATAGTGTATTATAAATAATGTGAAAGGTTAGAAAAGGTAAACCTCTCAATCTCTGTAATGTTTCTCCAGCTGTTCATGGAGGTAATTTGGCTTTTTCTGTGTTTGCAAATGTAGGTACATTAGAGGCTAGAAGTAAGTTTGAAAAGACTCACTGACCACAACGACTTTTTATTTCAAACAAGATTTCTCAAACTGAAGATATAGTGTAACATTTAAAATATGGAATTTGAAATTAGTTTTGAATATAAGTTCTTCCTCTTTCACTTATTAGCTTTTATGACATTCAGCATGTGGCATAGCTTCACTGAGACTCCCTTTCCTTCTCAGTAAAGTGGAAATAGAATGAATATATGCACAGTTTTCTCACACATTAGTTGCTCACTAAATAGTACATATTTAATTTTTTTAACATTTATTCATTTTTGAGAGACAGAGCATGAATGGAGGAGGGGCAGAGAGAGAGAGAGAGAGAAAGAATCTGAAGCAGGCCCCAGGCTCTGAGCTGTCAGCACAGAGCCTGACGCGGGATTCAGACTCAGACGATGAGATCATGACCTGAGCCAAAGTCAGACGCTCAACTAGCTCAGCCGCCCAGGCACTCCTAAATAATAGATACATATTTTTTTAATCTCAGTTTGCAAAAATACTGTAAAACATTCTTCTTGGTTGCGTATATTGTCACTTTACTTATTCCAGACCCAATTAAATCTAGGTTGCACTGAATTAAGTGTATATGAAATTAATAAAACAGAAACCCTGCTATCAAAGAATAACATTTCAATACAGGATACACGGATATACATATATGATTAAAGCAAAACTCTGTATCAAGTAGTTTTAGACAATAAAATGTATTTGGAAATTTTTTCAAAGAAATGAAAGAGCTATTACAATTTTAGAACCAATTTTGGGGCTAATTAATTCAATTATCTAATTGTCATTAATATTTGCCTTTAAGAAACTTTGCTATATAATTCAATAGATACTGTTCTATATCATGGATATTAAGATAATGAAACTGTAATTATGCTTTAGTTCTTTATGAGTTATGATTATGCATAAGACAACAGAGAGATGCATGATAAAATAGAGATAATTATAAAGCTTTTCACTAATTCCTATGTTTTTCAATACTTAATAGTTTTTAGAAATTAATAATTCTTTGATTTATTTTTATTTTATATTCTCTCCCTTAAATATTTGTGTCGTTTTATAAGCAATTCTATTTTGATTGGTTCCACAAAAGATTTATCTTTATTTTGCTCAAAATGATGGCTAACCACATAAAACCCTAGTTATAACCCGTGTTCCAAAAGTCCTGCCCATCTCTCACTCTCTGTCACTAGTTTCTCTACCATAAAGGTAATTATCCTGACTTCTGTACTCATGGATTCATTTTTCCTATTTATTTTATTAATAGAATCATGTAGTATTCAGTTCCTTATGTTTGGATTTTTTTGCTTAATGACATGGATCCATCCATGTTTTTGCACGTAGCAGTAGTTGCTCATGTTCATTCATGCATTTGTTATCCACTTTAGGAAACATGCTATAATTTGCATATGTACTCTTCCATTGAAGAAATTTGAGATATTTGAGATATTTCTAGGTTTGTGCTATTGTAATTTTTTTGTCATTCTTCTTTGGAACTTTGGCACATATTTGTATGTACAGGCATGTACCAGTTAGGATGGTTATTATCAAAACAAAAAGTACCAGGTGTTGGTGAGGTGATGGAGAAATTGAAACACTTATACACTGTGGTGAGAATGTAAACTGGTAAAGTAGCTATGGAAATATAAAATGTACCTATTTCCATGCTCATTATAGCGTTATTCATAATGCCTAGCTATGGAAACAATACTAGTGGCTATGGACAGCTGAATGGATAAAGAAAATGTGCCATATACATATATACATATACAGCCTTCAAAGAGCAAGAAATTCTATCTATGTCACAACTTGAAGAACACCATGCAATAAGCCAGCCACAGAAGGACAAATACTACATGATTCCACTGACATGAAGTGTGTAAAGTGGTCAAACCCAAAGAAGCAGAGAGAATCATAATAGTTGCCAGGGGTTGGGAGGTGTGTGAAATAGGGAATCGTTGTTCAGCGTGTATAAAATTTCAGTTATGCTAAATGAATACAACTAAAGCCATGCTTTGCCACGTAGAGTCTATAGTTAATATAGATAATATACTAATATATACCAATATATCAATATATATAATATAGTTAATATACCAATATGGTATGTACTTCAAAATTTGTTGAGGGTAGATACAATGGTAAATGTTCTCACCACACACACACACACACACACACACACACACACACAACCAGGAGGTGTTGGATATTTCTATTGTTTTGATTGTAGTGGTATCATGGGTATTTTCACATGTTCAAATTCATCAAAGGGCCCAACTTAAATATGCACAATTCTTTGTATAATAATTATACCTATTTAAGTAAATCTGTTAAAAATTAGATTGACATTTTTCATATTCATCTCTATACATGTGCACACACACACACAAATCAGGCAGTTTTGAGTAGTGTGGAACCTAATTGCGTCTCTGTTATTCACTGAGTACTTCCTAACTCTCTAACTCAGATATTCCTGAATCATGTTGTCCTTTGCCTGTCCCAGTCCAGGAGTCCAATGAGTCCAATGAGCCTTGGTACCTTTTTATAGAAAATGGTATTAAAATCCAAATTATGAACATTGGATGTGCTCATTTGTATTTGGACAATGACATCGTTTCTAGACTCTTATTAGACAGAGGTCAAAATCACACAAACACACATGCACACGTACAAACTAATATCTATTTCTACCTACCTACCTATCTAAACTGAGTTCAAATGAATACTTCAAATGAGTATTTAATGTCACATGGCTTATTCTAGCCTCACCCTTTTGTATTTGTAATTCCTTTTCGCAGTATTGAGGAATCTGGCTGCGATTTTACCCCAGTATGTACTTATTTTTTCAAGCTTCTGTAGGTAACCAGTCAGCTAACAGTTTGATAGTGCTCTCATAGAGACACTGGCAACTGAGGACAGCACCAGCCACAATCAACTGCCCCTGAGTCGCATGCTTAGATGCAGGTCAAAAGAAAGAAATGGAGAGAGAAACACAATATTCATATTTATCTGGGGTGATATCAGTTTAATCGTTTGCAATAGAATGGCTATAATGTTGAATGAAATTAAATAATGTTGTGATTATTTATCTTAATTGTTTCCATATCTGGTCAAATAAAATGGCGTACTTAAATATATCAAAATAATTTCAATTATTTTTCATAGGTGTATTTTGAGTACACTGCCAATATTTATATTAAATGATTTTGGAAAGAGAACTGTAATGCAAAAGTTAAGCAGGGAAAAGATCTAACAAACTCCATTTTAATGGAATTTGAATTATAAATATAATACACGCAAATTTCTATTCACATATTTAGCTACGGACATAAAAGAAGTATTTAATGCAAATACATTATTTAGCTTACATAATACACATTTCAATATCAGTAAAGTTTACTGTTTTAGTTGTTATGATTATGAGTTACTAAGCCAAATGTAAATTATAAATGTTACGCAAATTCAAAAGTGGCTTCATTCTGAAAACTATATGCGATCCAGTTAGTATATTTTATTAGATGAATAAAAATTCCATGTTTTTACAGAAGTACATATATGCTAAAATGTAATGCTATTATTTTATGTAATTGGAAACAGATTTGCTAACATGAAATAACTAGCAGATATACACACAATGATATCTTAATTACAGGTGTCTCAAACCAAAAAAGTGACTTTTTCCATTTTCCAAGTCATGTGTTCTTCTGAGTTGGGAACGAGATAATCACTAAACTTGTCAAGATAACAAAGAAACATTAACAATAAAAACACAATTTTCTCTGGGTTGTTTTCACCTAATGAATGGGCAATACAAATTGAGTTAAAAATGATACCAATAAAAACTCAAAATAAGTACACAATTTATGATATAAATAATTCAGTGGAGATCCAATTCCCTAACAGACATTAATTTTAAAGAGGAAGACAATAAAGAAAATGAATTACTCATCTATAACATATATCCCTTATGAACTACAAATCAGTATATTTGAATTGTGTTCTACTAATATTTCTCTTTACCCAGTAAAACAAATAACCAAACAACAGAATTAGAATTATATTATGAATGCAAATGATTGCGAGTGGATTAAAACTACAACCCTTTGTTAGCTTGCTTGTTATCCCTTTGTCTTTCCGAACAATTCTTAGTTGAAAAAAAGGGATTTCCACTTAATGATGGTCTGTATTCAGTGTCTTGAAACACTTCTATCACATTTTAGTTTGGGTTCCTCAGATATTCTAACTATTTATTAATCATAACTGCTGTCTAATTAAGTAGAGTGTCAAAATATTACATTTGATCCATTTTTCTTTTCATATGATACAGTTTTTAAAAAATAAGGATATCTGGAAAAATGCAGAAGTGCTTCAAAAAGCAGTAAAAGACGAATTAAAAATTACTGCATAAATAATGCAATTAAACATTCATCATGAATCATTATTTTATAGCAAACACTAAAGCCCTTTATTCTCTAAGTATGTTCTTATCCAAAAACAAAACCAAACAAAACCAAAACCAAAACCCACAAAAACCTCAACTTTAGGAAAAGATCTAAATCCATTATTCTTTTGTTCTTTTCTTACCCCTTCTTTTCTTTTGTCAGCACATTTTAGAGTAGACTCTATTTTAAAGTTTAAAAATGCCCAGGATTACTCAGCCATCAATAAGAACAAAATCTTGCTATTTGCAATGACGTGGATGGAATTAGCGTGCGTGATACTAAGTGAAATAAAGACAAATACAATATGATTTCATTCATGTGCAGTATTTAAGAAAAAAAAAATAGGTGGACACAGGGGAAGGGTAAAAAAAAAAAGAGGGAAGCAAATCATGAGAGACTTAATGATAGAGAACAAACTGAAGATTGATGGAGGGAGGTAGGCAGGGATGGGCTAAATGGGTGATGGGCTTTAAGGAGGGCACTTGTTCTGTTGATCACTGGGTATTATATGGAAGTTATGAATCACTACGTTCTACTCCTGGAACCATTTTAACACTATTTGTTAAGTAATTAGAATTTAAATAAAAATTTGAGAAATAAAAAAAAATACGAAATAAAAATAAATAAAAATTCTCTAAAAGAAATTGCCCAGGAAGTTGAGAAATTTTCCTTTCAATTCTAATGTAACACAGTTAAATGCATCTTTTAAAATAGGGATGCCGTCTCTGGAGTTGTGTTGTAAACACTGTGCCAATAAAATTGCTTTACCATAACTATAATATGGAACAGATGCTTTAATATTATAGAAAAGAATTAAAATCTAATGGGGAATTGCACATCTGTTTTGATGAGACAGATATTTTCCATTTCATTTTAGTGTTACCTTAAAAATATTCCAAGAGAAGGCATTAGTTATTAATTTACTTAAATCCAAAACATGTATCTATTACATACTTTCGGATTAAGGCAATAAAAATTGAAATGTTATGGTAAGAGCATTTCAGCCTTGAACCATAAGTGGCCTAAGCATTTAGAGAAGAATGAGATGTCAATGGCACAGAAGCAGAAGAATGAATTTCCAAAAGTGGAGAATCGTCATGATTTATATGACTTGACCGTTGAGAACCTTGCTTTTCTTCCATCCAAAGCCTTGACAAAACATTGGGGAAAAAAAATACCCTTGTCAGGTACAAAGTCTTCTTTGCTATTATTTATCAGTACACCACTGTGTAGGAAACATCTGAATTTAAACCATCCAATTGATCTTCTTTGCTGTCTTCAACTTTGTACAATTTTTCAAACTTTTCTAAATAGCCTTAGAGAAAACTTCCAAATTGTGAATGTAGAGATTTTACTGAGCTGGTGGTTTGAACTTTTATACCAGCGTTAATAAGGTAGAAACATGTTAATATTGAACAAGTCAATTCTTTTTAATAAGAAAAAAAATGACCAAAGAACTGAACCTATTCCAAGAGTGCACTGGTGTTTTTATGTCCAAATCAAAGACATAACCTGACCCAATTTGGTTATAAAGCTTTCATTCTTACACTAACAATGAAAAAAAATTAATCATGTATTCATTCACTCTTGGAAGCATTCGTTTACCCAACAAAATGAGCAGAGTTAGGGGCCAACTCTGTTCTAATCTCAGGGCTAGGCATTACAAGTAAAACTGTGAAGAAGATATCTGTTCTTGCTACTCATGTTTACATTCTAATGGGTTAGAAGAGAGGATTATACTGCTACCTTAGGATGGGGCATCAGAGAATATACAGATAAGCGATTCAATTATACCTTTGGAATATTGAAATGGTGATTATAAGGTAAAAAATTAAGAATTTAATAGATAGGAATTCACATCCATCGTTAGTGTGCCAAGAGCACAAACACTAGTAAAGCTAAGAAATGTTGTTTGGGGCAGTATTATCATACGTCATCAACACAGATGTTTAATTTTTTTTCTTTATGTTAGCATTTAAAACCAGAGTTCTAGGTGGGATACATCTAACAACATTTTTGGTAGTTAATATTAGAACCAGATAAAGGGTTGATTTAATAGTCAAGGTAAAAGTTTTGAGGAATGAAAAGAACCTGAGAAACTCGAATGACTCTTAGTTTGGTTACTGTCACCAAAATGAAATCCACCTTTTCCTGAAAGAAAAAAATCTTACCACATGTATTTTTCTTGCTTATTTGCTCTCTGGGATACCTGACATCTACAATAATTACTACTTTCTACAAACCCTCAGATTTGAAACAGTAGGATATCAATCAAAAAACCTACTATTAAAAGAGTTCTAGTTTATATTTGTGGTGTCCTTCCCTCCCACCCCCACCCTGCCTTTTTAGAAATCAGGGAATCCAACTGTGCAAATCAACTAAGAAAAAGAGGAAATGAGAGACAGCATATCTGCTTGGCTAACACAGAAGCTGAATTACAATTTTATTCCTCATTCTTCTATGTTTTGGTTAGCTTTAAAAATACCAGCAGCATTTCACAAGATTGTTAAGCATTTGGCTTGATTTCAGAAAGATCCATTGGCCTGGAATACTGACTAGGCATTGGGATTGTCTAGTTCATTGAAGGTTAATAAAATGTGCTCAAGTAATAATATTATTACTTCAGGCACTTCATTCTAAATCTTAGATATTGAAGTTAGCAAATCAGAATTATTTCTGAAATTCTGAATTGGTTTGTGTTTGATACATTCGACCTAAGAGCGTATCTCTGATCATGATATGATTTTGCTTTCAGCTGTTTATTGGGCACTGATGTGTGCCAGAGGTTGAGGATATGGTAGTTAAATTACAGACATAGTAAATGTGTCTTTAGAGAATATTCAGTTAATAATAAAGTTAGTAGTTAAAAAAATGGTAATGTTAGCTGACTTCAACTGTTTTATTGTAAAGGAATTTAAGATGCTCCAGAAGCATGCACATATGCAAATTAGTCTGCACTTTCAGGAAGGGTTTTCCTGTGGAAGTGACATATAAAGCAAAAGAGGAAGGAGGGAGGGAGAGAAAACCAGGTGGACAAAAAAACACATGTGTTAAGATCCTGAGGTAAAGGGGTGAGGTGTGTCGGACTAGGAGAAAGTCCGACGTGAATTTGAAGGAGTGAGAGTAACAGAAACAGCAGTTAAAGCTCAAGATATAGGTAGGGCTATGATTATGCAGGGCCTTATTTGAACTATTTTTATTTATTTATTTATTTTCATGTTTATTGATTTGTTTTGAGAGAGAGGGAGTGTGCACGAGTAGGGGAGGGGCAGAGAGAGGGAGAGAGAAGCCCAAGCCAACTCTGTGCTCTCAGTGCAGAGCCAGGCCCCGGGGGCTCCATCCCACAAACTGAGATCATGACCTGAGCTGAAATCAAGAGTCAGACGTTTAACCGATGCATCACCCAGGTGCCCTAAACTATTTTATTTAAAGTGCCAAAAATTCCATCTAATGTTGGCAGAAGAAGATGAAAAAAAGTAATTTGTGTAGGTAGAGGTCCCACTGGGCTGCTAGCTCCACATATGACTGATCCAGTGAATCAACGAACACTGTTAGAATTCTGTCATTGTCTCCAAAGAATTCTATTTTTCTAGAAGGTAAAGTATCCCTTTTGCTTGCTAAGGTCTGCTAAAAGTCTCGCCTATAAATTGCCACTCCCTCCCTGTATCTGTGGATACATTATATGGCAAAATGGACTTTGTAGATATAATTAACTTAAGGATCTTGAGGTGGTTATCTGGTGATCTAGCCAGATAGAATCACAGCAGTGCTACTGCTTCGGGGAGGCTGGAGGATCAGAGTCAGAGAAGGAAATGTGAAAGGAAAGAGTGGAGGAGCCATGTGGCAAGGAATGCAGGTGACTTCTAGCAGCTGAAAAGGGCAAAGAAAGAGATTCTCCCCTAAAAACCTTGATGTCTTTAGATTTCTAAATTCCAACACTAAAGGGATAACAAATGTGTGCTGTTTTGAGCTCCTAACTTGGTGGGGATTTATTACAAAAGCCTTAGGAACCTAATACATGTGATTTCCAGTTTAGGCACCCTAGTTCAAGGATCAATCTTTTTCTATAGGTTTGGCAGGAATTTCTAGAACAAATGCTGGTCCAACTTGAAGCATGTGGACATTCTTGAAACCAACCCTATGGTCAGAGCAATGGTATTCTTATCGGCTTAGTTGTGTCATGTTCTTACTTCTTCCAAAGGAAAAATTGTGAAGGAAGTTGCTCTTTCTTTTTGATTTATGTGGGTAGCCCCCCATGAAGAATATTGATTTACTATTATTTAAAAAAAAGTGGACAGTGGAATTCGGGTGAATAGCATTGGGGAGAGAGGAAGAGAAAGGGGGAAGAAAAGAGAGAAAGAGAGAAAATGAGTGAATGAGTGCAAGGATAAAGACACTCTGATAGAGAAAGGCAGAATCACATTTAAGAATAGCACCAAACATTATTTTGACACTCAGGAATTGTATTAATGTACTCACGTGAAAAGTGAACTGATGTAATAGTAAATGTGTGTGTGTGTGTTTTATGAACTCACTTAAAGTCGAAATGTATTAAATATAAGACATTATTGATTATTAGTTTTTCAATATTCAATCTGAAACGTCACCAGCGATTGCTCTGATATTTAGCTCAAACCAGTAATAAGAATTGTCATGTTTGTCGGTAAGTCTGTGGTACACATAGCATGATTCAATGTCATGTTTCCACTCGTCAAATATAAAGGCAGAATGAAACAGTAATATGGACTGAAAGAATGATTATATGAAGTACATGCTAATGTATGCTTATTTATACACGAATGCATACCTAGATAAATAAATCATTAGACGGTTGCTTAAAGCTTTGCTCAACATTGATGTATTTTATTTGGTCTTAGAAGTTTTAAATCGACCCCGTGATGGGATTTATAGGTAAAATAACCAGCTCCTTAAGTTGAATCATTGTTTTATCAAGTGTTCTTTCACTTATTCACCTTAATCATAAGTCAGAGTCAACAGGCGAGATTGTGGTTGGGGGAAGTTCAGAGAATGCAGGCCAAAGTCTATGAAAAATGGGGGCATAAAATATGCCATAGAGTATTCCAACATGTGTACATGTATTTGGAATGTCATTTTATAATCATTTTAGAAATGATACAGTAAAGAAGTGAGGTATATAATTAACCATGTTAATTGGTATATTTTTATGAGCTTTCTCATTCATGACCCATTACAACCTGAAAGCCATGAAGGCAAATAAAATTTTATTATATGAGGAGACACTGATCAGTCAATTTTATGTAACTGTGTATTTCAGCCCCTAAGAAACTAGTGAGCAATAATCAGATATCTATTATCAATCCATCTTGCATACCTTTTCTGACAGAAATTCCTTTCTTTGAATGTGACAATAATTGTCATTGCCCCAAGAGATGAATGAAGAATAGAGTAGGGCAGTTGCTTCAATAGGTGGGAAAGGGGGAGACTGTTTTGTCCCATCCCACAAGATAGAAAGTATAGTCAGTGAGGATGTCCAAAGCACAGATAGGCAGTTATTTTTATCTTCATTTTCAAAATAAAAGCATTAGGATAGTGTATGTTTCCTTTCTATACAATACTTGCCTATTTTTCTCTACTATACCATTGTCTACCCCCCCTCAGCCTTCTTTTTCTATCTTACCAATCAAATGTCTAAATGTTTACAGAGAAATTTTCTCCTTTCTATCCCTACTCATTCACTTGGTGATAGATTCAATTAACATCCATATTGGTTTGCTAAGGCTGTCATAATAATACCACAGATGAGGTGACTTAAAAGTTACAGGAATCCCCCCTTATTTGTGGGGAATCTATTCCATCCCCAGTGGGATCCTGAAACCATCAACAATACTGAATCCCCTATCTACTATGTTTTTTTTTCTACACATATATAACTCTGATGAAGTGTAATTTATAAATTAGGCATGGTAAGAGATTAACAACAATAGAACAATTATGACAATATACTTTAATAAAATTTATGTGACTATAGCCTTCCTCCAGAGATCTTACTGTACTGTGATGGTGTGAGATGATAAAACGCCTATGTGATGATATGAATGAGGTAAATATGTAGGCATAGTGACAGTGTTAAACTATTACTGGCTCTCTGACATGTCAGAATGATATGTCAGGCTATCTCTCTCTGTCTTCTTAAAAGGACACAAGCCATATTGGATTAAGAGCCACTCGTAGGATCTCGTTTAACCTTTAATTGCCTATCTCTGAATACATTTACATTCTAAGATATAGATTCCAGTTTTACTCTATATTACTTTATACATTTTCTTTCTTAAAGGAAAAACTATGACATCATTCAAAAGTCTTGCAAAGCCTACAAAAATCTCATTCACCATGTCATCCTCATTTACTTTCCTAACTTCCTCTTCTTTTTCAGTAGTAATCTAAATTCAAGCTATACTATTTCATAAGTGGTTTCTTGGATGTCCCAAGATACTTTGAGGGTTTCTTTACATGTAAACATGATGTCCTGTCTATGTGAAATATACTTCTCATCTTGAACATGACTTCTCTTCATTTATTCATTCTTTGGCTCATTTGTCTATTCAAATAGTTTTTGAGCTCCTATAGTGTATGGAGCACATTTTTAGGTGCTGGGAATAAAACAGTAAAATAAATGACAAGGTTTACTCATTGAATTGACTGTCTTCATTCTAAGACTCTTACTCTTATCTTGGAGTTTATTTTATGAAAGTTGCCCATGACCCCCATGAATATTGCTCTGGCAACAGTGCACAATGATAACCCCAGTTATATTATGTTGACAATATAGCCATCTTGATAGACTAAAAGTTTCTTTTTTTTTTTTAAACATTTGACAGAGAGAGACAGAGCATGAGCAGGGGGGGGTGCAGAGAGAGAGGGAGACACAGAATCCAAAGCAGGCTCCAGGCTCTGAGCTGTCAGCACAGAGCCCGACGCGGGGCTCAAACTCATGAACCGTGAGATTATGACCTGAGCCGAAGTCAGACGCTCAACCAACGGAGCCGCCCAGGCACCACAAAATTTCTTTTTTTTAATATTTATTTTTGAGAGAGAGAGAGAGAGAGTGCGTGCACAAGTGGAGGAGGGGCAGAAACAGAGAATCCCAAACAGGCTCCCTGCTGTCAGCACAGAGATTGATTTCCCCAACCATTAGATCATGACCAGAGACGAAATCAAGAGTTGGATGCTCAACCCACTGAGCCACCCAGGCACCCCAATAGATTAAAGGTTTCTTAAAGGCAGAACGTATGGATGAAATATAGGAGGAAAGTGTATGGAAAGTTGTCAGCAATTAATATTTATGGCCTGAAATAATAAGTGCATTTATCAATAATGTATTTAAATGAACCCTTATATGCTAATGATTAGAACATTACAGTATTGTACATGCTATGAAGACTTAGGGATGTTCTAAATACTTAGTTTTGCTAATCAGAAATAATGACTGTATGATAGAATCTCTCATTTCCTGTTCATGTTCATGAAAAGTGTTATATAGTTTTCTAAAAGCAACAAATATAACTGGTAAAATAAGGCTAGATTTTATGACAAAGTAATATCTTTAAAATATGTAATTTTCCAAAATCTAAAATTCATTATTATTACTATAATTATTCTTTTAATGAAAACTTTCACAGTTAGCTCTCCTCAGTACTTTGGCACCTAGTGTATTTTTGGGGTTAACTTACACTATTCTTAAGGTCATGGTATCTACTTGTTCTTCGTTTTTATATAATTTCTCAATGAAGAGATTATCACTCTGTAATTAATTTCACATATTTAGGAGGTCTTCTCCATTTATCTCATATACAGAAATACTTAGTCTGTCTCTGTTGATGGTGAAATTTGAATTGATTGATTAGGAATAAGTCAATTTCTTTAATGTTTGTTTATTTATAGAGAGAGAGAGAGAGATTGATGTAGAATGCAAGGAGGGGATGGGCAGAGAGAGAGAGGGAGAGAGAATCCCAAGCAGGCTCCAGACTGTCAGTGCAGAGCCTGATGTGGGACTCATGAACCCATGAAATCAGGAACATAGCCAAAATCAAGAGTCATATGCTTAACTGACTGAGCCACCCAGGTGCCCCAAGAATGAGTCGGCTTTAGAAGACAACTTAAATTTTGTTTTTGTGTGTCATTGTAAAATGAATTAAGTTACAAGTACATAATATCTATATGTGTATCAATATAGATATTAAATGATAGAAAAGATTGGATGGTCTTGCTCTGTCTTGTAATTTTGTTTTGTTATGTCATTGGTTAGTCTTGTTACATATCCTGCATCAGTGTTTTTCCCCTATCTTCTTTTTAAATATATTTTTCTCAATTCTTCCTATGAGTCAGAGATATTCCCAAGACTCTTTATTCTTCATTTTATAAGCATGACCCCTGTTTTACAACTCAAAACTTTTTATAGCTTTTCTATTTGCTAGGTTGTAGATACTTCTCCAAAAATAAATTAATCATCATTAACTATATAAGCATGTAAGTACCTCTTTTATCTTTGTATATAGGTAAGAAAACTAAAGCCTAACAAGATGTACTTTTTCAAAGGACTTACAGTTCGTAAGTGGTAGACATAGGATCTGGAGTGAGACTCCAGAGTCTGCTCTTAACTTGCATTTGGGTCCTGAGTTCAAAGTGGAATATTTTATTGATTTGCATTTCAACTTCAATTTTTAATATTCAATTATCCCTTTAATCTGTACTAGAGTATAAAGTAAACATAGAATCTTAACGATTCAGTATCGTTTTACAAATGAATTTATATAGACTTGAAGGCATAAACTGCATAGTTAACTCTGTTGATATGTCAAGGCAGTAATTGTTGGTATTGGCATGTGCAACTCAACATTGAATGTGCAGGAACTCTTGGTATTTACTAAATTCATGGGATGACCTGATTTCAGAGAGTCAATATGAAAATGCAGTCAAATGGCATTATTTATATCCTATAACTGTGTTGCTTATAAGAAAGCATTTCAACTAAGCACCAGGGAGATACCAGTATTATATTATACATATGCTATGGTGTTTAAGGCAAATTCTGTATACATTTACTAACAAAAGTAATATATTTTTAATAATAATTAGTATTAAAATATTTGATATAATATATGATCAAAGGAAGCCTTAGGAGCAGGTAACCTTAGAAGTTATAGATTTCTAAAGATGTGCTGCAAAAAAGTCTTAGTAATCTTCTAAGAACACCTGTATAATTAAGAATAGACCTAATTATTAGATTGGTTGACACTTGCATGATATTCCATCATAAGATCACTGCTCTGTTAAAGCATGTGACATTTTATTTTTAATTACGAAATTCAATTATATTTATTCTTATTTTAAAACATCTCATAAAGTAGCAGCTCGTAAAGTAGGTTGAAGATGCTTAAATAAAACTTCTAACAGTTACGATATGCACTATTTTTCTGGCTTGTTGTGAAATGCAATTTTTTGTGACATTTTAGCTTGAGTTAGTACACAGAAATTGCTGTTTCCATCCCTTGGAAACAATGACAACTGAAACTATTACATTGTGCAATATCCCAAGACTTGGCTTATTTTCTTTCTTTTATTTATTTATACCCAAATTCACACATCCATGAAGTAAAATAGTTATTTTGTTGTGCCTCTTTCCAGCCAAATATATTGCCTATTAATTCTAATTTCAACAGCGTTTAAGTAGCTATTGTGAAAGAATGTTTTTAAGTAAGGACAATTCTCTTTCAAAAAAGCAAAAATGGGTTTCAGTTGTTCTTGAACCCAATGTATTGAGGATTTATCAAAATCTCCAGACTAATTAAACAATGTACCTACCATAGGAATTCTGATTTTCTGTCTCATGCACTCATACACACGGTTTTAAGTTGAAAGCCAACTCGCCTTGGCAGGAGATTCAATTTACATTGCAGAAGACAGTTGACTGCAAATGAACAGTGGTTTTGCAAAAGATACATGATTAAAATGGGAAATAGCTTTGGTCCACAGTAAATACAGCCTACACTGTATATGATTATTAATTCACTAGAAGTTAAAAGATCCACCTTAATAAAGTTTTAATTCCCTCTTGTGTTTATTTCAACTGAAATGAGTTGGAAAAAAATAAATTAATGTATTAGAATAGATCAATATATATCACCACTTTTCAACAGTAAATTTAAATGGTTAATAAAACATCTGATTGTTTTCGTACCAGTTTTGAGGAGAGATCAAGATTATTCTTAGATGAACAGTGAAACAGGATAAATGAATAGTTGAAAGGTCAGTGTTATTCTTGTAAAAATCCATAAAAGGTTGTAACTATCCTTTTTGATTTTTGACAAATATTATTTATTTTTTAATTTATACATTTACTTATAGCTGTACAAAATATATTTTAAAAATCTTTTGAATTATACTTTTATTTGCGATGGGAAGCTATAGCATAGGTTAGTGCTTTGGGGACATAAACAGGGAAGATGAGTTTGAGACATTTTTGTGTCATTTTGTTTGTTTGATTTATTGGTTTATTTATTTATGTATTTATTTATTTGAGAGAAAGAGCGTGAGTCGGGGAGAGGACCAGAGGGAGAGAGTGAGAGAGGGAAAGAGGGAGAGAATCTTAAGCAGGCTTCACGCTTAGCACTGAGCCTGGCGTGGAGCTCAGTCCCACAATCCTGAGATCATACTCGGAAGAGAAATAAAGAGTCAACTGCTCAACCGACTCAGCCACCCAGGGACCCCAAGTTTTGTGTATTTAATTAGGTTAAATACTAATAAGAATACTTACAGAGTATTCTCTTATGAATTTTCAGGATGCGGACCCCATCTTGCATTAATGCCTGTAATATATTTTTCATGAATATTATACATTAAAAATTTGTCTTATCTCTCAGGCAGAGTCCAAATAGATAACTATTAGGTTTCCTAGATAGGTAGATTGATTGGTAGGTAGATAAACAGATGGATAGATTGATTTTATATTAAAAGATTAAATAAAACTGATTTTAGAGAACATATGAATGTTTTATTTCCAGAATATGTTGTTCTATAGATGATATTTATAAAGATATGCATGTGTAGAGAACATAAGTTAAATTCTGAAATTAATAGTATAGGCAATTATAAATTAATACTGCTCCTTTGGAAAGTGAAATTTCACAGTGTGATTACTGCATTTCTTGAGTGAAGCCATAGAAAATTATGAAACTAATTACTGTGACAACGGAGTATTTTTTCTTTTCCTATTCTGTTTGTTTTTAATGAAAAAAAATGTAATTTTTTCATTAAATGAATGAAAATGTAACTCCATGAACATCAGAATAATCCCGGAGTATTATGTATGTATTAGTAAAGTTGAAATTTTTTTTTCTTGAGTAATTATGCTTACTTCTAGGCCAGTACTATGTATCCAAAATAAATAAGCAATGTTATTCTATGTATTTTTTAAGAATTAATTTCAAAGAAAACTCTGTATGTATTAAGTCAAACTTTTAAATTTTTCATAAATCACACATGGTAACTTTTAGGCATAATCTTTATATTATCATGAACCTTGTTTAATTACTTCAGGGATAATTCAGATATGAATTTAATAACCATTTCACTGAAATGATAAAATTACTTTGTATGCAGAATGCTCCTGATAGCATCCAGAACTTGTGTCTGCAAAGGTTGTTTTCATGCAGGTGTAAATGCATTTCGAGAGGTATGTCATCCAATTATATCTTGAATCTATCAGTAACCATTGCATCCATCTTTAAAAGAAGTCTCATAAAATAAACACTTAAAAGTAGATTCCCTTGGTTGTAACTGAATAGAATGAACTTCAAGTAAACATTCTCCCCGTTCTAGGTAAAATCAACCTGGTAAATTACAATTTACCTTTTGGAATAAAAATGTTATTTTGGTTTAAGTTGTCACTGAGTAAATTAGTGTTGATTTAATTTGGCTGATGGAATTTTAGAACAAACCCTTACTCAAAACCCTTTGCTACCTTCCATTCTCTCATGGAAGCCACGGATTTAAAAGTTTAAAGCAAGAAAGCAAAATTTCTTGGCTCTTGCAGTGTGGCACAGAATTTGGCCACTGTTGCAAATTTCTCCCTCAATAAAAAAGAAAGAAAAAATAAAATCATGAAATAATTTACATTTACATTTTAAAAATTCACATTTTGATAAGCTGACATAATAAGTAGAGATATAATGTTTGAGTTGGAAATGCTAGAGCAATAATTCTGTTCTAGATAAAGAGTCTTCCCATTTTCCCTGCCTTTCTTCATTCAATCGCCAGACTCCCTGACTTATACTGTGGTGTCCACTTCACAGCACAAAGAATTTTCATTTGTTTTATTACAGTCCCATTTTCGGTTAAAGGTATGTCACTTTATATTCACCTATACTATTGCTTTTGCTATAGTCACAAAATGTGATCACTTTGGTCCACATATGTAAATGAACCACAAAACCAGGAGCTGCATACTCCACAAATAGATAACTGGATTTCAGAGAAGTTATTTTTTTGTCCCCTAGATTCGTCTTAAATTCATATGAGAATTGGTAATAGGTTAGATTGATAAGAATTAGGTCCCCAAATGAAGTCATCTTGTTATGACTTTCCTCACAAAATGATTGCTTTAAATTTGTTTTTAATGTTTATTTATTTTTGGAGAGAGACAGAGCATGAGCGGGGTAGGGGCGGAGAGTGAGGGAGACACAGAATCCAAAGCAGGCTCCAGGCTCCAAGCTGTCAGCACAGTGCCTGATGTGGGGCTTGAACCCACAAACCGCGAGATCATTACCTGAGCCGAAGTGGGTGGTTCAGCGGGTTGAAGGTAGAAGACATGAATGTGGACACATAAATTCCAAACATGAATCTTTTGAAAATGGGAATCACGATAGTGCCCACATCATAAATTTGTCCACATGTGAAGAATCTAGAATTATGTGTGGCTTATATTAATATTTTGTAATTATTCAATACATTTTTTATGTTAACTGCCCTGGGAGTTAAATGATGGTGAATAGATCAGATAGTTACTTACAATTTTTATCAAATTAAACTACAACCAGAGAATGTTAATGTTGTTGAGTCGGGAATATTTCCCATTTCAGTCAGGGCTGGCTTAGGTCCTATATCATGGCCAACATCATTGATTACTCATTAACTTGCTCGATAATTCTTGTGCCATTGATTTCTTAGTAACCCACATCAATCTATATAGGAACTGACCTTATCAAACCTAGTCATTTTACATTTGAGCTAAGACACAGCTCAAGTGACTTGATTATTCCTATATTACATAATCAAAGAGTGTCTTTATTCACCTGTCATTTTTTTTTTTTTTTGACTCAATAAGGTCCAGCAATTTGGCTTAGCAGTGCAGTCAAGATCTGTCATTATCTGTGTAGTGGCACATTAAATGAACATCACTAAAACAGCTATTTGGAAATCATTCACCTAATAAGCTTTATTCCTCACATTAGTGAACATAATTCTCGTCCTTTACTGGCCAGGGACCTCACTGAAAAAATATGTCAAAAACTGAAAAAAGTGCTCAACCCCCCAAATGCACATACATTCATAGTATAAGTTTTGTGTAAAATGGACTACAAATCTTAATGAACCAAGATGGATATTTCACTTTGCATCAAAATCTTCTTGCAGTTTGAACACACCTATTACATGAAATAGGGGACTTTTGGATGACTGTTAGTTCACCGTTAACTAGAAAATATAAGTCTTATCTGTAGAATGGGTAAGGATAACTGAAAAAAAATCTGCAAATTCTGTTTTAATACTTTTTCAATATTTATCATTATTTCATCATACACCTTGACATTTTCTACAGTATCTATATAGATATAGAGAGGAATATGTATTTTATATAAATAATTTTCCCCCAAAAGAGTAAAGAGTTGTGCTGAGAACAGTTTTTTAAATTAAAATCTCTATACGATGCCTTTAAGCAGTTGTTTTTTATGTTAAAATTACACAGGCAGTGGGAATTTTTTTCTGATCTCTGTATTCTGTAATGGGAAGTGTTGTGACTAAATATCTGTTCTTTGGAGCAGAGACCTATATTAACCACATTACATACTGGTTGTCCAAACCTGGGTAACTTAATCTTTTCCATAAATCGCTTTTCATTTATTATTTATTGGGTAACTTAAATTTTCCTTGTAAACTGGAAATAATGGTAGGAAGAAAAAGAACAAGAAGGGAAGGCAGAGGAGTGGGAGGAAGAGGAAATATATTATTGGGTTGTTTTAAGAAATAATTTAAAATGTAAAATTCTTAGAATAATATTGATATAGAGAAATAAACCATTCAATGTGACTTATTACCATTTTTCATTTCACTGTGGAAATTAGAGCTATTGTCAAGACTCAGAAACAACAAAAATATCTCTACTCCCAGATTAACAATGTCACACTAGGCTAATTTTTGGTGTTTATTTTAACAATCTATCTAAGACTCTGATTTTATGTTTTTAATATGGGAGTTAAGATAATGAGTTTTATCAAAGGATTCTTATCACAAATTAAAACCTCTCAGATTAGTTCCGTAAACATCATATTTTATAACTAGAAAAAAAATCTATTGGTGTTAAATAATTTGAATTCTTTTAAAGTGTCTACATTTTAGTTTGCAATTCATTTGGGAAAAAATTTGTCTCAACTAAATTCAATTTTTGTATTTCATCTTTAAGAAAAATTCATAATTAACCAATAAGCAATTTTTGTACCTTAATTGTTATACTTTATCAGTTTAAAATATGTCATTTCCATATAATGGTATCAGTGAATTTTAGGTTTTGAGCATCTTAAACATCCCTTAACTGATATTTAGAAAAGGTATAATATAACTATCTAACTCTGCCATATATGAAAATTAAGATTTAAAGACATTAACATTTGAAAATTACAAGAATAAACTTGTTCTGGGAATTAAAGTAACTATCTCAGCAATTTCATAGCTACTAAGGTAATTGGTTTGGTTCACTTCAGACTTCTAAAAAATGTCATTCCAGAAAGATATATTAACTTATTTTTAGGAATTGCTAATCATCATGAACTTAAAGCTATTTTATTTAATATGACAATGTGAAATAATGTTAGTATTTTATGTGCAGAGGATTGAGGTACTCATACCTTTCAGTTCTCAGTACATGACCATCATTAGCCCTTATTTTGAGTTATGTGTGTGCACATGCATGTGTTCGTTTTTATCCTCAGTATTCATATTCAGTTATTAATGTATTTAACATATATTTTATTTAAATTCTTTTTTTTTTTACTATTGCATTTGGTATATTTTCAAATGCTAGTTTTATTCAAGTGTATAAAACCTATTGTTAGAATCCATAGGGGGAGGGGTAATACATTGATTACATTTGCTTTTTATTCTTTATTTTCCCATTTTGTGTCTAATTAAATGCTATATGTATTCATGTGGCATCACAGGAATAAAGAGAAGACCATGCTTCAAAAAGGAGTGATTGGCCAAATGCAGTAAAGTCTCCTGAAAAATGAAGTCAACAGAAGACCAAATTTGATTTGTTGTATTTAGTAACATTTAAAGTCTTTTACAACTGCATATAAGTCAGAATTGTAGGGTTCTGTTATAGTCATGTGATTAATGATGGGAGATGAAGAAGAGAAAGAGTGAACAACTGTTGCAGAATGCATGGAGGACAGGAAGGTTTTGTAGGGCTTTTGTTGGTTAGTTGATTGGTTCAGTGTGAATGGAAAACAGTGCACCGATATGAATATTAATGGCCCAAAACTCAGTGGGGGAGGAGGGGAGGGGAATGAAGGTAAAATGATAAGATGATTGACATTATACTGTCTGTGAGAAACCTGGTAGGAATGAGATTCAGAAAACAGATGAAGGATTTGGCTATTGAGGATTTAAGTTGGAGATAGTGGGTCCAGAGCAGGTGGTTTTAAGTTGATGGGAATTTGAGAGTTCATATCCTATGACTACACTTTTTTTCCCCCCCTGAACTGACAGAGAAAGGGGCTTGAGTTGGTCAGAGGTGAGGGAAGAGGAAACGTTTAAATGCTTTTTGGTGAGAGGCTGATCTCATTCAATAAATAAGGGGTATTTTCTGGGAGTTTTGAGAGCTCACTTCCAGACCATAAATTTATAATGGTTATAACACAGCTTGCATTATTTTCACTAATACAATGGCATATTTATATGTTAATATATGGATGACAGTATATGCATCCATCAGTGCTAGGATTTTGTCAATTAGGTGTAATTTAAGGGGCAGTGTTGAGGAATCTTGGTATGTCTTAATTAAGAGTAAATAACAAGGGTGTCTGGGTGGCTCAGTCAGTTAAGCATCTGACTTTGGCTCAGGTCATAATCTCCCATTTTGTGAGTTTCAGCCCCGCATCGGGCTCTGTGCTGACAGCTCAAAGCCTGGAGCCTGCTTCAGATTCCGTGTTTGCCTCTCTTTCTCTCTGCTCCTCCTCCACTTGCATGCTCACATGCATGTGTTCTCTCTCTCTCTCTCTCTCTCTCTCTCTCTCTCTCTCTCTCTCTCTTTCTCTCTCTCTCAAAAATAAACATTAAATAATTAAAGGGAAAGAAAAAAAGAATAAATGAATAAGGAGAAGTATTGAGAAAAATGTATAATTGGAGTATCTGAATACACATGTTGTAATAGATGCTTAAAAAGTAATTTGGAAGGAGAAACCATTTCTTGTGATAGCAAGTTAAAATGCCTGGCTGCAGAAACTGTTGGTGAGAACAAATTGACAATGAAATTTATGAGGAAGTCAAGTCATTGAGTGAAGAGAAGATTAGATACACTCCCCATAAGAATGATAAATTCACTCAGAATCTTGGCAGCATTTGAATTGGGCAGGAAAATCATATGCAAGAGAGATAATTGTCAGTGAATAAGGGGGAATGCCTTCGAGGGCAATGGGTTTATATACTAATCATAAGAAGTGGATGGGGGGCTGGATGGAATGAGGTTTAGAGAAGCAGATAACAAGGATGTAGAAGAATAATAAAGAACTGGCATTGGAAAGGAACTAAAATACATAACCCCATTTCCTGACAGTGAGGTAGATGCCACATAAAATGAAATGGCTGCAGTGAGAGCAATGTTCTGAGTTGATACACAAATTTGAATTAATGATAGGACTAATATACAAGAAACATTCAGAGAAGCATTCTGGATGTGGGGGGGAGGGACCATTTTTTAAAAAGAACGTTGGTCAAGTCTCAGACATTGGTGGAAAAGCATATGACACAGGATAGGAGTGATAATTTAGATCAGGGTATAGAAAACAACACTCTGGGAGGTGGAGAGATCATCCAACTGGTTTGTATTTTATTGACAACAAAAGCTTGAGTGTAAAACAAAGACTTAGATTTGGAGGGCAATTGAAGGAGGCTAGCCAAATGTACCAACAGACAACAAACTGAGCCAGACATTTTATTTTATTTTGATAGAGTTTTATACTACTTGAAGAGACATAATTCTTAATGCTCATAGAATGGAGAGGGAAAAAGATGAAAATTGAGATAATTTATCTTATAAAGCCTCACTAAACTCGTTAACAGAAACTGACAAATATATTGAAAACTGTCGAGCAGTTTCAGTCATAAGTACATTAGATGCCCAAATCCAAAATAGAATACTAACAAATAGAATTTAACAACATTTTGAATGTATAAGGTGTTATTATGAAGGAGATATTTCCCAGGACTCTAAGAATTAACATTAGGAAATGTATTTATATAGTATATTCTATCAGCAGTTAAATAAAAGAAACATCCCGATAGTCCCAGTAGATATTAAAAGGATCTTTGATTATATTCACTGTGCATTAATCATAAACTCTGAGTCAACTAGGGATAGAAGAATAGTTTCTCAAAATGATAAAGAATATTAGTTCTAAAATGAGTCAACATACGCAAAGTATTATGTTTTCATGTAACCTTTCTGTTTAAACATTTCAGTCGTTTTTCGTTATACCATTTTATAAATTGTAAAATCCATATTGCAGCCTTCAGGGTCTTTGATTGGGTTTTACTCACCTCTCAGTGTTACCCCAGACACCCTTTCCATTGCATGCTTTATTCTACCCCAAGGCACCACTTGTGTTTTGATCTCTTTACCTGTAATGTTGGGCTTTCCTGTTGATAACATTTAACACCTTCAGTTCCCATAGAAATAGGCTATGGCCATACACAGTAGTAAGATTTTCTAATTATTTGTGTGTCACCAATCCATCTCCTTTTGACACTATTGCACGTCAGCTCATAACTTCTCTATTTCCTTTCTAACTAATGAATTTATAGGGAGATAGAAGTTTTTAGGTCTATTCCATGAGGTAGGTTTTAGAGACTAATATTTATGCACATCAACTGCGAATTCTCCAAAGTATAATTATTCAAGGGAGACAGGGCCTGCCTTCCATCTCAGAACACATGGATAGATACGGAGCAATAATAGGATCTGTAGGAACTATAATACAGACAGGCATGTGGTTTAGGTTTGAGCATTTAGTCATTCCTATCAAGATCCTGGATCTGGAGACGACAAAACATGGGCAGTTGCAGCAAGGCAGACCATGAACTCCTTTCTCTAGCAGTTGTGGTTGAGACAGTGACAAGGCCAATGGCAATTGCAGTAGCAGCATTGTCATCCATTGACTTTCTGTGACATGATATTGGCTGAGGTTTTAACTACCCAGATTTCAAGGTTTCATCCCATGGGATCATCGGCTCTACTATAGATTATGTGAGCTACACACTTTACTTTATTTGAATGCTGTTGGTTAAAAGCCCCTTTTAAAATGTAAAATAGAACACAGGCAAAGCTTCAAGTTGAACACGTAACCACCACTTACATCAACAAGCAGACTTTCCAGTCATTAGTGGAGCCCTCCAGATACCACATCTCAACCAAAGACCCCAAATCCTCATATGACCACTATCAACATTTAATGGTAATCCTGTCCTTGCTCCACTTTATAGTTTTATAAGGTCGATGGATTTTTAAATACTACAGTTCAGTTTATCTTTTTTGGAGGGTGGTTACATGTTTTAGGTCTTCTTTATTAAAGATCTCATCCGTGAATTATTTTTCCTGCAGTTTTTTTCTGTAAGAAGAAAACATTTTTCTTTTTTTTTTGCACTGGAAAAATGACAATGAAGCTCCAGGGGTGCCCGGGTGGCTAGGTCAATTAAGCATCAGCTCTTGATTTCGGCTCAGGTCATGAACTCACAGTCCTAAGATGCAGTCCCACATCGTGCTTGGGTTTCTCTGTCCCTCTCTCTTTTTCCCCTTTACCCACTCTCTCTCAAAGTAAATAAACATTAAAAAAAGAAAATGGAACTACAGCGTAACAAAAGTTGTGAGATGCAGCAATAATAATTCTAAGAGGGAAGTTTATACCAATAAACCTTTATATTCAAACAACCTAACTTTATCCTTCAGGGAACTAGCAAAAGAAGAACAAACTCAGCCCAAAGCTAGTAGAAGGAAGGAGATAACAAAGATCAGAGTGGAAATTAAAAAAAAAAAAAAAGTGAGAGACTAAAAAGACAATAGAAAAGATCAATAAAACTAAAAGCTGGGTTTTGAAACGATAAAATACATGAAAATTTAGCTAGACATATTAAAAATGAGAGAGAATTCAAGTAAAACTATAAATGAAAGTGTAGACATTACAACCAAATCTGTACACAATAATAGAAAGGACCATAAGAGACTATTCTGACTTAATTATACAGAACAAACTGATGGTTACTGGAGGTGGAGGTAGGCAGGAGGATGATTTATTTATTTTTGAAAGAGAGACAGCGCAAGCAGGGAGGGGGAGAGAGAAAGGGGGAGGACACAAGCTCCAAGGCAGGCGAGGCGTTGATAGCCCATAGGGCTGGAACTTAGGAGCTGTGAGATCAAGGCCTGAGCCAAAGTCATAAGCTTAACCAACTAAGCCACTCAGGAGACCCCAGGGAGATGGTTTAAATAGGTGATGGGGATTAGGAAAAGCACTAGGTTCTCTATGTAAGTGATGGATCACCAAATTCTGTACCTAAAACCACAATCGTGCTGTATGTGAACTGGCTGCAATTTAAATAAAAACTTGGAGAAAGAAGAGACTATTAAGAACAGTTATGCACCAACAAATTAAACAACCTAGAAGAAAGGGATAAATTTCTATACACATAAACTTACAAAGAGTGAGTCATGTAGAAATAGAAAATTTGAAAAGACCACTTACTAATAAAGAGATTGGATCAGTAATACAAAATTTCGCAACAAAAAATTAGGACCAGATAGCTTCATTGGTGAATTCTATCAAACATTCAAATAATTAATATAAGTTCTCCTCAAACTCTTAAAAAAATGGAAAGGGTGGGACCCTTCCAAATTCATTTTTGGATACCAGTATTTCCCTAATAACCAAACCAGACAAGGGCACTACAAGAAAAGAAAATTACAAGCCAATACCTACAATGTACATAGATACAAAAATGCTCAACAAAATATTAACAGCAAATTCAACAGTACATTAAAAGAATCATACACCATGAACAAGTGGGCTTATTCAAAGATACAAGGATGTTTCAGTGTCTGCAAATCAATAATATGATATGCCGCATTAATAAAAAGAAAGATAAAAATCTTATGTTTATCTGATAGATGGAGGTACAACAATTAACAAAATTAAACATCCATTCATAATAAAAACCGTCAACAAATTGAGGCGCCTGAGTGGCGCAGTTAGTTAAGTGTGTGACTTTGGCTCATGATCTCACGGTTTGTGAGTTCGAGCCCCGCATTGGGCTCTGTGCTGTCAGTTCACAGCCTGGAGCTTGCTTTGCATTCTGTGTCTCCCTCTGTCTCTGCCCCTCCCCCACTCACACTCTCTCAAAAAATGAATAAATGTTAAAAAAAATTTTTTTGAATTAAAAAAAATTAAAAAAAAAAAACCCTCAACAAATTTGGTTTGGAGGGAACACCTTCCTCTGTCCTTCTAGTTTCCTGTGAATTAATTATTTAATCTAGAGATTTTATCAGATTCAGTAGGCACATAGGCAGATGATATTATAAATATTTCTTTAGATTATTATACAAAAATACACTTATATAGGTATATCCAAGGAAAAGATATATCTACATATGTTGTATATGCATACATATCCAAATACACATAGAGGTGTGTGTGCGTGTATTTTTAATTTCCTTTTGGTAAGACTGTGTTGTAGTTGGCATTGCATTCTTTCAGTAAGAAGCACGTCATATCTTTTTGTCTTTTTGGTGATGTTATCAGTCAATTGTGCTTATATCCTAAATATATTAACTTATTAATGGCATTTGCACTGTATCCCTTCATTATTTGGCAGAAAAATGGATATAAATAAAAATAATTCTTTAATGTTTATATCTCAGAGCAGCTTTTATTAGAAGCATAGGCTAAATGGTTGAATTTTCATTCATTTCTTTTTAATGTTTATTTTTGAGAGCAGAGACAGAGAGAGAAAGAGAGAGAGAGAGAGACAGAGACAGAGTGCAAGTGGGGAAGGGGCAGAGAGAGAGAGAGAGAGAGAGAGAGAGAGAGAGAGAGAGACACAGAATCTGAAGCAGGCTCCAGGCTCTGAGCTGTCAGCACAGAGCCTGACTCAGGGCTCGAGCTCACCAGCCATGAGATCATGACCTGAGCCGAAGTCAGAAGCTTAACCGACAGAGCCACCCACGCACCCCTAAATGCTTGAATTTTTACCTAAATTTATGGATTTAAAAAAACTCTGAATTACTTCTTTATGACCCTCTAAATTTAGCTACCTTCTGCAAATTTTTTGGTTTATCTTTATTCTAGTATTTGAACTCAAAATTATATACCTTAAGTTCTAGTATATGAACTCACAATTATACATCTTAATACACCTTAAATTTTAGGTTTTACAAATAGGTATGTTAGACATTTTGAATTAATTTTTATATATGACAGAAGTTCAATTTTTCTTTGTATATAAGTATCCAATTGTCCAGCATACTTGGTTAAAAAGGCTGTCATTTCTTCCCTGAATTGCTTAGAACTTAGTGCTAAATTAGTCTATTTCTGTACTTTTTTTTTACGTCCTATGTATTTTTCTATCCTTATGTGTGCACCGTATTATTTTGATAAATGTCTCTTTGCAATAAGTCTTAAAATCAGTTAGAATGAGTCTTTGTACACGATTCTATTTTCTGTAAAGTTGTTTTGCTACTCTACTTACTTTGTATTTCCATGAAAAATGGGGGGAAAAGGAGTGCATTGTCTAATATCACCATAATTTATTTTATAATTCACATTTTGAAAAAAGAACTTGAGGCAGAATTATTGAAAAAAGATTACTGTTCTCAGGCAGTCACAAAGAATCTCCTGCTAAAGCCTTAAGTAACATTATACATTAACAATTTTTTTAAACAACATTGGTTAAATAGTACTAACTGTCAACTTTATTCATATTTCATGAGTTTTTCCACTAGTAAAACATTCACTTTATTATTCTCTTTATGAATATTGAGATAGAAAATTTTGTGAGTTGATTCTTAAACTCCAGGCACAGTGATAGGTTCCAGGCAAATGGATGTGATGATGACATTCCTATCGTCAAGATCGCAGTCTATTCAAAATATAGTTTAAAAGTGCAATAAGCCAATGCCACTTCAATTTAGCACCCGTGAAGACATTAAAAATTAAAATTTTATTTATCATCAAATGAGACAAATAAAGGCCTAATAGAAGGTTGTCTTTATTTATTTTTTTTTTCAACGTTTATTTATTTTTGGGACAGAGAGAGACAGAGCATGAATGGGGGAGGGGCAGAGAGAGAAGGAGACACAGAATCGGAAACAGGCTCCAGGTTCTGAGCCATCAGCCCAGAGCCCGACGCGGGGCTCGAACTCCCGGACCGCGAGATCGTGACCTGGCTGAAGTCGGACGCTTAACCGACTGCGCCACCCCGGCGCCCCAGAAGGTTGTCTTTAAAAAGAGTCTTCTAGGGGCGCCTGGGTGGTTCAGTCAGTTGAGCGTCTGACTCCGGCTCAGGTCATGATCTCGCAGTCCGTGAGTTCGAGCCCTGCGTTGGGCTCTGTGCTGACAGCTCAGAGCCTGGAGCCTGCTTCGGATTCTGTGTCTCCCTCTCTCTCTGACCCTCCCCCGCTCATGCTCTGTCTCTCTCTGTCTCAAAAATAAATAAAAAAACATTTAAAAAGAATCTTCTACTTGAAAAATGTAAACTTCAGCTTTTCCTGAGAATTGATTTTCTCAGGGATTTATCTTCTTTACTTTTCATTTCTAAAACAACGGGAGGCCTTGCGATGTGGCAAGGATCTATTTGAGTCCTATTATTTCTTTAACAGCCAGATGTCATTTTAATGACAATTTCAAAGGTACTGTTTTTTCCTCTTTAGCTTAATGTTGATTTATCATTTGAAAAAGTTATTATAAGTGATCTCCACATAATTTCTTTTGGATGAAAGGATACATACAGAGACTAAGAGTTTTTATATGCAGATAAGAATACATCTACAAATACTTCAAAGATACCAAAAAGAGATTTAGGGTGAGAGATGACATATTTTAAAATGGCATTTTAATTGTACTTACAATGAAGAAAACTCGTTTCTAGTTTTTATTGCTTAAAACTTTAACTGTATTTGCTGAAATTGCTAGCATTAACTCACATTTGAACTTAAACAGTTAACTTTTATTGACTATTTAACAAATATTATAATGTAAGAATTCAGCTTTTATTCACCTCTTGAGAAAATCTATAAGTAATTAAATTGTTACCAATTGGCAAACATAGCAAAATATTTCCAGGAAATAACATTCTGTGACTGGGCTAGAAAGTTTCTTTTCTATCTATCTGCAGTTACTTGGGTAATGGGGAATTATAAAGGAAAAGTTAACTCTTCAAATTATGTAAGGCCAAATTGGGCAACATAGTGCATGAGTGAGTGGGATATTTCTAAGATCCCTCTTTGGTGTTGCACATCATCTACCCTACCCCTTTCCTACTAATACGTACTCTTCCCATTTAAATTATATAGTAGAATATGAAATAATTCAAATTCTGGAGGCACCAATAAATAATTTCAATACTCTACAGTAGAGGGAGGTATGGAGAATTTTATATTTTCAAGCTTATTCTGAATTTTTATGTCCCCTTCGTTAGTATAAGCTAAGTCTTTTCTCATTGGACAAATATGATATTGAAAAATATTAAGAGGTTATATAGCCTATTAAGCCTTTTCAATTTATTAAACCTAGAACAAAAAGCATATGAATCCTAGATTTTCTCCAAAATAGGATATACAGAATAGTGCCAGTCATTTACATGCCAGATTTTTTTTTATGACATTGCCCAATAAATTCAACAAATCAGTGCCTCAATATTATGGTCAACAAATGTACATAATGTATCAGAATGACAAAATATCCACTAGAAATGGAAAAGCAACTGTAAAAATTGTGTTAGATCATATAAGCAAATGAGAAAAATTATCTGTGTTGCATTTTTAGCCCTTATCTCACTGTAATATGAATTTCTGTTGTGAATTAAATCCATTTTCTATTATTCTAATTATGCTGTTTTAAAGGTTATTTTGTCTAAGTTCAAATGTGGGAAAGAAAGATGGAGAAAATAGTGGTTTAAAAAGAAAAATGGTCCTGTTTTAAACATATAAAAAAAAATGTACCGGTTGTCCGTTCATGGCTAATGTTTGGAGAACAAAAACCTTGTCATTCTGGATTGTTTTGCTGTTATTAGTGGCTTTGCTCTTGAGGTTATTTCAAACAGAGTTGTAGTTTTTGCAGTTCCAGCCATTGCATTTGCATTCCAGGCAGGAAGCATGAAAGAAGGCAGAAAGAGCATGTGCCCTCAATTTGAAGAATCTTCCTGAAATCACCCACTAATCTTCTGTTCATAGCTCATTAGTTAGAAATTTGCCACATGGCCAGAACTAGCTACAAATAGCATTTAAAATATATCTTTAAATCACAGTGGCAATTTGCCATAATAAAATTAGGGGTTATGCACTTTAAGAGGAGGTGGTTTAAAAAAAAAAAGAGGAAATTAGAAGTTTCTGCATAATTGGCATTTTAAAAATTAATTTTTTACATTGATCTTTGCATCTACCCACCTTACATAAAACTGATTAATTCAAATAGCTTGTCAATTTTTTTCTGAGGCAATAATAACATATGTTTATAAATAATAAATGTTTTATCCCTTCCTTGTGATCCTTTTACATTTATAATTTTTCCATAGTGAATTGAGTGCTGCTGCCAGTAAAATGTTAAATGGAAACTTTAATCTTTGATTCTAGGCTTTAATGGTAATGCTTCGACTAGTTTACTATTTGGCGTATTACTTAAAGGTAATTCATTCAAATCTTTTTCATATGGTCTCAAATAGTATATATAAAATGGAAATAACCTTTAAAGGTTTCCTAAAACTAAAAACTGTGTAAATCATACGAGATTTTAGAACAGGCTCTTCCACAGCAGAATGTTTGTGAAACTTTGTTAGTAGTGTCAATAGAGAATAGGATGAAAATAATCCAAAGTAACAGGCTTAGACAACACATTTTAGATATGTCACTGTAAAAACCATCAGAGAAATGGGGCAGAATTTGCATCAGGATTTTGGATCATGTCTAATAAACACCGAGAATAACACTACCCAAGGGAGGTTATCTGAGGATTTATCTCTGAAGGAACCCTCTGTCCCAATATCAAATTCCTGCCAAGTCCTGGCTTTTTAATTGTTTCCCTTGTTAACTATGAATAGATAGTCAAAACTCACGAGGTATTTGGGTAAAGTCTAAAGCTGACAGAGACCATAATTAATACATAGATAAAATATATTTTATACATTTTTAATACATTACAGAAAATGTTTAAGAAACACTATTTTAGATGTAAGATACTATATTTGTGCAACAAGTCTATCAATATTTTTCACCTGTGTATTAAACACAGGGTGGAGCGGTGCTTGGTGGAGAAGTCAGTGGAAGGCTTAAGGTTAAAAAACAAAATCTCAAAAAAACTTAAAACACAGTTATATAATCTGAGAAAAGATACAAGATCAGACCATCTAGAATAATCAACATCATAAGAAAATATTACATTCAGAATAACAAAGAGAAGTTGAGATGAGGAACAAGGCAATAATGCAAAGTAATTTCACCTGAGTGAGAAACATGTTTCCTTAATAAAAGGCTCTTGGAACGATGGACACAATGATTAAAGAAAGAACCAATGAAAATCATGTCATTGAGTTGTTAAATAACACTAAGATGGAAACGGGAAGAATATGTTAAAAATGACATTTAAAAATTTTGGAGTAAGAAAGACATCAGATTTTTCAAGGGTAAGAGCGACACTCAAAAGCAAGTAGAGTAACATATCTTCAGATCCTCAACCTGGAATTCTAAATGAAGGTAAATATCATTAAATTGCAATTGATTAAAGATATTTTAAACATCTCAAATCTCTAACATTTGTAATCTACACAAAATAATAGGATGCTATTGGAGAATTTGACATTCTTAAAGAAGGGGAAGGACAAATATGGAGGAAGATAGGGAATCCAGGAAAAATTCAACACAGGAAAAAGACAAAATGGAAAGTCACTGTAACAGTGAAGGAAATTCCCAGAACAGTTGTGCAGCAGGTGTATGGGGCAATCTATCCAGCAGTATTATAGAGCACACCTGCAGAGATACCTCCAGAGGAGAAAATGCTGTCCAACGAGGCAATAAAACCGAGACAGAAAGATATATTCTAAATGTGTAGGTGTAGTAATTACTAAAAAGTGAGAATACTGTATAATCACCACACTGGTTAAGAAATAAGAACCCGTGACCCAAAATTGTCTCCTGGTAACCAATCCAGTGAATATCACAACCATCCTTTCTCCTCCTCGATCCTGTAATTGGCTAATTTCAAATGGACTGTCTCCCAGTTTGCTAATTCTTTCTTCTGCATGATTGTATCTGCTGTTCAAGCTCTCCTATTGAATTTGTCAGTTCTGTCATTGTATTCTTAAGCTTCTGGGTTTCTGTTGGGTTCTTTTCTTATGCTTTCTATTTCTTTATTACACTTTTCATTTTACTCATGCATTGTTTCCTAATTTTGTTAGTTTTCTATGTTCTCTTGCATTACATTGAGTTTCTTTAAGATGATTATCTTGAAATCTTTGTGCATGCAATTCGCAGATCTCCATTTCTTTGAGCCAGTTACTGGGACTTCATTACTTTCCTTTGATGTCATATTTGCCTGATTTTTTGTGATCTATGTGGCTTGCATTGGTGTCTGTGCATTTGAAAGAGCACGTACTTCTTCCAGTCTTTATAGACAGGTTTAAACAGGTAAAGAAAGTTCTTCTGTCAGACGAGGTTACCTCGAGGATCACAGTTACACTAAATTGGAGTTGGCTAACTGGAGTCAGGTCACAAAAATACGGGAGGCTATTGCTATATCCACAGTGGGGTCTGTGGATGGGAGGCTTGTTACCAGGGACTTAGGTATGTATGGATCCTGTTTGGGACTACCTCTAGAACCTTATTCCGTAGCCTGACTCTGAGACAAAGGTCTGCTTTCAAGTCTGTAGTTGGGTGTACAGATGTGTATGGCTTCTGTCAGAACCCTGGAAGGCCTTTGCCACTTCGTTGGGTAGATCCCTGGGAGGGAAGGATTGGCCTCACACCGTGGCTTAGAGGGGCTAGAGCCAAATCTCAGGGCTGCCTCAGGGTCCACAGTTGGGATGTAGGTCTGTAGATCTCATTCTAGAGGCACCGATGGGTGTGTCTTCTTCCAGATCCCTGAGTATGCAAGACTGATCTTTGACTTAACTTGGAGGAGCTGGAACTAAGTTATAGGACCATTTGAAGATTTGTAATGGGACTGAGGTTGGTGGTTTTACCTCTGAGGACACATACAGATATGTCTTCTGGGGTCTGTGTGCAGACAGAACACCTGTTGAACTATGAGTGGTAGGAGCCAATTCAGGATCTGCTATCAGACCAAGGGTGGCTGGATTGTCTCTGGGGGCACTAATGAGCTCCCAGGTAAGTAGGATTGTCCATGGATTACAGCCATGAGTGGCTGGAACCCAGACACAGGGCCATTTCAGAATCTCCAGTCAGACCAAGTTCTGTAGACTTGCCTCCAAGGACTCCAAGACTGCATCGCAGAGGGACGGGAGCCAGGTCATGGGCCATTTCAGGGTCCAGAGCCAAGACTAAGGACTGTTGGCCTGCTACCTGAAGCATGGTGGCATGACTTCCAGCCACTCCTTTGGCAAATGATGCTGGTGGTAGGACAAAGGCCAAGGGGCCCTGTAGCCAAGTCCACAAGTATATGGAGCTATCGCCAGGTTTATACCTGGGACCCGGTTGCTGAATCAGCTACCTTGGTTCAGCCTTGCTTCTCAAAACACTCCTTGATCTTGAACTCCACCAGCATTTCACAATCTACCATCTGGATCCCCAAGCTCCCACAAAGGTCCTTTCTTTTGTTCAAGAATTGTTGTCAAATTATTGCTGCTAAGGGGAAACACCAACAAGGGACCTCATATTTCACCATCTTGCCGATATTCTCACATTTACTTTTTTTAAATTCATATCTGTGCCATAAGTCTGTTAAACAGATCCTTGTGTATCTGGTTATATTATCTGTTTGTTTTGTTTTGTTTTGGTTATTCCATGCCTAGTTATTTTTTTATGGACTACCAGCAATTATTCATGACAAGATAAAGGTAACCTGAGATTTTAGAGGACGCTTTTATAGCAAGAAGATTGATTTTTCTTCTAGAAAGCCCTTATAATAGGAAGCCATTCCTTAATACAATTAGGGCTTAGCGATTTAAAACTGAGCTTTGACCTTTTATGTTGGTTGATCTATTTTATTCTGTTTTGATATACTTGTAGGGTAGAGCCCTTTGAGGACCTCTCTGAAAGACGTAGATATTTAATAGGGTCCCTGCTCCTTGACAGGCCTAAGCTTGGGTAATTATTCAAGTTGAGGAAAACTCTAACCAGCGTTTTACCTTCTTATCTGTGCCTGTGCCCTGCTTATTTTTAATCCCAAAATTTATAAATGAGGGAAGGAATCTTATATGTCACACTTGATTCTCCATGCTCCTCCTCACTTCAGTAATTTAGACTCACAAATATTTCTGTTGTGGTAGTTCTGTGATGCTTTCAAATGTATTATTTTTTCTTTTTCTCCGCTGAGTGTTAATTTTGAAGAACCTATTTCAGCATTGTTGTAATCACAATTCCTTACGGAAATGTTACATGCCCTTTTAAGATAATCTGATATTTACACTTTACCTCAATCTTCTAGAATGTACCACACTATTGTTATATTTAGTACACCTGTCTGAACAATTAAGTTGGACTTAATTTTTTGACATAGATTCAACAAATGTACAGATTTCTCCAAAAATTTAGATAATTTAGTATATTTTACAAGTTCTTTTAAAGCAACGCCAATATATATCTATGAGTAAAATAAATTTCTGTTCTATATAATTATTTTGTGTTACTTATGGCAGTTAAATAGTTGAAATGGTATTGCTATAAGATAGAAATATGTAGCTATCCCTCCCTCTCACTTTACCACCATTAACTTTCTTTTCTGCTTAAGAAAACCTAAAGGAAGGCAAGTAAGGAATATTTTGAGGTTGCACAAGAGTGTATTTCACAAGGTATCACAGAACTACCATGACAGAAATATCTGTAAGTCTAAATTACTGAAGTGCGAGAGAGCCTGGAGAATTGAGTGTGACATATAACTTCTCTTCTCATTCAAAAATTGGGTGATTACAACGTTGGAGCGAGTGGGGCCTGAATACGGGTCATTTGTCATTTGTCCTATGATATTACAGAGGGAGGAAATGCAATATATTTTGTTCTACTTTATTTCATTCCTTCATTTTCAAGCAACATTCTCAGTAATAGGATATAGGGAATGCGATGTAATGATATAATATCAACAAGAAGAAATGAAACATCACCCAGAGGAAAGGTAGCAGACCCCAGAATGCTGAGGCCTAATTTTAAGGATTTTTAAGAGCAGTTGTGTGAGGGTTACCCCAAATGTTCCATAGCTAAAAAATATATCAAGATCTGAATAAGTAGAGAATAACTACTGATTGATGAAGTATTTCCCTTAAGAAAATAAATATTTCTGTATAATATCACTATTATCAAAGAGCAAAATGCAATATAATTGCATTAGTATAAGGATAATATCTGTAACATTGATCAAATTTATTACAGCTATTATTGAAATCATTACAGCAAATATGTAGATAGATTATCACTTCTGTGCTGAGGCTAAATTGTGATTAATATGTCTACCATAGAATTTTATAACTGAAGGGATACGTAGAAGTGATCTTTTAACCACACTAACTTACAAGTTTACCAACTTAGAATTCTATTTTATTTCAAATTTGGGGAATATAGGTGAGGTGATGAGTTAAGAACTTGATTTTTAAATGAAATTTGAATATAATAGGTTTCTAGTAATTTGTTCTGTGGAGTGATTTGGAGAGCGAACTTACCTGCCCATAAGAAAGTAATGCTATATTAATTAAGTACATGCTACGAAGCACACCTAAACATTTAAATAATATATTTAGTTCATAATACATAGTTTGTAGCCAGTGTGTAATTCAGTATCTATAAATTACTTCTTATGTTAGAATTGAGGAACATTTCTTGAAAGGCCTAAACATAAATGTCAAAAGATCTGTCTTCAGATACTGGCTGTTAAGTTGTTTTGACCTAGAAAAATAAGGATATCAATGAGTAAAATCTGCATTGACCAAGTGGAATAATCCTCTGATACTTCTCAAATTGTTTTAATAAATTATCAGATAAGTTGACTATATTTATGGGAATCTATTTCTGCTCGTTTTATTCTGTTCCATTGATATATTTGTCTTTTCTTTCACCAGTCTTACAATGTCTTAAATACTATATCTTTAGAGTAAGTTTTAAAGTCAGGTAGCTTCAATCTTCTGAATTTGTTTTGTTCTTCAATAATATGTTGGCTATTCTGGATAATTTGCCTCCCCATTTAAACTTTGAAATCAATTTACCAATATCCATAAAATATCTTGCTAAGGTTTTGATTTAGATTGCATTGAATCTATAGATGAAGTTGGAAACAACTACTTCTTGACATTATTGAGTCTTCCTATCCATGAGCATGGAATAGCTCTCCATTTTTTAGGTTTTGATTTAAATTATCATTTTTAAATTATAGTTTTCCTTATATAGATATTGCACATATTTTTATTAGACTTATATCTAAGTATTTCATCTTTGGAGTGTTTATATTAGTGGTATTATGAATTTAATTACAAGTGCTATTGAACATTGTTGATATATAGGAATACGATTGACCTTTTATTTATTTATTTTTTTTATATCATCTTTCTCTTCCCAACATGTCAACATGTTATCCTAAATAAAGGACCCTCTACAACTACCAAACTACCATTTGTCATGGGATAAATTACTTACTGCTTTACCACTAACCCCTCAAAACTTAGTGGCTTAAATCAGTAAACAATTGTAATCTGTGAGTCTGCATTTGGGATTGGACTGTGTTAGGTGGTTCTTCCGATCTCAGCTAAATTCACTTGGATGAACATTTATATACAACTCGCTGACAGGCAGTGGCAGACAATTTAAGTGCCTGACAGTTAGCTGGTCCTTAGATGAATTTGGATAGTGGGGCCATTATCCTTAAGCAGTATAGACCTGATTCATTCATATGTTAATAGTTTACAGAGTTCCTAAGAATTGAGGACAAACAACTTGTGTCACAATTGTTAACATAATATGAGCCAAAAGAAGTCACATAACTAATCCCACTCCAAAAAAGTTGGAGATCATTCAAAGATATACAGCAAGTATTTTAGGTGAATTTGTACCCATATTTGCTACCACCACGATATTCTGTTCCTTTGTATCTATCTTTCCTTATAAGCAAAATGAAAATAGTAATAACTCCTGTATAAGGTTCTTATGAGATGTAATTAATCACTATTTTAAAGTACTTAGAATAAAGCCTAGCAGATACTAAGCATTGATATTTGCGGTTATTACTGTTGACATTGTTGCAAAATAAAGGAATAGTCTGTAGGTGTGAAATTTCAGTAAATAAATTTCTTAAAGGGGCATCGCTTCATTCTGCTCTTTCTTCAAATGCCATTTGAAGAGTCTGGCTTCTGGTTAAAACATATACATGATTTTTCATTATGGATCACAGGCAATTATGGAAGCTTTATTTGGAGTCCTCACAGGGGAAGCGGCTTTCCCCACGTGGTGCACAGCTACTGCACTGCGGTCTCTGAAGGGAGTTGGAGTCCAGGACTCAGGCCCTTCTGGCCGGTCATGCTTCTTTGCTGTATTTACATTCTGAGCCCCAGTACACTTCGTTTGAATGTCTCTGGATTGGGGCCTAAGGCGGAGAACATACTCAGGTACCTTGGCTGACATCATCTTATTGGAGGGAAGGGGCAAACTTTGAGATGATCTGTTCTGACTCAATACTCAGCCCTGTAGGGGCGCCTGGGTGGCTCAGTCGGTTGGGCGTCCGACTTCAGCTCAGGTCATGATCTCGCGGTCCGTGGGTTCAAGCCCCGTGTCAAGAGCCGACAGCTCAGAGCCTGGAGCCTGTTTCAGATTCTGTGTCTCCCTCTTTCTCTGACCCTCCCCTGTTCATGTTCCCTCTGTCTCAAAAATAAATAAACGTTAAAAAAATTAAAAAAAAAAATACTCAGCACTGTTCACACTCTTACCTGTTCCTCTCTTACCTTCCCCATACTTAGAGTCCGTAAAACTACAATTGTAGGAGTCTTTACACAGGGTTCCTTGGCAGAGGGACAACTGCCACCTGTGTGCTCAGCCACCTGACCCAGTGTTTAGGGATGGTGGGTGGAGGTGGTAGCGAGCCCTTTATCCAGTCTAGCCTCTTGCTTATATTATCATTACAAGTGATTAAGGGCTTGGTTGTTACTTTTGTTTTTAGCCTGTTGCTTTTTAATATCATGAGAGAGCTGAGCTGCCAGGTATCAGGTTAGCCAATTAAAGCAATAAATTAGTGTATTACATGTAATTAGACACAGGTATAAATAAAAAAGCAATGTAAGGTGATTGTGAATTATGGAATTACTTGTTTTTGTGAGCTTGGTCAGGGAAGGCTCCTGTAAGCAGGTAATGTTAGAAATTTACTATAAATAATCATAAATTATAAACACATTTATCTGTTTATAGACACACTTTCTGTGTCCCCATTTTGATATAAACAACCTGTGGAAAGAGAACTTATCTTGTTATTTGTTCTATTTCTATCTCTAGTGTCTAGAAGAGTGCCAGGTATCACATATGTCCTCTATAAATGTTTATTCACTATATTAATGAATAATGTTTTCTATAGTCAGTAATTTAATAATACTCATATCAGAATTACTATGAAGAAGGAGAATGTATGCGTCTCAATATTGTGGTATTATTTGGGTCTTGTGCGATTATGTCCTGTGTCTTTCACCATGTGTATGTCGTCTTTGGAAAAATGGCAATTAAGATCTTTGGGTTTTTTGGGGGTCCTGGGTGGCTCAGTCAGTTGAGCATCCAACTTCAGCTCAGGTCATGATCTCATGTTTCGTGAGTTTGAGCCCCTCATCAGGCTCTGTGCTGAGAGCTCAGAGCCTGGAGCCTGCTTCTGCTTCTGTGTCTCCCTCTCTCTCTGCCCCTAACCCACTCGCATTCTGTCTCTGTCTCTCTCAAAAATAAATAAAAACATTAAAACATTTTTTTAATAAAATAAATCTTTGGGTTTTTTTTGTTTTGCTTTTAAGTTATATGAGTTCTTGATATATTTTGGATATTAGTCTCTTATGAGGTATATGATTGGCAAATATTCTCTCCCACTTAGTAAGTTGCTTTTCATGTTGGTGCTTTCCTTTGCTATTCACAAATTTGTTAGTGTGATACAGTCCCACTTGTTAATTTTGCTTTTGTTACTTTTAATGTCAGATTTAAAAACTCATTGTTAAAGCCTATGTGAGGGGAGCTTACCGCCTGCGTTTTTCTTCTAGGAATTTTTGTGGCTTCAGATCTTATGTTCAAGTCTTTTAAGCAAATTTTAAATAAAACAAATAAAAAAAGAAACTTTACTAGTAGTACTATTTATCATCGGAATAATGGACCAAAACATTCATCTGCCCCAAGCAAACAAATGTAAGCAATTGATCTTAATCAATTTTGTGTGTCTGTGTCTGTGTCTGTATCTCTGTGTGTTTGTGTGTGTGTGTGTGTGTGTGCACGTGTGCACACACCCAAGTCTGTGTCCACTTTGAAAAATATGGGTTGGAGGGAATGTCAGAGGATTTGAGATAGAGAAGAGACCAAAAGAAACATTTCAATGTTAAATCTTTGTGAAAGTCTCTCTGTTTTGATACAATCCAATGTTTTTATGAAGTGTTGGCCTAGAGGGTTTGAAAGTATCATTATGCTTCATTTCTTTCTGCTTTTTCTTACTTAGTTATAAACTCTAAGACACTACTTGTCATATATATATATTCACATACATATGTATAAAATATATAAAATAAATATATTTACATTATATATATATATATATATATATATATATATATATATATTATCTCTTCACACACATACCACGTTCATTGTTTGTTCATGAATTTTTTCCTATCCATTTAATCTCCATCTTCTGATACATCAACAGCAGGGAGCTTTCATTTGTTATTTGTTTAAATCTCAAGTCTTCTGAAACATCATGTTTAATGGCATTAATTTCAGCTTCAGTTAGCAAGTTTCCTTTCATGATGGCTTGTCTCCAACCTGTTATATTTTGTTCATTTATTTAATCTAGTTGTCAAGTCAGGATATTTGTTGATAAATGGCTAGAATATTTTCTGTCTCTGTACGATTGTAACATTTTCTGATTGAATACCTCCTCTAAAACAGCATTTACTGTAATCTTATGCTTAAAAATTCCAATTACTGGGACTTTTTAGGTATAGAATTCTGATGATTGGGCTTCTTGCATCTGCCAAAATAATTTAACCACTTACATTAAAATGTCCTCAGGGCTTAAATTGTTTGCAATACATTGTATTTTTGAAGCTTCTAGTAATTGGGTGAATAATGACTCATTCTTAGATTTATTTGACTCTTAAAGCTACATCAACCTAGCCTATGGCTATCTCTCTATTTTGTTGTTGAGTTATTGTTGTACAGCATTTTCGGATCACTTGCCTATGTAGGCATGGAAGAAAATATATGCGCCAGATATGATGTAATAACGTATAGCTTTGGAAAATTTATTAACATGTAGTACATGAGCATTATATATATTTAGAATGCATTAATCAATTTAGTCACAGGCACAGGCTTCTGGGTCATTTCAATAAGTATGTTACTTCAAAAAACATACACTTTCTAACATTCAGTTCATATTCCTGATACATATATTTATGTACATATACTTATAAATACACAAATGTGTAAATCAGCATACATTTATGCTAAATGAAAGATGATAGACACAAACTTGTACATTCTACTTACAAACTAAACTAATTGACAGTAGTAGATCTATTTCTCTGAGACCAGAGATAGAAGGAGGAATGGATTGCCAGTGAGCACAAAAACTTTCAGGAGGAATGATCATGATCTATTACTTCATTATAGTGGTAAATTTCGTGAATGTGGACAACCATTAAAACTCAAATTGTACCTTCTAAATTATTATTGCACTTTATTCTCATTGTAGATAAGCTATTCCTAAGTATATTTCACATGGTATATACCTTATAGTACATCTGGATGAATACAACCCGATGCATTTTAGAGGAAATGTAGATTCTATGTTAAACTTTAAATCTCCATTTTGCCAATTCCACTAACTTCTAATGCAAGCAGCAATCATATCTCTGGATAATAGTCTCCTTAATATTCTTACTCCCAAATATTAAATATTTTTAAACAAAGCCAGGATAAGCTTCCAAATTGATGATGCCTGTTCTGTTTTTAAAATACGGACTGTATCTTCTGGGCATTCAGGGTAAATCCCAAAATCCTTACCATAGTCTGAAGGATTCTGAATGTTCTGGCAAGCACAGGCATTTCCAGCTACAGTTGTGTAATCTGGTCTAAGCCACACAGTCATTATTTGATGTTATTCAAACATACCAAATTCCTCTCCACACAGGGACTAGGTATAAATGCCATAGTTTGAACTGTGATTATTCCAACCCTACTCAGAAGTTATTTAAATGGCTCCTTGGATATCACCCTGGATTGGTTTGAACCACCTTCTCTAGTTATACAATCTCATGACTCTGTGGACTTCTTGTCTGTAGTATTTCCCATATGGGACGCTAATTGAACCTTTGTGGCGTCATCTGCTTTCTTTTGATTGCATGTATTTTTATTTTGATATATCGAGATATAATTAGCATGTAATGTTGTATAATTTTAAGATTATGATATAATTTGATACACATAAATATTGCTGAGTTATTTCCACAATGTTAGTTAACCCTGCCATTCCCTCATATAATTGCCTTTTTTTGTAGTGATAATATTTAAGATATACTTCTTAGAAACTTTCAAGTGTAAAATAGAGTATTGTTAATGTGAGTCACCATGCTGTACATTTAGGTCCCTAGAACTTACTCATTTTATAACTGGTAGTATGGACCCTTCGATCACCGTCTCCCATTTCCCTAATGCACTAGTCTCTGACAACCATCATTCTACTTTCTGTATCTGTGAGTTAAGCATTTTTTTAGATTCCACATGTAAGCAAGATCATACAATATTTGTCTGACTTACTTCACCTGTCATAATGCCCTCATGGTCCATCCATGCTGTTGCAAATGGCAAGATTTTCTTCTTATGGTTAAATAATATTCCTGTGTGTGTGTGTGTGTGTGTGTGTGTGTGTGTGTGTGTGACATTTTTGTTATTCTGTTTATCCTTTGGGGTACACTGAGATTCCCATGTCATGGTTATTGTGCATAATGGAGCAATGAATAAGGAAAGGAAGTGAAGATACCTCTTTGAGATAGTGATTTTGTTTCTTTCAGAAATATACTCAGTAGAGGCTGAAGTCTGGGATTGTGATGCCTCCTGCTTTGGTCTTCTTCTTCAAAATTCCTTTGGCTATTCGGGGCCGTGGGAGAGAGCCAAAGCATAAGAGACTGTTAAAAACTGAGAACAAACTGAGGGTTGATGGGGGGTGGGAGGGAGGGGCGGGTGGGTGATGGGTATTGAGGAGGGCACCTTTTGGGATGAGCACTGGGTGTTGTATGGAAACCAATTTGTCAATAAACTTCATATAAAAAAAAAAAAAAAAAAAAAAAAAAAAAAAAGAAATATACTCAGAAGTGGGATTGCTGGGTGATATGGTAGTTCTATTTTTAATTTTTTGAGAAACCTTCATACTTGTTTCCATAGTGGTTGCATCAATTTATACTCCCATCAAAAATACACAAGGGTTGCCTTTGTCCACATTCACATCAACGCTTTTTAGCTCTTTTTGATAATAGCCATTCTAACAAATGTGAAGTAGTGTCTCATGGTTTTGGTTCATATTTCCCTGTCATTTATAAAATTATTTATGCACTGAACATGTACAGTGATTGGGGCAACCAAACACATATTTGGAGATCATTGGAAGGTCTTGCTCAGCCTATTCTAGGTGGCTCTTTAAATTACGAGAAAAGAAGTAGTTCAAACAAAATATAGAGGGAATATTTTTGGACTTTTCTTTTTCTTCGTCAGGAAACTAGAATAAAATGAGGGCTGGGAGTGGAAAGAACAAGCTAACATAGAATACAGTTATTCTTAATATCACAGGTTTACTCTATATACTGCCCGTTTCCATTCTTGAGGAAAGAAATCTGACTTCCTGTTCACAAGGAAGATGCATGATCACATTAGTAGATGAGCATTCATTTCAACATAATAAATAAAAACTAATAGCAGTTTGAAATCAAAACTACCTGACAGGTGACTGCTTCTTCATAAAAGATTATTTTACATGAGTCGATAATTTGGGTTATAAAAAAGTTCTGCCAGTCTGAATTTTAGCATATTAAATCACAGCTCACTATAAAATTTTATTACAAATATTTTTCTGGATAACAAGTTTGGTGGTTTTTATAACCTCCAAGTCTTTTTTTTTTTTTATGTTTGTTTATTTCTGAGACAGAGAGAGACAGAGCAGGAGTGGAGGAGGGGCAGAGAGAAAGGGAGTCACAGAATCAGGAGTAGGCTCCAGGCTCCAAGCTGTCAGCACAGAGCCAGATGCAGGGCTTGAACTCACAAAATGAGAGACCAGGATGCTCAACCGACTGCACCCAGGCACCCCTAACCTCCAAGTCTTATAAGATGTTCATTGGTTGAGGAAAACTTGACTAATCACCCTGAAAACCAATGGTGCATTTTTAATGTCATTTTACCATGTAATATTCTAGATGTTTAAAGCAAAGTTGATGTTATTCAACATATATGTATGTTTGGGTGAAGCAGGAAAAATTTGTGTGCTTCCTTAACAATTATTTAAATTATTGTAATATCTAGAAACACATTTAATATTATATTTGAACGTATTTTACATTGGATGGTACGTATTTTTCAGGTATAAAAATGTTAATTACTGACAAACCACTTTGGGAAAGAAACAATTCATTTACACTCTCCTTATTTAGGTCATAACATAGAATGCATCTGATTTTTATATCTTCTTTGTTCCAGTATACCAGAGTTTATTAGGAGCATCTAATTAATAAAGCTTCACGGTAAGCATTTTAGGAATGAAACAATAACCCAAATAAATATAATTAGAAGACATTTATTGAGAGCACAGAGGACAAAAAGAATATAATAGGAGATAGGTAAGATTTCAAAAAGAAAGTAAGTGATAATTGAGCTGAGTTTTAAATATTTAAGAATGAACAGGCAGAAATGAGTAGAGAACATTGTAAGTGAAGTGATACAAAAATTGAAATATTGGGAGTAGAGAAAAAAATTAACAGTAGAGGATTTAGTTTGCTAAATTCAATTGTAAAACTGTATTTTGTAAGCCTTAATGATTTAACATTGATGTGTGTGTGTGTGTGTGTGCGCATTTTCGTGTGTGGTATAATTATATTTTGTTTTATATCACAGCAGTATACTTTACACGTAAATATTTGACATACCTCTATGATATAAAATATACAGATACATTTTATATTTAAATCCATTTTTAACTTCCTTTTTATATTTATTTGCAAACAAAAAAATCTATAAATACGGGAATAGATGTGAATATGGGTTGTGGGCAGATCTAAGCATAAGTGATGTGGACAGCACTTTCCCTGCCCTAATTGGGTTGAACCCAATATACCCTAGACTCATGAGCACTAATACAATGTACTTTTGTTTCTTCCAGTTTTGTAAATGTTGAAATATTTACTTCCACCTAAGCTAATACATATATAGTCACATGGTGACTATAAAATGACAGTTAATTTTTTGTACATTAGAGCATGGGAATGTGTATGCATTTGGTCTATTCCTAAAAATCTTCTGATCATAATATAAATCAAATTTACAACATTGGTCCATATTATATTAATATAAAAGCATATGTGCAATAAAAGAAATTTACTGCTTTTAGATAATTTCTGTAGGCAGAGTGGACTTTTTCATTAGATTTTTTTTATTTGAATATGACTCTATAAGAGTCTAGATTTAATTTGCAATTAAAATAAAATTGAACTTTCAATTTTGGTAATTTCAGAAATAAAGAAAGGATCTAATAACATCAACCAAAGAGTTGTTAATGTGACACTGAAAAAATGTTTTACCCTGTGGGTATTTTTTTCCCCTACGGTATTTATTTCAAATAGTTATTATAGAAAAAGATGGAATGTGTTTTTTGGAAGATTTAAAAAAAATTGAAAGAAGAGTCAAAGTGTAAGTGAATATAATTGAATAGTATGTTATTTCCTTCAATATCTTATATTATGAAAAGCTAAAGTATCCCCTTCATATGCAATTTAAATATGGCTATTTGGGGGAGCTATTGGTGCTGAAAAGTAATTTGGAGCTTCAGACAATGCAATTTTATTATCTTACAGGTCTAGAGACCAGAAATCTGAAATGGGGTTCAATGGGCAATAAGATACTGGCAGGGCTATGCTCCTTCTGGACATTCTAAGGGAAAATCTATTTTCTTGCTTTTTCCAGCTTCTAGAAGTTGCCCACATCCATTGATTTGTGGCCCTTTCTGTCATCAACACCATCTGTATCACTCTGTACACACAAGTTTGAATCCCTCTGACACTAACTCTCCTTCTTCCCTCTCTCACTTGAGAGAATCCTTGTGATTACATTAGGCCTATCTGGATAACCCATATTATCCCCACCAAAATTTGTAATCTAATCATATCTGCAGTTGCTTTCCCCATGTCATGTAACATATTCACGGGTTCCAAGGACTAAAATGTGGACATTTGATGGTGGGGACGGGTGTAATTATTTTATGTATTGCAGGAGCCCTTGAACAGCTAGAATATAGTTTAAGAAAGAGAACAGTAAAAATCCTAAGACTCTTCCCAATTAAACATCTGACATCCCTAGACCATATTCTCAATGTTTACATTTTTATCATTTCCTTGATTTTTGTTTACAATTTACCACATGTCTATATACCTGTAAATATCACTTAATTTTGAATATTATAAAATAGCATTGATATGCATATGTAATATGTTAAAACTTACTATATTTGTTTACCTATTATCTAAAACAGTTTGATCGATTTTGATGTTTTCCCTTTTCTTAATGAAACCGGTACAGTTTTCTGAAACTATTTTAATGTGCATACAAAAGTATTTGTGTTTTGAAATGTCATAGAAGCATATTGTTCTCAGTTGAGAAAAGATATCTTTTAATTCTTCTAAGATTTCAAATCAAGCTTTTTCCTACGTGTCTATACCACACACAAGTTTATTTCCAAATCTGTGTATTTATATGGACAAAATGGGAAAGTGAAACAGTAGTTCTGGTGAAGAGGTTAAAATGTAAGACTAAATATTTCATGCATTATGCAGGTATTAAATATTATATAAAATGGAAGAATATAATCAAAGTAGCATTTTAGAGTAGTTCATATTGTCTGTGAGATGGGTATACACATATACAACCTCTTTGTCCTGTAAAAAAAAATGGAGAATGGAGAGTACTTAGGCTGACTTTGCTAGGCCTTTATCAAAAATTAGTTTGTAAGAATTGATCATAATAGAATGGAAACTATTCACATGGCCTCTTTTCTTCAGAATATGAATCACTTTGAAATAAAATATTGAAAACTTGCTAATTTTAACAAAAATTTATACAGAATTATTTTAATTTTTTACTTTAACTCCAGTATAGTTAACTTATTATTATTGTGATATTAGTTAGGATTTGACACTCTCAGAATTATTTTTATTAAGCCCATCATTATTAAACGGAGCCAGCTTAATACAGAAATTGTAAAATATTTCCCGTTATTCATAATAGATAAGAAATGGGAGTGTTTCTTCTGTTGTCTAGTCTGCATTTCAATGTTTTCAAGGTTCCACATCCTCCAGAATTTCCAAAATGCATGTTTGATTTCAAAATACTCTCTAACATTAGACAGTAGTGTTTGAAACATAGCCTTATTTTTTTTCTTTTTTACGATACTGGAGTATGTTGCATATTGTTTAAATTAAAGTGACATGGCAAAGATTAATTATTGGGGAATTATCTCCTAACAGGGATCTTGTACAGATTGCTTTTGTTCTTTCACAGCCTATTTTTATTCTGAGAGTAGAAGTTACCGCTCTGATGCGGCAGGGCGAGCAGCTCCCTTTGGTCAATTATCAGACATCTGCTTTTTAATTACGTACCACATAAATTGTTAACAGTGAAATCTAAGAAACTTATTCATGGTCTGGTTTAATAATGTGTGCGGAGAAGATCTCAGTGATTTTAAAAAGCATAGAAAGGATCATATTTCTTGCAAATAGATACTCTTGAAATAGCGTTGCCTAAATATGCAAATAATAGATACCTCACTGACAAATATTGAACACAAATTAATAATCAATTCAATCATATCATGTTATTTCTCATTGTAAGTAAAATTTTAAGATGCTCTTTAATTATCTAATTATCTAATAGAATATATGCATATTTTTACTATATCATTTTACTTAAATGGTATATATCATGATTACGCACATTGCTTCCTTTAATTTTAACACAGTGACACCACAGATCCATGGTAAAATAAAGTAAAACCTATGGTATATTTTCCAAAGTTACATACAGTTGAATAACTGGATGGAAATGCTTGAAGAGATACTGCCTTATTTTGTTTCTTAAGCAGTGTTTAAGGTTTATTACTATCGCTATCATTATTATTCCTCTTGTTTCCCTTAATATCTTCTTTGAAATCATCGCTATACATCACTTATGTCACCTTGCAAAGAGACAGAAAATTTGTAAGTAGGCATATCGAACACTGGTAATATATGTCTCTGGTCACAGTCTGGAGTCTTTAGGCCTCTTGAGTAAACTGTAACTTTTAATGAGGGAGTAGGATGATTTCCATATAAATCCATGATCTCTCCCAAGATTTCTCATGTCTTTCTACACTCACTAAAATTTAGATATTCAAATAACAGCCTTTCTGTTTCACAGGCATTCATAAAAATATCATAAGGTGAAATAATCAGCCTCCTCCCTCTCGCCTACAGAAGAAAATTTAAATGCCCTTTACTGGATAAGATCTTCTCTCTGAACTGATTCCATCATCCATATTCATGTTGTCATACTTTTATTTATTTTAGTCCACCATTGTTCCTCATCCTTCCTTCATAAACTAGAAATCTGAACCTATCCTATGGTTTAGCCTCACCATATTATTTTAATTCTCGGGGTACACCATAGATTCTCACTCCATCATGATCTTGTTTACATTGTTCAAAAATTATATACATTCTTTCCCTTCTCACTATCCCTGCTTTACAAATTATTCTTTAAATCCCAGCTTATTTCATCCTTTATTGAAAATGTTTGTCCAAGTAAATGAAGATTTCATGGCTTCCTTCTTTATTCTTCAACACTTGTAAGTTTATATACCTTATTTGAATGAATTACTCATAATTTATAATAATTATTTCTAGTTGCTGGCCAGAAATAGTCACATGGTCTTGCCTAATCATGAAGGGAATAAGAAGTGTATTCTTTCACTTTTCCCGGAAGTGAGGGAGGGATAACCACATAATGGTAAATTCTCTACCATAGTGTAGTATCATATACTGGATTGAAACAAATCAGCACATTTAATGGGTTGGGATTTTTTTTAAGTTTATTTATTTTTGAGAGAGAGAGAAAAAAATGCAAATGGGGTGAACTGAGAGAGAGAGGGAGAGAGAGAATCCCAAGCAGCCTCTGAATCATCAGCATGGAGCCCAACATGGGGCACCACGTGGGCCTCCAATGGGACTCAATCTCAGGGTCATGAGACTGAGCCTTTCTTGGGCTTAAGATTCTCTCTTTCTCTCTCCCTCTTCCTCTGCCCCTTCTACATTCACACTCTCTCTCTCTCACTTTCTCTCTCTCAAAAAAAATATTTAGTGATGATAGTATTGATATTGCTGGAAATCTCAAGGGCATAGAATTAGGTCAAATGGATGGACCACAGCCCTATTTACTCAATTGCCAGTACAATCCAGCAAACATGCAAATGCAATTGTCAGTAACTGCCGCTGAATATAGCAGTTTACACATTTGTGTTACAACTTTTATAAGTGTATTTTCTTCCATGGGCAAATTCTGTTTCAATAGAAACAGACCCATTTTTACTTATTCAGTGTGTATTTCTATAGAGAAACTAAAAGTAGACGGTGTTTTCTTGTTCTTTGGGAGAATCAATGAAGAAAAGAATTTCTAATTAGTGTATGTATTACTGGGCTTTTTTCCCCAAATAAGTATTCTTAGATGAATTAAATTGACCTTAAATTACATATTACCAGCTAAGCTCTTACCCTAAATATATGTAACCTCTTTTAAATTTCAGTAAAATTTTTAGGCAAGGCCATACGTGTAAGTGCTCTCTTATATTAACAAACTTTCTTAAGCTGTAAGGTAACAGTCTGTTCTCAATATCAGCGTGTCTGTGTCAGCACAGATAATAAGTACACACCACTCGCTTCTCTTTTCTATCCCATCTCTGTGCTAAATCTCTCCTCCCACTTACACTGTGTGCTGTCTATATCCACGTTTACAGATATACACCTTCTGTTTGCTGTCCACAAACTGTCCAAGAATAAGATGAATATATTCCTTCTCTCTTTTACTTACAAACCCCACGCCAGTCCCAAACCAAAAGATGAAAACAATTAAAAAGAAGTGTTTGTTAAAATATAAGCTTCAAGAAATGGCATCATTTGTGAAGGCTCACATAGTAAGTTATGTTGCCTCTCCATTTACATTTCTGAAAAATGAACTCTATTTTACGTGATGATACTTCTTAAGCTTAGGTATAAATCATTCCCAAATATCATCTTTGATTATACTGCTAGATTGCAACAAGAAGTAATTTTAATCGAGAATGTTTTAATGAATTTAATGTGATTTTATGTTTTTCAGAATATTTTGGCTTCCATAATGTTTTGATTTTTCAAAATTACCATCGAACAAAATAATCATCATATAGGTTGCATTACATAGGAGGAAATTGGCATACAGAAAAATAAATAAATTACTCAAAATTAATCTGCCACCTGTAATTCATGACTGCTAATCTCCTATCAGCATTTATGCCACTGGAAAAAACTGGCTTCTCTTCAGTTGCACCACTATTTTAAATAAAGAAGTGGTTTTATTGCCAAGAGAAAAGAAGTTGAATCCGTTGAAGGGGTTTTAATTCTTGCCTATGTGCCCAGCGATGTAAAAGGACTATTAAATACTTTGTTTTGATCTGAGAAATTACTCACATATTATGCTGTTTTACACATTTTATAAATTAGGAAACTGATGCTTAAGAAAAAATAACAGTTCCGTGGTACACACAAAATTATGAATCTGGAATTTCAACTCAGAGTCATCTGAGTCCCACGTAGTGCTACTTTTTAGCACTGCAGTAATTGTAGATCAGGAAAAACTACATTGTATTGCATAAGGATAAGAGGAAATCCCTTTAAGCACACATATACTGAATATTTAGTTGTCCATTTTTATATAACATAGTTAGTAATTTTCAAACTGACTCGGCCTGATGGCAGTTTTCTCCTTCCCGATACTGCTGTTTTAATCTCATCATTCTACTTTAAGTGTATTACTTATTCGTAATAGTGCTTTTTTTCTAGTTTTATGGAGATATAATTGATGCTTTATTGAGATACAATGTAGCACTGTATAAGTTAAAGGTATACATTGTGATAATTTGATATTGGTATAAATTGCACAATGTTTACCACAGTAAGGTTACATAGCAGTCCTTCTTCTCACGTAATTACCATTTCATGGTTTTTGTTGTTGCTGTGGTAAGAACATTTAAGACCTACTGTCACAGCTGCTTTCAAAAGTATAGTACGGTTTTGTTGACTATGTTGTACATGTTGAGCATGAGACCCCCAGAACTTACCGTATAACTGGAAGTCTGTTTGACCAATATTTCTCCATTTTCCCCATTCCCAGTCCCTGTTATCCATCAATCTACTCTCTTACTAGGAATTTGATGTTTGTGAAAATGACTTTAGATATAACACCATAAAATGGGCTCAGGATATAGTGACAAACCCCATATACCGAAAAACTCGTTCAATACAAACCTTTATCAAGAATGGGGAACTGTGGGTTTGCATTTTCCATTTTCAGAATGTATTTGGTTGCTAAATTCTACCAGATGAAAACAGATTATATTGTGTACCTGGCTATTCTTTCGTTGCTTTACACATCAGAATTATTTGTGAAAGGACTATCAAGGAGAAGTAGCCAATAGACAACACTGTGACTTCAGTCTGTGACAGTCCATTTTCTTTAGCCTTCCAAAAGTTCGATATACTCTGGTGATGTAGTAGCAGACGGAAAATGTCTTTCAGTATTAGTTTGTTAGGGAATTCAGCCATATGTTTGGAGAGCATATATCGTCTGCAGAAAAACCATATGAGACAACATGTAGATGTTATATTAGGTCAGCTGCAGCCACTGTTTAATTTACCTTTCATTTACCTTCTTCCATTAGTGGATTTTCAAACATTTGTCTTCTACAAACAATACTGTAACAACCCATCGCATATGTCTCGTACACGTTTCTGTAACGTACGTATGTAAAAGAAGTATCACTGTGTATATGTCTGTATATAGAATTTTGTTCTGTAATCTATAATTTTCTGGAAATATATTGAAATAACGCAATACAAAGGGAAGTTGACATAAATGAGTTCTGGAGTGATGGAGCCCAATCGATTTTTGCTGAGATGCTATTCATGTGTTTAAGTAGCAGTGTTTGTCATATTGCCTCTTCATTACATATGACCCGTATACAGTTGACAGCATCTCATTCATTGCTGTCTACAGTTCAGTGACAGATATTTGCCGTCAATGGTGAAAGAAACTTTTGCTTGACCATCAATCTTCAGAGTCCTACAGATAGGGAAATGATGAGATAGGTCAGTAAATAAATGGCGCAAGATAACAAATGACAATATAGGAGTTGGGCTTTGTTACTTGTAAAATTACTTGACTAAAGAAATCTGCGTTAGACTAAATATGGCCACAAAATGTTTAGTGCTACCCCCGTTAAGAAGGGAAGCCTATTTCCCTGTACACTCACCTGACCTTACAACTTGCTAGGTGGCAATAATGATCATGTGATGAGGCTTCTGAGTCTCCTTCCCAGGAGACCTTAAAGCGTCTGTGCTCTTGTTCTTGGATGCTGGGACTTCCAGGTGATGGAGGAGATTGGGTTGAAAGATCATATAGAGAAGTCAGCCAGTCCAGCCCAGCGCAGCCACCAGAGAATCTCAGGTGCACCAGAAAGCTCAGGTGAGACCAGCAGAAGAACTATTCATGACCCACAGAACTAGAAGAAATAAGAAATCATTCTTATTTTAAGCCACTAAATTTTGGGGTAGTTTGCCACACAGCCATAGATAACTCAGATTCTTCCTCTTGGTATTATAGAAATTAAAGACAATGTTTATCTGATAATTCTGTATATACTTCCCCAGTCTCTTAACTAACAATTAAGTCTGTATCTGGGTTTTTGTCTCCATAATCCAGCCTCCCTTCCATAGCCTCCTTCCCACAAGTAATTAATGGCAAGTTCTCAAAGAATTTTGTAACTTGTATTCATAATAAGTGTTAGTGGCTTTTTTTATGTTGACTATTTTTTAAAATGTTTACTATTTTGAGAGAGAGAGAGAGAGAGAGAGAGACCGAGAGACAGAGAGCGCACGCAGGGGAGGGGGAGAGAGAATACCAGAAGCAGGTTCTGGGCTGACGGTCTGACACAGGCCTGGATCTCACAAACCGTGAAATCATGATCAGAACTGAAGTCAAGAGTCGGACGCTTAACCAAGTGCCACCCAGGCACCCCAATATTAATGGCCATTATTATATACATAATATTTATGAAAAATAGTGATGTTATCCATTTTTCCTTTTAAACCATAAATTAGAAATCTTATTTTGAAAAATTATTAATTTGTATTACTCAATATATGTTCAGATTAAATAATCCAAATGTCTTATTTTATTTGCTTTTAAAATCAGAGTTTAGTTCAATTTTGGAACAATTAAACCACATGCATCTGTCATGTTGAAGCATTGTTGTCACTACAAACAATCCCTGCCTTTGTCCTGCTAGCCTTGGATATGATTTACCCTGTGTGATGCTTTTCTAACAGAGATCAAAATACCAATGGGACTACTACATATTTAAGTCCCTTTGATATAGCCACTCTGTTAAATTTGGTATATTCAGCAAATGGCATCCACAGCAGCTGACATTTAAGCACACTGTCATATGCATAAGTGAACAGGACCCTCCTGGGTTGATGATAGCAGAAGTTGCACTTGTGGCTCAGTTTTGGAAATCAGAATTACAAAGTAATTATAACCCAGCTCAGGCATTTTCACACAGTCCCTTCAGACCAGATCTCAGTCTATTCAAGAGGCACTATACCAAAGGTCTACGCTTCTATGCTAATGAGACGGGATGAATGTTCCTTTTTTTTTGAGCCAATGAGTAAAAATCCATTGCTCCCTGGGAAGATTGGTTATTACAAGTTTCTTGTTTTTGTAATTCATCCAAGTGGTTTAAAGTCTTGTGGCAGGAAGATAGCTCTGTGGCTTGAAACAAGAGCATCCCCACCTGGGAGTCTCAGGCTAAACAAAAGTCCAGATGAGGCACAGTGATTGGTAGCCATAGAATTGGAAATGTCACCTAAGCCTGTCACTGGCCACTGCTTAAGTGAGGCTTCAGGAAATGGGAGTTCATCACGATTATAACGATTATAAGAATAACTGCATTTGAATTACTCCTTCCCATTTAATAGGGAAATTAAGATTTAAATGTCTCATGAAGTGTTACATTGCTTAAAAAGGCAAAATTATAAGATTTATTTCAAGTGCCCTGACTCCAAAACGATTCTGTTTGCCACCATATTTTGATTCCTTTGACACAACTTCCTTAAGTCGGCCATATTTATCTGAGATGTTTGGGGGGAAAAGATTTATTGTAATCGTATTTGTGGTTCAAAAATCCTATAGATGTATATTTATAGACAATCTTACATTAGTCTTAAAATACTGGGAAATTTAAATTCTTAAATGATCTATCATCTTATACATATATGCCCTATATACAAACATCCTGTGTATGAGGTGCCCCTTCAATATTCAGTAACCATCCCTTTTGATTTTAGAAACGTGGGACAAATTTTTATTCTGCACATTTAGTTAATAGCTGCACAAAGTAAATCACTCTGACAGACAGAACCCTGGGGCAAGGGGAGTGGAAAGTTTCTCCTTGCTTGTAAACCTCCGTTGTAGTCCCCAGAGAAGACTAGAAAATAGGACCCAGCATTTCAAGTACTTATAATTCCTTGAATCAAAGTAGATACATAATCCTTATTATTATAATTCAATGCTCATGGGCTCTTAATGAAACATTTAATTGAAAATAGATTTTAAATTAGATGTGAAGTTTACCAACTTGTTAAAAGTGGTTTAACATTTAATAACTTCAGAAGTATTTTTCTGTAAAACTTTAAATTTATTTGTTGCCAAATGCATGACTCATCCTGGTCATAATTCAATTGCGTAGAGTCTGAAGTACACATTTCTTTGCTAAATTCTCCTTCCTATGTAGGGAGCTATTTGAAAAGAACACTGAGTTACCTCAGAATAAGTTACCTCAGAATAAAAAGACATTTAGACCTATTTCATAGATACTAGGTACAAAGTTTAAGTACATTTTGATACTCAGTGTAGGATTTAATTTAATGACACTGACCCTGACATTTAATATAGAAGAGACTGTTGTGTGTTGCATTGATAGTTCAAAAAATCCTCAGGGGGAAAAATCATTTTGAGAATAATATTCTTCTTACAGACAGTCCAATTTAGCTTGCCATATTACCTCCTCAGTTGCTTGGCCAGAATGGGAAGGATGTTGGTCCCTAGAAGTAGAGTCCTAAGATCCTTACCTAAGAGTTCATTTCCTCATTCCCTCTGCCAGTATGATTCTTAACATTAGGAGGGCATTTAAGGAATTCACAGGTTCCTATTTGTAGAGCCAAACTTAAGCTCGTCACCTTCTGTTTTAACCCCGAACCATACTCAGTGCACTGTGACAGTGGAACTTCTGGTTAGCTCCTAACAGAATTTTTTTTTCCTCTTTTAAAGTCCATAACCTGTCAAACTGCCTAGTAATCCATTCACTTTTATAGTATGTCTTGGTTTGTTATTCCTATTTTCAACCAGGAATTGGAGTTCTTTCCTTCTCCCAATTCTCATAGAATTGTTCAGTAGGTATTCTGAAGCCTAATCACTGAAAATATTCTGTTAAATTCTTTTCTAGTCCCATATTTTTCTACTATATGCTGATAATTTCTATAAATATAGGTAACTCCTAAAAATATAAATATGTATGCCCAATAGGTTGTAGTAAGCTGCCTTATACTTTCATAAACTGTTTATCTCATTTATTACCCAGTATTATATATATATATGTACATATATATTCATATAGAATGATAGTACATATATACACACATGTATATGTATATTACTGTATGTAACGCATCCAGTGCATGTGTTTATAGCAGTAAGTAACAATAATTTGACTAGTTTTACTCTGTCATGCGACATCCTGAGCAGTTTCCATGTGTCAGTTCAGACAGCAAGTATTATTTCACACATTCATGCATTTTATGTACGAAGAAACTAAAGCGCAAAAGCACATGGCATTTAAATCACCTTCTTAATTTCGTGTAGCTAGTAAATGACGAAATAGGAACCGAAACCATATAAACCGGACTTTCCAAAGGAAAGATTTTATGACATATACATACATTCTAAGAAAAACTTAGAATCCTTAAAACCATACGTGGCTTGGAAGATGGCGCTCTACGGGCTTATCCGAGGAGGCAAGATTTGCCTTTGTTAGCAAGTTTCCCTGACAGTGCCTCAAGGGAATGCATGTGCTCTTTCTCATCACACCACATTTTCCTGCAGTCAGGCCTTAGCCAGCGTGTTGGAAGAGAAGATTGCTATAGGCAGCACTGAGGATTGCCTCTAGCCTAGCCATCAGGCTTCTTGGAAATGGGAATGCATTAAAACATTTCACATATTTACTTTCCAGGGAAGGCTTGGGACTGGGTGATGATTCAGGAGAGTTTGCTGCTTCACTCCCAGGGTCCACTGAGACTGATCGGTCTTCATGGCATAAAACAGTATGATATTAAGAACAGACCATAATTGTGGCTTCAGAAATAGTCTTTCTCTAGTATGATTCTATTTTAAACATGACCTAAGCAAAGTTTATTTTAAAATTTGTAGTACTACATGTTTGTATGATTACTTTTGACGATCCTTACATACTACCATAATTTCTAGAACATCAGCACCAGACTCCTTGCAATATCTTATTGTCAGCTTTCAATACATCTTTCATGTTGAGAAGTAGTTACTTTTCTTTTTTTTTTCCACGTGTGAGACAAAAGAAGAGGTTTTTAATTCTGAGACAACTGTGCTATTTCTTCTTTTTTTTTCATGTTTTCTGGGGTGAAATGCTGAATAACTATTAACTAATAGTGAATACTGGTAACTATTCAGTGTTATTCCACTGAAAGTAAAACTCCTGCATACTGTGTTGACATGCTCCTACTGGGTATTCTCAGAAAATTTGATTTTATGGTTCTTATTTTCATGCAAATTAACTTTGTAAATGTGTCTAAAACTTCTGAAGCAGTTGTGACAAATCCTAATGTATATGTGCCTATAAATACTATATATTTAGGATATCATGGTCTAATTATCAGTTACTTCTGAATTTCTCAAAATCCTTTATTAAATATTTGTTGAAATAGTATATAGCATTTCAGGCAGCAAATTCTGCCAGTGAGCCAACACCCAGAATGGTTTGAATTTTTTTTCTCCAAATAACTCCAAGATAGTTTACTTTTTCATGATGCAATATAATGCAAATCTGAATTCTCAGTGTTATCTAATAAAAGATTAACATTATGAGAAGAAGAAGGAATAATAGTTTGATTAGTCAGAAAGATTCTAACATTTGGAATGAATACCTACCCACACATAACCACACACTCACACACACACACACACACACACACGCGTGCACACACACACACACACACACACACACTTTAAGGGGTCAGGATAGCCCACAAGAGAGGTATAAATACCATTGGACCAACAGGCGATAATGTGGTATAAGGAGAGTTGTACATGAAGGGCAATAAAAAATGTTATGAAGTATATATAAGATTTCATTTTATAACCAATAAAAGGTTAAGGAAAGGAGGTTTCTTACTGAAAAGTTGAACAGCATAGAAAGGCGGTTTTTATTTGGGGAAATATAAAGAATATCTGTGGGTAAAGGTGAAAAGAGGGTGAATTCTCAGGAGTTGATCTAAGGGAGGTATTAAGGGCTAATGATTATACTTTATCCTGGTGCCAGGTAAATGCCTGGTCAGAATTGATCAAAGGGTCAACATAATCCATCAGTCACATTTACATTTTAAGAGAATACAGTAGCACATATATGAAGGGTTGAGTAAGGTCAAGTAGGAAAACAGGAAGAAGAAATTATAGTAGGAAATCCCATTAAAATTACTGTCATAATTTTTATAAGTAATGGAAACTAATATAAGAAAGATTTAGTAGTTCATATCAGTGGATATTAAAGTTATGTTTAATATGTGTATGCATACCTTTGCATGGAAAAGTTTGGTGGGGCCAAAGAAGGTTTGAGTCCTGGCACTCAAAGGTTAGAGGAATATAAGCCTGAAATAGGTAATTTGGTTACAGAAAGGCTACACTAAACTTGTATCCAATCTTGTTCTTGGCCCACTACATCTTTTGAAATTGCCGTGAAGTCTTGATCAGTAATTGCACTTAGTCATTTTCTAAGTCTGTTCTGCATTCTCTTGAGTTACTTATTTTAAATGACGTTATAAAAGAAACACTTCAACTAGCTTAGTTTTTACACTTTGGGCACAATATTGTTCGAGTATTTCCTCGACCTTAGTTTCTAGTGAGGGGTGACTGGTAAATCAGTTATTTCCTATGGATTATTAAGGATCCTAAGGATTATTAAGGTAATTAATATAAAAACTCAACTTCATAAAATACGTTATAATTTAACATGAATAAATTATTGCTTAATGAAGGTCATCTTTTCCCCTGTATTTTACCGAAAGCATATGATATGATTCTTTTGAATCTTTCTGTTAGATTTACCGCCTAATATATCTAATTACTTTGGAAATTTTACCTAAAATTTCAGAAATTTAATATGAAATTCTGCAAGTAATAAAGGTCAGTTTCACTCTTTGATTTGATGGAGTAATTTCACATATAAAAAGAGATTATCAGGACCACATGACATTTATTACTCAATTTTATTTATCATTCCTTAATACTCCAATGAGGTTTATTTTAATTATCCACAAATGTTCATTCAACTTAAGTTGAATTATCGAATGACACTGAAGCATTCCATTCTGGGACAACTTGCAATAACTTTGAAGAACCTTTTTCTCTGTTGAAAAAAAAAATCATCTCTTTGATAGGTAGAAGTCTGGTTCCTAATTTAGTCTCTTAGTATGTACATCTAAAGTAGCACCTACTAAGAATCTTTGAAGCATTACATGATCCATCATATGTCCTCTTGATACTTTCTGACTGTTCGTCTTATTCATAGCATATATATCAAAAATAGTAACTCATGTTTTTTTTTTTTTTCAAATTGGTTGTTTGTTTCCCTCTGAAAAGGTCTGTTGAGGTCAAGACCATATCTGTATTCCTCCATGTTATATTCTCAGCATCTAATACCAAACATAATAGGGAGACAAAAAAAATGCTTGTTTAATAAGTGCTAAGCAAGTCCAAGTGACTTTTTCAAATACCTGGATACTATCTATTTCCTGACTTTTCTTTTCCTTTTCCAGGCTAGTCATTCCCAAACTTGTCCATATGACTTAGTTTTGTCACCTATCTCCATCCTTATTGCTTTTTGAACACATTCCAGGGTGTCTAAATGCCTTTTAAGTTGTGATCACCAGAAATGAATGCAATTATTTTCACTAGTTTTCTGTTTTTCTGTTCTGTGTTTTATGTTCAAAATGTTAACACTTTGATAGTTTTAAACTGACATCTCAAGCTCAGGTCGGGTATTTTGAGACTGTTAAGCTTCACCTGCCTATGATTCTATCTCTCTTACATGATTACTGTACAAAGTGATACTCTAATATAGTATTGGGCGACATTTCATTTATTTTCTGCTCAATTTTTAAAAGAGGGGTAGATTTTAATTGTTTTCTAAATAACTCTAAGAGAACACAACATGGAGTGATGGTTATGATGCATACCTTAGACATTACATCTGCAAATCAACCAGAACACAGCTTAAAAAGAAAAAAAAAAACCCTCCATATAAGGTTTCATTTGGAGAAATAAAAATCATACACTACAGGGGCGCCTGGGTTCCTCAGTTGGTTAAGCATCTGAATTCAGCTCAGGTCATGATCTCACAGTTTGTGAGTTCGAGCCCCGCATCGGGCTCTGTGCTGACAGCTGGAAGCCTGGAGCCTGCTTAGATTCTGTGTCTCCCTCTCTCTCTGACCCTCCCCCCATTCATGCTCTGTCTCTGTCTCAAATAAATAAAAATTTTAAAAAAATCATACACTACTAACAAAGGGACTAGAGCCAAAGAGCCAAATTCTTCTTCTTTTATTTTACTTTATTTTGCTTTGGTGTAAATGGTGATAGAGGGTGGGAGGAGGGGTTGGACTTGGTGAGCTAACATGTGTATATTAAGTTATTTGAACTATGTAACCTATCTTCCTTTTACTTCTGTTATAAGTAAATGGCAATCACCATCATGAAATGAAGACATTTGCAATGAACTGTTTATTTCCATTGTTGAGAAAGTATCTCAGATATAATACATGAAGCTTGTGTTTGCTTTGGTGGTATTCCCATGTTTCCCCTCTGTAATTTACTAATATCGTCCCAAAATTTCTTGACAATAAGACAACATGGGTGGTGTTAGCACTAGGATTACACTTTAAAACTGACAATGTATTCAAACTGCATTTAGATCAATTCTTCCTGAAGTGGAGCCCTTATTTCACAATTCTCAAGAGTTACTTCAACCCATAGCCACTAAATACTTAACTTTCAGTATTGTCCTGTAAAATCACTCAAGGATAAATAATGAAAGACTATGGAACAATTAAGCATAATACACAATGTAAGTTTTGAAGAGTCATTTTATGATGTGTTTTGGTTATAATGCAGCTCTTGCTCCTCTGGTTTCTTGTAGTGTTACTGTGCTGTCCTCAGAATGTGTCTCACTGAGTTTCACAAATGGTGCTGTCAGTTCAACTTGACATCCGCCATTTTATTTTCTCCTGTTTTGGTTTTCTATGCTGATATCCCCCATTCTCCTTAATCTGCATCCACTGCTGCAAAGTCATCAAGGCACTCAACAGACACCAAGGAAGTCTATACTTTAATTTTTTCGCTCTTCTAGAAGAATGTTTGTCTTGTTCACTGCTCATTACTTTTGTGAGTTTGATGAGCTTGCATATTCTACAAGTCACCCCCAGTGAAGAAATTGCCCTTCAGGCTTTCCTACGTTTAGCAAATAGGAAACAAGATATTGTTTCTTAGATTGTTGAAACAGCTTTAACATTTACTTGTTCTTTGTAAGAGCTCCTTCTTCACTAGATGCTGGAATGAGGACAGTACCAATAACAATTCCCCATGTTTAGGTAATTATTCTTAACCGTCTGTGCTGTTTTTGTTCAAACTTGGGCATTTCCGCTTCCTCTACACTTGAAATTATTTGTTTTTCAAGAAGTTCCTAGTAAAAGATATTGCCATACATTGTCCAGCTATAATCAGACATGTTTGCATATTAAATGTGATTATTTCTTAGATGCCTACTTTGCCTCTTCAGGACATACAGTATTATGAGCAGTGTGTATATAAATCACCAATATTCTTACAGTCATAGCATTGCATGATCTATATCGAAAAACGTATATTTCCTTTAACAACAAGTTTTTTTTCCTATAGAAATTCTATTCATTTCCAGGTAAACATATAAAAATGAGCCAATGTTTACTATATCATATTATTTCAAGCACCAGATTATCATAGATTCTTTAAAATTTGTGTTTAAATATTTTTTCTCCACTGAGTCCGTCAGGGCCATGTCTATATTACTTTATACCTAGATAGCAACTGGCACATAATAACCAGTTAAACTGGTAAAACAAATCATTTTGGAAAGAATTTTTAGATTTAGCGGAAATCCTCAAAGGTAGTGCCAAAAGTTCCTATGTACCCTTGACTTAGGTTTCTGTAATGCTGGCATCTTACACAGCAATGATGTATTTATCAAAGTTAAAAAACAAATAGTATTGGTACAATACTATTCAATAAACTATAGACTTTACTCAGACCTCATCACCTTTATTGCTCCCTTCCTTTTTTTCTTTTTTTTTTCCTTCCAAGATGCAATTCAGGTTCACAAAACTTCCTGATCTTTAAGGACCTTGAAATTTGAAGAGTACAGGCAAGGTAGACTGACTGGTCAATTTTTTCTCCCCTTATAGTTGATCTTCTTCAACCTAATACTCACCAGCTTCAATGCAGTTTCTTCATGTTTCTTGCGCTTGAGGTTGGCTGAGATTCTTGAATCTGTGACTTTAGCATCTTAATTGAGTTTGTGATACTTAGAGCCATTATCTATTCAAATATTGTTGTTCCCTCCCTTTCCCTTTTGGGATTTCAAATCTATATATTTCAAGTGACAAATTTGTTCTACAGTTCATTAGGTTTTCTGTTGATTTTTGTTAATTCTCATTACTCTCTGTTTCATTTTTTATTAGTTTCATTCCTGGGATTTCAGTTTATTAATTTTTTTTAGCATAGCCTACTTGACCACAAACCCCCATTTGGGGTATCCTCACCTCATATAGTTTCATGACAATGTTTTATTTGTATCATGTTCATATCTTCCAAGTCATCTCTACTTAAATTTTAAACCTATGAAATACAATTATATTTCTAACATCTGTGTCAATTCTCTGTCAGTTTCTATTGGTTGACTTTCCCCCTCTTCACTGAGGTTCTTATTTTCTTGCTTCTATGTATGCCTGGTAAATTTTAATTGGAAGTCAGACATTGTCATTTAAACATATTAATTAAAGACTTTATTTTGGTTTTCCATAAAGATTATTGAATTTGGTCTGTGGTGTTATTAATCGACTTGAAATGAGTTTGAAATTTTACAGTCTTGCTTTTCAGATTTATTCAGCAAGACCAGAGAAATGTATGTGATGGAAAACTTGTTTACCATGTCTGAAACATTAGTCTTTTTTTGTACTCAGCCCAATGCTTCATGAACGTTGCTTTCCATTCTGATTGACACAGGCCTAAGTCCCACTCGGCCGGGAATTAACTCACCCTTTGTAATTGTTCTTCACAGCACTGGGCAGTCTCCTTATATCCTTGTGTTGATCATTACTCAAGTGAATGCTGCAAATGTCTGGTGTACTCTTTCTGTGCAGCTCCCTTTTCTGAGATGCTCTGCCCTGAGAGCTCTATGTGCCTTAGTCTCTCCCGAATCTCACTTTTATCTCCTCAACTCAGGAGGTAATCTACTCCAAATGAGTCTCCTCTCCCCGTGCCACACCTGGGAAACTTCTTCAAAAACAGTTCATGTGTGCAAACATGGGACTCCTCTTTATTGCCTTCCATTTCTCAGAATTATTGCCATTATTTGCCTGATGTTCATTGTTTTGGAAACCATTTTCTCATCTTTTAAGTCTGTTTTTTATTGTGTCTGTCAGGAGATTAAATTTGGTCCAAGTTACTTCAACCTGAGTGGAGGTACAAGTCGAAAACTACTTTTGATTTAACTAGTCCTGAACTCTAAAATATTCATATATAGAATAATATTACTTTATAAAGTTATATATTAACATGTTGAATAATGCATTACTATATGATAAATAACATAGTATATTTTAATAATAACTTTGATATACTACCATATTCAATTTACCAGTCAGTGTTTTTCTAGTTACTAGGTTTTGGGTACTATTTGTAACATATATTGTACCACAAAACCAGAAATATATTTACTTATCTTTTATGCTAAATTTTTTTGTTTTATTTTTGACATTTCCACTGGTGATATAATGATTTAATAACTTTTGATAAATAATTGTATTAAAACTATTAATGTTATTTAAAATTTGTCAAATAAATTCCCATTTTTCTCAAGTATAACTTGAGAGTCTGGCATTTAAAGTAAAAAAGAAAAATGAAGAAGCTGAAAACTATTTATTGTTACATGCATGTTTTAGTTCAAACATTTATATAATCTCCAAACTAAAATTTTCTCCAAGAGAGTAAAAAAAGGCATGGAATAGAAGATGGAAAACAAGAAGTCATATATTACTATTTCTTTTTCTGGTGAGAAAATTGAGAACTGCTGATTATAAATGACTTGGCAAAATTCATGCTCAGGACCATTGGTAGGACTCAGAACCATATCTCTGTCTCCAAGTTACTACTTCTTTCTAATGAATTTCATCTACCCTAGTTCTAAAAATTGTTTTTGGATTTTTATTCCCTGATAACAGAGTAAGAGTTCTACCGAAAGAAGAACCTAGAAGTAATCCCTCTATATCATTATATTAGGGGCAAAATTGCAAAGCAGAAAGAATTAAATGTTATTCTAGTCTTACTTAGGCAAGATGTAGGGCTTTTAACCAAGCTGATTTCTTTATTTTGCTGATACAAAACATTATGGCTACGTGAAAAGGCAGATATTTTGCTTATGGACAGAAGGAGAAAGACCTTTTTTATCCAAATAGATGGATGAATATATGATGGATATTGCAAACATTCGTATTAAAACTACATTACTCTTAAATATATTTGTGATTCTTCTACATTTTATCAGTTTTTTTTTAATGTTTTTCAACATTTATTTATTTTTGGGACAGAGAGAGACAGAGCATGAACGGGGGAGGGGCAGAGAGAGAGGGAGACACAGAATCGGAAACAGGCTCCAGGCTCTGAGCCATCAGCCCAGAGCCCGACGCGGGGCTCGAACTCACGGACCGCGAGATCGTGACCTGGCTGAAGTTGGACGCTTAACCGACTGCGCCACCCAGGCGCCCCTACATTTTATCAGTTTTAAGAAACCCTAGTAAATGATACATTTGAACTGTCACATGAGATTAATTTGATGGGTTAATCTCATAAGATTTATAAATGTTGATGAAAATTACTAGTTTGCCGAACTTAATAGAGCTAATTTTAGTGGTAGAAGAATCACAATATTCTGTAAAATTTTGTGTCAAGGGCTAATTGAAAATAGCACAAAACCAAACCCAATGATTAAATTCAATTATCAAATCTACACCTTTATACATGTATACATGCATATAATGGCAGCTGATATGATCATTATTCTAATTACTACTTTGACTACTAGCTCCAAAGGGCACTGATATATCTTAATAACCTCTGCTCTATATATAGAGAAAATTTTTTAAAATTTAAAATCAATAAATTTGGCTACATATGTACATAAAAAGAAGATAGGAAACTAAAATTATTGCAATAACCACTTACCATTCATCCATTACTACTTTATTCATATTTGTGTATATACGTAGTTTTATGTGATGTATATGTATAGGCTTCATGTGAGACACATGTTTCCCCAAATAGTTAATAATAATTACTGAAGTTAACAGTATTTTAAAATGTAAGAGAACATTAATACAGATACAGAACTTATTGGAAGTGGTTGCAATTAAGAGATGTGGAAATACTATTCCATTGGTCTGTGTGTCTGTTTTTGTGCCAATACCATGCTGTCTTGATGATTACAGCTTTGTAGTAGAGGCTAAAGTCTGGGATTGTGATGCCTCCTGCTTTGGTCTTCTTCTTCAAAATTCCTTTGGCTATTCGGGGCCTTTTGTGGTTCCATATGAATTTTAGGATTGCTTGTTCTAATTTCGAGAAGAATGCTGGTGCAATTTTGATTGGGATTGCATTGAATGTGTAGATAGCTTTGGGTAGTATTGACATTTTGACAATATTTATTTTTCCAATCCATGAGCAGGGAATGTCTTTCCATTTCTTTAAGTCTTCTTCAATTACCTTCATAAGCTTTCTATAGTTTTCAGCATACAGATCCTTTACATCTTTGGTTAGATTTATTCCTAGGTATTTTATGCTTCTTGGTGCAATTGTGAATGGGATCATTTTCTTTATTTGTCTTTCTGTTGCTTCATTGTTAGTGTATAAGAATGCAACTGATTTCTGGACATTGATTTTGTATCCTGCAACTTTGCTGAATTCATGTATCAGTTCTAGCAGACTTTTGGTGGAGTCTATCGGATTTTCCATGTATAATATCATGTCATCTGCAAAAAGCGAAAGCTTGACTTCATCTTTGCCAATTTTGATGCCTTTGATTTCCTTTTGTTGTCTGATTGCTGATGCTAGAACTTCCAGTACTATGTTAAACAACAGCGGTGAGAGTGGGCATCCCTGTCAGACCAATGGAATAGAATAGAAACCCCAGAACTAGACCCACAAACGTATGGCCAACTCATCTTTGACAAAGCAGGAAAGAACATCCAATGGAAAAAAGACAGCCTCTTTAACAAATGGTGCTGGGAGAACTGGACAGCAACATGCAGAAGGTTGAAACTAGACCACTTTCTCACACCATTTACAAAAATAAACTCAAAATGGATAAAGGACCTAAATGTGAGACAGGAAACCATCAAAAACTTAGAGGAGAAAGCAGGAAAAGATCTCTCTGACCTCAGCCGTAGCAATCTCTTACTCGACACATCCCCAAAGGCAAGGGAATTAAAAGCAAAAGTGAATTACTGGGACCTTATGAAGATCAAAAGCTTCTGCACAGCAAAGGAAACAACCAACAAAACTAAAAGGCAACCAACGGAATGGGAAAAGATATTTGCAAATGACATATTGGACAAAGGGCTAGTATCTAAAATCTATAAAGAGCTCACCAAACTCCACACCCGAAAAACAAATAACCCAGTGAAGAAATGGGCAGAAAACATGAATAGACACTTCTCTAAAGAAGACATCCAGATGGCCAACAGGCACATGAAAAGATGTTCAGCGTCGCTCCTTATCAGGGAAATACAAATCAAAACCACACTCAGGTATCACCTCACGCCAGTCAGAGTGGCCAAAATGAACAAATCAGGAGACTATAGATGCTGGAGAGGATGTGGAGAAACGGGAACCCTCTTGCACTGTTGGTGGGAATGCAAATTGGTGCAGCCGCTCTGGAAAGCAGTGTGGAGGTTCCTCAGAAAATTAAAAATAGACCTACCCTATGACCCAGCAATAGCACTGCTAGGAATTTATCCAAGGGATACAGGAGTACTGATGCATAGGGGCACTTGTACCCCAATGTTCATAGCAGCACTCTCAACAATAGCCAAATTATGGAAAGAGCCTAAATGTCCATCAACTGATGAATGGATAAAGAAATTGTGGTATATATACACAATGGAGTACTATGTGGCAATGAGAAAAAATGAAATATGGCCCTTTGTAGCAACGTGGATGGAACTGGAGAGTGTAATGCTAAGTGAAATAAGCCATACAGAGAAAGACAGATACCATATGGTTTCACTCTTATGTGGATCCTGAGAAACTTAACAGGAACCCATGGGGGAGGGGAAGGAAAAAAAAAAAAAAAGGTTAGAGTGGGAGAGAGCCAAAGCATAAGAGACTCTTAAAAACTGAGAACAAACTGAGGGTTGATGGGGGGTGGGAGGGAGGGGAGGGTGGGTGATGGGTATTGAGGAGGGCACCTTTTGGGATGAGCACTGGGTGTTGTATGGAAACCAATTTGTCAATAAATTTCATAAAAAAAAAATAAAAAATAAATAAATAAATGAACACTAATAAAAAAAAAAAAAGAGATGTGGAAATAAACAGTATAATCAAATACAATGTTATCAGAGTAGAAATACAAAAACTACTTTAAAAAACTATAGTATGTGTTTAAAAAGAAAACAATTTTAAAATGCCTTATCATTAAAATAGTTTACCACTAGATTAGAAAATTAGAAGGGAAAAACTTAATATGGATACTATCTGTATTAGACTCTTCTTATAGAAAATATAACAAGTTGTATCTTGATAAAAAAATTTCAGAACATTCCTGCTCTTATATCCAGGTTAATAACTTTCTCCTTTTTATTTTTTTATGACAATGTGAGTTCTACAGTAATATAAACAGACTTGAACTGTAGCCCCCCCCCCTTTAAAAGTGTGGGTGTAATTTAAACTCTCTGAACTGATTTCTTAATATGTGAAGTTGATGATACTGGAGAGGTACCATACACATCGCTAGTTGCTTAATGCCCAACACAACAGATTCTCATTAAATGACATCTATGAATTTCTCAATAAATATTTATTAAATATCTGCTTTATGTAAAAAAAAACTATTTTGGAATGTTTGGGATGTACACACATACAAATTTGAATGAAATGCATGAACTAGTGCTTAATGTAATTTTATTTTATTTATTTTTTTTTGAGACAACCCAAGGCAAAACCTTTATCAGCCCTTGAGCATTGTGTATAGAAAATACACTGATGCACTCCACCTAATGTCTGTTCTGATATCTTGGTATCTGCTTTTGAACCTGGTCATGCAGTGTAATTTTGTCTCTGTGACCACAAGTGTATGAAAGATGCCTCCTGGAGCAAGACTGACAGTCTCCTGAGACTTTGGCATCTTGCACATATATTTCTGGTTCACAGTTCAGAAACTAATCCGAGTCTACACTGAGAAAGGACTCTGAGACTGCTCCTCTTAGGCGTGATCTGCTCTAATGTTTGCTTGGTCACTCCTGCTGTATCATACCCTTTACCCTTATTGAAGCTTTACACGTTTTGGAGTTTCATGAATCCTTTAAATTTTCTAACCCTGTGTAACTGCTGTACGTGTTTTATTCCACTGTGAATACCCGTGTGCTAGCACATACTCTCTTAATTACCAGTTAATTATTGAAAACTTGATTATTATAGGGTGTAGTACTCTACTGTATACTCCTGACTATTTGCTGATGTGGGGCGCCTGGTTGGCTTACTCCATTAAGCATCTAACTCTGGATTTCAGGTCAGGCCATGATCTCACAGTTAGTGAGTTTCAAGTCCTGCATCAGGCTCTCTGCACTGTCAGTGTGGGGCCTGCTTGTAATTCTCTCTCTCACCCTCTCTCTGCCCCTCACCTGCTTGTTCTCTTGTTCACTCTCTCCAAATAAATACACTTAAAATAGGATTGTTAAATTCCCATGCCCTCCAAATTGACTGAGGCTTTGATTGTGATTACTTTGAATATGTAGATCAATTTGGGGAGATTTACTATCTTTCTGATATTTTTCTTATCCATAAATATTCTATATCATTCTATTTATTTATGCATTTTAAAGTCTCACTAAATTTTATTTATTTTCTCCATAAATGTCTTGGACATGTTTCCTTTTTATTCACTGTTATTACATATTTTTTGTTTTTAAAAGTGTTATTTAAATTTTATTTCCAGATATCTCTTTTCGGAATACAGAAATGTAGTAGATTTCTGCTTAATGTTTTTAAATCGAACAAATTTGATATATTCAATTAAATTTCAATTTCAATTCTGTATCATCATAAAATTATACATGGAATATTTTGTTTTTATATGCTCTAATATCGGCTACAAAAAATTTTATCAACTATTTCTTAAACTTCTGGGTTTTTGGTTTTGTTTTGGTTTTTTTTTTTACTTTTTATTTCTTCTTCCCTCACTGCATTGAACAGAACCACCAATATAATGTAGTAAAGATGAACTTTAATAATAGCAGTCATGGTCAATTGCTTTATATCAAAAGATTATTTCATTGCCCCATTAACTAGGTTTATGTATTTATTAAGGTTATACCTTTTCTTTAAAAAAATTTTTTTAATGTTTATTTATTTTTGAGACAGAGAAAGACAGAGCATGAACGAAGGAAGGTCAGAGAGAGGGAGACACAGAATCTGAAGCAGGCTCCAGGCTCTGAGCTGTCAACACAGATCCCGACACGGGCATCGAACTCACAGAGTGTGAGATCATGACCTGAGCCAAAGTCAGATGCTTAACCGACTGAGCCACCCAGGCGCCCCAAGGTTATACCTTTTCAAATTAGCAAAGTTGCTTACTCTTTCAAGTATTGCAGAGGATTATAGCATGATTATTTTTAATTTTTTTCATATTCTAATACACTCTGAAATTGTTTAATTCAAGATAATTCTTCTAAGAAATATTTTTGTCTATAACTGCACTGTTCTTACTATATCAATTATTTATGACTTGTATTTTTTACCTCTTAATTTTAATTTTTTCTATTTTAAATAGTTCTTATAAGAATTTTAAGTATAATACATTAGTCATGTACATTTGCAGCTAATAATTCTGTTACTAATATCACTAGTGATATAATTCTTCTATTGGTTTCACTTTTTAAAATAGTACCTTATTTCTTTGCACCTAATTTTGTGTTTGTTCTTTGTAGCATGAGCTTACATTCACCATCTGCCTGAGTCATAAACAGTCCAGAATCACTCTACTCTAATATCTTGCTTGAGGTGTCTTTGTGTGACCAATGTAGTATGTGAACTTGTTGCATAAATTTACGTGATTGCTGTCTTGCCTTTCCAAAATCTCAAGGGTGATTGTAACCCACCAGCTAAAATCTAAACCAAGGTCCAAATAGTCAAAGTGACCTCCAAGGCAGAGAATTATTTCTTGGTTCAATCATACACTATATTTGTAGCCCTTTATGAACCCAAGCATATGGAAGAAAGATCTGCAATTAGATTCTCTATCCTGTGTGTTTGTTTTTTTTCTTTTACTTTTATTATTTCTTGTGCCTCCTGCTGAGGAATGAAAACTGAAGTTTACACCCAAGCTCAATATCAGCGTGTGAATTTAGGTTTAAATCTAAATCCATCTTACACATGTACTTGACTAGCTTTTACTTAGTCTTTTTGTTCTAAGAAATCCTTGTTTCTGGCTGGCTTACTGTTTCATTTAAGACTTCTAGAAAAACGTACAGAATTTTTCACTTTTTGAAAATTTAGTCAAGATATCAAATCAGATATATGACACAATTTGAGATAGTGCTTGTCACATTGTAGAATATATGAATAGGGACTTGTGATATTACAAATGATACAGCCTGTACAAACATATTTGGCTATCTGATCGGAATCTCAATATTACCAAACAATGAAGTCTTAGAGGATTTTTTTTTCAAAATTGATGCTTTTAAAATCATTTGAATATAAACAATATTAACAGACTAAATATTTTTTTTAAAAAACTCTTCTCCTACACTGTGTATCATAAAAGATCCCATTGAATGTGTATTAAGGGAGCTTGAGAAAAATGGCATGTACTTTTTTTGCCAATTAAATACTTCAAGGTTTATGATGACAGAGCTGTATTTTATGATGTACTGTGGGTATATAAATCAATGCATGTGTTACATAGACAATAGAAACCAAATGATAGAAGCTAGTCAAAAATGAGAAATAATGTAAGATAATGTTTTATAAAATAAGTCAAAATTATTAAATGGGGAAACTAAGTAAAATATATAAGAAAATAATAAAATTCTTATGATTAGTGAAGACAAAAAAAAGAAAAGCAATGGCTAATTGTAACAGAAAAATTTAAGCATTCAGAGAGGTTGCTGAAATAGCAAGTAAGCAGAAAAAATGGGGAAAATGCAATATTGAAGATGTTCAAATTGAGATTTTAACATCAGAAACTTGTTAATTTAAGAACTTATTTTGGGAAGTGAGTACATAATTACAGGGTCAATCACAAGTCAAAATAGATGTGTCATGCTCTAAATCCATTGCATGAAATCAAACCAAACCAAAACACAAAAAAAGATGTTAAATTGCTAAATGAGAAGTAGAATATAAAGTGAATATAAAAGGAGAAGGCAAATGATCCAATGTTATGAAAGCCACTTGAAGGTCTTGTACAATCTTAACATCCAGAAAATAAGCTACCTTTTATAAAACGAGGTAACAAATATTTTATGTCCTTCAAAATGTTAAACTAGACAGCTCTATGTGAAATTATTCATAACAATACTAGTTTAGAATATCCTCTGGCTTGCAATTACTGGTGTAGGTATTTCTAACTTCCTTCAAAAATGTCCATAAAGATAAATGAAAAGATAAAAGGAATGATTGCCAATAAAAATTAGGATTGACTACTCACATCTTCTCCCAGAATGTAGGAATTATCTTATCTAAAGATACGGTAATAAAGAGCATTGAAAAATCATGTTAGTAAAATATGGTCGTGGAAATAGACTTAAATTGCCTACCTCAAGTTAGATAGAAATTCCATTTAACCTTACTTGATAAATATGCCTTACTAATATTCATTTACCATGAGTCCTCTCCTTTGAGAATATTATCCAAATTTTCACTCCCTAACCCCAGTATTATCCATTTTCACACATCCATTTGAAAACTAAAAATCCAGAAAAGAGCCTTATTTGACACATTGGTAATATAAGTTATAAATTCTCTCATCAGAGTTTAACACAGAAAAGAAAACCCACTCTATAGAGTTTAGATGAGAAAAAAATAATGCAGCATGTTGAATACAAAGAAAATCTGTAAAATGGCTCAAGGAGCCAGCTTGTTATGGCCTCTAGAAATATCATGCAGAACATACTACAAAACTGATAAACCAGGAGACCTATTAACCCTCTAAGAAAAATGGAAGTGGAAAATTCATAAACTGCCACGCAAATAATTCAGTTCAAGAACATATATCCTTAGATCATATTGAGAGAGAAGAAAGCTGAAATCAGAAAGGCACAGACACCACTACTCTCATCATTTTCACTTAATCCTGATGTCACTGTACTTCTGCAAAAAATATTTCCAAATATCACCAATTTTTTTGACAACATCAAATAAGTAAATGAAGTTGTATAGGACCTAACATCTCATCAGCTGCTATATCTCCTTCTGTATGCCGTTTATTCTTTAACTGACTCTTAATCAAATATTCGCATTCTGTATTCTAAAGAATACATTAAAAGTTATTTACTTTTGCCTTACAATTTCAGCCAAGATTTTAGAATAGCAAGAATTTACCCTTCTTCCTAAAATAATAAAAACAAAATAAAACCAAAAACATACAAAATATAGGAAACAGTTTTCAAACTGGATATCCAGAAACAAGGGACAGCAATCCCTGAAGAAAAGATAAATTAAAAAGCTGAACCCTACAACTGTTCCAGCTTACTGTCTTGAAGGAGTTTTCAGGTTGTTGGGAATATGATGAACTTGGCAGACTCCCTGCATTGAGGAGTCTGAGCTGAGAGTCCAAGAAGAGCGAGAAAACAAAAGTCCATAGAATAGTCTATCAGAGAGGAGGTAGCTAGATAGCACCCCACACATATGATAGGGTCCCAGTCAAGTATTGAATTAGTTCCAACATTCATATGAGGAAACTATTCAAGGTGTGTTGGTCAGTCACAAAGAGGAGTGAGTCCCCTTTGAAGGGTCTTTAAGGATTACTCTAACATGGTAAGGGAAATTATACTCAGGAATATGAAATTAAAGTACTTAATATACCCACAGGTCCTAAAAAGGAAGGCATAACATTCCCAGAGGGCCACACAAAGTCACCCAAAAGCCTGGATAAAGTTTGGCTATGGCAGGCAAGGAAAGAGCAGAACAAGAACCCGTGGGCAAATGCTTTTATTGAGAGCAATGGATGTGGTAGGTGGTGTTTCACAGAAGACATTCCTACTGGGTAATTTAAATGTAACTGTATCAACATGGAAAGGAAAGAGGAGTAAAATGGGGATGTCATCACTGACATTTTGGGAGACTTTCTGGCAACAGATAGCCACTTTACATTGCACAAAGAGAAAAACTCCATCTAACTGAGTTGTAAGTAACAATTTTTGGCACTTGACAGGCCTGGACACAATGCCTATTCCATAGACGGTAACGACAACAACAAAAGCATTAATTTACATGATGTTGAGTACTTTGTACAGTCTTGCTTCAGTAGTATAGAATAATTAACCCAAGACTGAGCACCAATTATACTCAGCTAATCATAAAAGCAAAACATGAAGGCATCAAATTCTTTTCAATAATTTATTTTAGTATTTAAGAAAAAAACTTACATAAATAGAAAATACCCAGCCCTCAACTAGGTAAATATATATAGTGTACAGCATCTAATTAAAGATTACTTGGCTTGTGTGGGGAAAAAATTAGCCATAATAGAGTAAGCAGTCAATAGAAATAGACTCATAACAGACACGCATGTTGGAATTAATAGGTAGGGACATTAAAATGCTAAAATTGCATTCAGTATGTTCAAAAAGGTAAGTAGAGATCTGAAGATATAAAAAAGATGAGAAACCATCTTCCAGTGATAAATCTACAATACTGAGAAAAAAATACAACAGATTAGATATTGCAGAAGAACTGATTAATAGGTCTGATGTTAGAAGACAAACTATCCACAGTGAAACACAAAGATAAAAGAGAATTGAATAAATGAAAAGAACTTCAGTAACCTTCAGGGCAACTTTGTGTGGCCTAACTCACAGATAATTAGAGTCTCTGAGGGACAAAAGAGAGAAGGGAAACAGACATATTTGAACATGTAACAGCCAAAAATGTCCCATCTTGATGAAAGTTGTAAATCCATAGATCCAGAAAACCACAACCAACTCAAAGCACAAGCAACAAAAAGATAATGACAACTCATATCAGAATTAGATTGCTCAAAATTCAGTTATAATAATAAAATTTTAAAAACAGCCAGACAGGAGAAAAAATAGACATGTCACAGAGGAATGAATGTAAGAATGACATTAAATTTCTTCTTGGAGGCTATATAAATACAGAACAACATCTTTAAAATACTGAGAGAGATTTAAAATTTAGTAAATTAGTGGCTGTAGTATTCTATACCCAGCAAATATATCTTTTAAAAGCAAAGCTAATAAAAATACTTTTAGAGCTACAAAAGCTGGGGAAAAACATACTACCAGCTGACTTTCTGTATAAGATATGTTAAAGGAAGTCTTTTTGGCAAAAGAGAAATGATATCATATGAATGTCTGTCTCTGCATAATGGAATGAAGAATACCAGAAATGTCAACTATGAGAGTAAATATACAGTTATTTTCTTATTTTTTTTAAAGTTTATTTTTTGAGAGACCAAGATGGGGGAGGGGGGAGGGGCAGACAGAGAGGATCCAAAGTGGGCTCTGCACTGACAGACTGACAGCAGCAAATCCATGCAGGGCTTGAACTTGGGAACCATGAGATCATGACCTGAGCCAAAGTCAGATGCTTAACCAACTGTGTGATCCAGATGTCTTATTTTTATAAATTATTTTCAAGTGGTGATTGACTCTTTGAAGCAAAATAACAATGCAATCTGAGGCTTATATCATATGTAAAAGCAAAGTACTATAGCAATAATATAAAGGTTAGAAGAAATTAAATGACAGTAAACTTTCACAACTCTCTTATACTATAAATGAAGTAAGTTAATATCACTTTAAGGTAGAATGTAATAAGTTAAAGATTCATCTTCTAAACCTTTGATAAATGTCTAAAATTAAAAAAGAAAGCACTAGATTCATCCAAAATATGGACTAGTGTCTGGGCAAAGTTTTAGTGATGGCTGCTGTCCCTCTGCCATGCTTTCCCATCAGTGACGTCGTGCTACAGACAGTTGTTTTGGCATTTCTCTTTCAGATTAAAGCTTTTGTTCAATGGGAAAGATATGGAGAATGTATATCTGAGAAAAATTGGAGGAAATAGGTCTGAAAGGGACCTTGGGCAATGGCTGTTTTTTCCTCCTTCAGCCAGCACTGGGAGAAGGGTCTTAGGATTATCCTTAATATTTCCTGTGACTACAGGATAAATTTGTTGGAGAAGCCTGCCAGAGAGTGCAAATTCCATTATGTCGATAGTGACTAGATTTTTCACACTGTTATGCTAGTCCATTAATGGTCTGAAGCAATTTGTTAAGAATTTCTGACTCCTTTCAAAAACTGATATGCCTTTCAGCGGTATCTGCTTCAAATAAGCAAATTCTCAGGTTCGGTTTCTCACTGCAGATGATAGTGTCTCTCTACGTAATGTGCCTGTGATCTTAGTTACTTGATGCATTCAAGAATATTCAAAAATATCTTAATATTTTTTAAGATTTTGAACAATGGTCTGGGGGAGGAGCCAAGATGGTGGAACAGTATGAAAATTTTTTGTGTGTCTCGTGTCCATGAAATACAGCCAGACTAATACTAAACCATCCTGCATACCTAGAAAAGTGATTGGAGGATTAACACAATAATCTGCACAACCTGAACCACAGAATTCAGTAGGTGCATGGTGTGGAGAGGTGAACTGGGGGAGAGAAAAGCTGTGGAGGGCAGGGAGCCGCTTTTGCGTGCAGAGAGAGGAGGAGATGGTGGGGAGAATACAGGAAAAGTACCCCTCCCCAAAAGCAGCTGGAGAGAAAGTGGAAAAGTGGAAACAGCCACAGGAACTGAACTAAAAAGGGAGAGAGGATAAAGGAGAGGGTTTAAATTCCATTAAGACTGTAAACAAGGGGAGTGCAGAGTCTGAAACTCTGCAGCTCGATACCTGGCAGTGCTCTGGTGGGAAGGACAAATTCCCAGGAGCAGAGTGGGGTCCAGGAGGTTCATGGGCCACACGGGGAGAAGGAGTCCCACTGCTGGAAGAACATTCGGTAAAGGCTGTGAGGCCACTTGGGCTCAGCAGACCCCAGAGAACGGCCACATTCGCTGCTGCTGGAATAAGGGCATTGGAAGTGAAGCCTGGTGCCAGATGTGTGTTGTGATTTTTCCATAATCCCTGCGGCACTGCTGCTACGCTGCCTCGCAAACTTTTTCTAGGGCAAGTTGGCACCTGGCCACAGTCTCTGGGCATTGGCAGCAGCATGGTCTGCAGGCATTCCTCGGTGTGGCCAGCACCTAGCCATTGCTCGGTGAGACCCTCTGCAGAGGGGTGGAGCAGGTCAAAGCTGCAGTCCCTCAGAAGTGGGGGCCCAGGGAAGACAGCTGCATCTGAGACAAAACTCAGGAGGGAGGTGCTCCCTGGGGCTGGATCATGGACAGTGTGGAAACAGGGAGTGGACTGAAGCTGAAGACAAAGGATGGATGCGCTACTGCTGATTGGGGAGAACAGCGTTCCAATACTAGAGACTGGGTAGCTGGGTGGCGCCATTTTCACCGCTCCTGTGCATGCACATACACACCTACAAGAGCCACAACAATCCAACCCAGTAGGCTAGCAGTGCCATCTAGTGGAGAATGGAGCCGTTACACTAAGCCCCGCCCAACTGGGCCAACCCCATTCTTCAAGAACACAAGTCTCACTCCTGCTTTGTTTATGGACTATAAAGCACTTCATAGTTTGACTTCTAGGGGAAAATGAAATAATTTCAGTCGTGTGTCAGTCTGTTAGCTGGTACAACTATTTAATTTTCTTTTTTTTTCCTCATTTTCATTTCTTTTCTTTCTCTTGAATACAGAAAGAGAAAAAAAAACTCATTTTTATTTTCAATTTTTATTAAAAATATTTTTCTTTAATTTTTTCTACTATATTTTTGCTTTCTGTAATTTTTTTCAAATTCTATTTTACTTCCATCATTTCATTTTAGTCTACTTCAGTGAATTTATTTTTTCAAATTTTCAAACAATTTCCTTTTTTGTATTTTGTTTCTTTTTTTCCTCCTTTTGTCTTTAATCTATCAAGCCACTTTCAACACCCAGACCAAAACACACCTAGGATCATGCATCATTTATTCAATTGTGTGTGTGTGCTTGTTTTTAATTTTTTAATTTTAATATTTTTTAATTTTAATTTTTTCCACATCATTAATTCCTTTTCTCCCTTCAAATGACAAAATGAAGAAATTAACCCCAAAAGAAAGAGCAGGAAGGAACGACAGCCAGGGACTTAACCAACACAGATACAAGCAAGATGTCTGAACCAGAATTTGGAATCATGATAATAAGAATACTAGCTGGAGTCAAAAATAGATTAGAATCCCTTTCTGTAGAGATAAAAGAAGTAAAAGCTAGTCAGGATGAAATAAAAAATGCTATAACTGAGCTGCAATCTCAAATTGATGTCTTGGTGGCAAGGATGGATGAGGCAGAACAGAGACTCAGCAATAGAGAGGACAAACTTATGGAGAATGATGAAGCAGAAAAAAAGAGGGAGATGCAGAAGAGCATGATTTAAGAATTAGAGAAATCAGTGACTCATTAAAAAGGAACAACATCAGAATCATAGGGGTCCCAGAAGAGGAAGAGACAGAAATAGCAGTAGCAGGGTTATGTGAGCAAATCATAGCAGAAAACTTTCCTAACCTGGGGAAAGACACGGACATAAAAATCCAAGAAGCACAGAGAACCCCCATGAGATTCCACAAAAACCGACCATCAACAAGGCATATCATAGTCAAATTCACAAAATACTCAGGCAAGAAGAGAATCATGAAAGCAGAAAGGGAAAGAAAAAAAGTACTTAACCTACAAGGGAAGACAGATCAGGTTCAGAGCAGACCTATCCACAGAAACTTGGCAGGCCAGAAAAGAGTGGCGAGCTATATTCAATGTGCTGAATCAGAAAAAATATGCAGCCAAGAGTTCTTTATCCAGCAAAGCTGTCATTCAAAATAGAAGGAGAAATAAAAAGTTTCCCCGACAAACAAAAATTAAAGGAGTTTGTGACCACTAGACCAGCCCTGCAAGAATATTTAACAGGGTCTTTCTGAGGGGATAAAAGATGAAATATATATATTTTTCCCTCTTTTTCATTTCTTTTCTTTCTTTCTTTGACACACACACACACACATATATATATATATATATATATATATATATATATATATATGTGAGAGAGCATCCAAATATATACATCAATGAATCACAAACATAAAGTCATTGATAGTAATACCATAATAGTAGGAGACATCAACACCCCACTCACAGTAATGGACAGATCATCTAATCAAAAAATCAACAAGGAAACAATGGCTTTGAATGACACACTGGATCAGATGGACTTCACAGATATATTCAGAACATCACATCCTAAAACAGCAGAGTACACATTCTTCTCCAGTGCACATGGAACGTTCTCCAGAACAGACCATACACTGGGACACAAATCAGCCCTAAGTAAGTACAAAAAGATCGAGATCATACCAAGTGTATTTTCAGACCACAATGCTGTGAAACTCGAAATCAGCCACAAGAAAAAATTTGGAAAGGTAACAAATACTTGGAGACTGAAGAACATCCTATTAAAGAATGAATGTGCCAACTAAGAAGTTAAAGAGGAAATTAAAAGGTATATGGAAGCCACTGAAAATGATAACTCCACAACCCAAAACCTCTGGGACACAGCAAAGGTGGTCATAAGAGGAAAGTAGATAGCAATCCAGGCCTTCCTAAAGAAGGAAGAAAGATCTCAGATACACAACCTAACCTTATGCCTTATGGAGCTGGGAAAAAAAAAAAAACAGCAAATAAAACCCAAAACCAGAAGAAGACAGGAAATAATAAAGAGTAGATCAAAAATTAATATTATTGAAACCAAAAAAACAGAACAGATCAATGAAACCAGAAGCTGGTTCTTTGAAAGAATTAACAAAATTGATACACCACTAGCCAGTTTGATCAAGAAGAAAAAGGAAAGGACCCAAATAAATAAAATCAAGAATGAAAGAGGAGAGATCACAACCAACACAGCAGAAATAAAAACAATAATAAGAGAAGATTATGAGCAATTATATGCCAATAAAATCGTCAATCTGGAAGAAATGGACAAGTTCCTAGAAACATATACACTACCAAAACTGAAACAGGAAGAAATAGAAAATTTCAACAGACCCATAACCATTAAGGAAATTGAATTTGTAATCAAAGATCTGCCAAAAAACAAGAGTCCAGGGCCAGATGGCTTTCCAGGGGAATTCTACCAAACATTTAAGGAAGAGTTAACACCTATTCTCATGAAGCTGTTCCAAAAAATAGAAATGGAAGGAAAACTTCCAAACTCTTGCTATAAAGCCAGCATTAATTTGATTCCAAAACCAGACAGAGACCCCACTGAAAAGGAGAACTGTACACCAATTTCCCTGATTAACATGGAGGCAAAAATCCTCAACAAGATATTAGCTAACCAGCTCCAACAATACATTAAAAAAATATTCACAACCAAGTGGGATTTATACCTGGGATGCAGGGCTGGTTCAATATCTGCAAAACAATTAATGTGATTCATCACATCAATAAAAGAAAGGACAAAAACCATATGATCCTCTCAATAGATGCAGAGAAACCATTTGACAAAATACAGCATCCTTTCTTGATAAAAACTCTCAAGAAAGTGGGGATAGAAGGAGCATACCTCAAGATCAGAAAAGCCATATATGAACAACCCAACCATAATATCATCCTCAATGGGGAAAAACTGAGAGCTTTCCCCCAAAGGTCCTGAGGAACAAGACAGGGATGTCCACTCTCACCACTGTTACTCAACATAGTATTGGAAGTCTTAGCCTCTGCAATCAGACCACACAAAGAAGTAAAAGGCATCCAAATCGGCCAAGAGGAGGTCAAACTTTCACTCTTCACAGAAGACATGATACTCTATATGGAAAACCCAAAAGATTCCACCAAAAAACTGCTAGAATTGATTCATGAATTCGGCAATGTTGCAGGATATAAAATCAACACAAATCGGTTGTGTTCCTATTCACCAACAGTGAAGCAACAGAAAGACAAATCAAGGAATCAATCCCATTTACAATTGCACCATAAACCATAAAACACCTAGGAATAAATCTAACCAAAGAGGTGAAAAATCTATACACTGAAAACTATATAAAGTTTATGAAAGAAATAGAAGAAGACAGACACAAAAAAAATGGAAAAAGATTCCGTGCTCCTGGATAGGAAGAACAAATATTGTTAAAATATCGATACTACCCAAAGCAATCTACATATTCAGTGCAATCTCTATCGAAATAACACCAGCATTCTTCACAGAGCTAGAACAAATCATCCTAAAATTTGTATGGAACCAGAAAAGACCCCGAATAGCCAAAGCGATCTTGAAAAAGAAAACCAAAGCAGGAGGCATCACAATCCCAGATTTCAAGCTATACTACAAAGCTGTAATCATTAAGACAGTATGGTACTGGCACAAAATCAGACACATAGAACCATAGAATAGAATAGAATAGAATAGAATAGAATAGAATAGAATAGAATAGAATAGAATAGAGAACCCAGAAATGGACCCAGAAATGTATGGCCAACTAATCTTTGACAAAGAAGCAATATCCAGTGGAATAAAGACAGTCTCTTCAGCAAGTAGTGTTGGAAAAACTGGACAGAGACATGCAGAAGATTGAACCATGCAGAAGAAAGTGGTCCACACTTTCTTACAGCATGCATGAAAATAAACTCAAAATGGATGAAAGACCTCAATGTAAGACAGGGAGCCATCAAAATCCTCAAGGAGAAAGCAGGCACAAACCTCTCTGCTCTTGCCCGCAGCAACTTCTTACTCAACACATCTCCAGAGGCAAGGGAAACAAAAGCAAAAATGAATTACTGGGACCTCATCAAAATAAAAAGCTTCTGTACAGTGAAGGAAGCAATCAGCAAAACTAAAAGGCAACCGACAGAATGGGAGAAGATATTTGCAAGTGACTTTTCAGATAAAGGACTAGTATCCAAAATCTATAACTTCTCAAACTCAACACCCAAAAAACAAAGAATCCTGTGAAGAAATTGGCAAAAGACATGAATGGACACTTCTCCAAAGAAGACCCAGATGCCCAACTGACACATGAAAAAATGCTCAACGTCACTCGTCATCAGGGAAATACAAATCAAAACCACAATGAGATACCACCTCACACCTGTCAGAATGGCTAACATTAACAACTCAGGCAACAACAGATGTTGGCGAGGATGTGGAGAAAGAGGATCTCTTCTGTGCTGCTGGTAGGAGTGCAAACTGGTGCAGCCACTCTGGAAAACAGTATGGAAGTTCCTCAAAAAAACTGAAAATAGAACTACCCTAAGACCCAGCAATTGCACTACTAGGCATTTATCCACAGAATACTGGTGTACTGTTTCGAAGGGACACATGCACCCCCATGTTTATAGCAGCACTATCAACAATATCCAAAGTATGGGAAGAGCCCAAATGTCCATCGATGGATGAATGGATAAAGAAGATGTGGTATATATGTACATGGAGTATTACTAGGCAATCAAAAAGAATGAAATCTTGCCATTTGCAACTATGTGGATGGAACTGGAGCGTATTATGCTAAGCAAAATTATTCAGTCAGAGAAAGACAAATATCATATGAAGACTTTAAGAGACAAAACAGATGAACATAAGGGAAGGGAAACAAAAATAATATAAAAACAGTGAGAGGGACAAAATGTAAGAGATTCTTAAATAGAACAAACAGAGGATTACTGGAGGGGTTGTGGGAGGGAGGATGGGCTAAATGGTTAATGGGTATTAAGGAATCTACTCCTGAAATCATTGTTGCACTATATGCTAACTAATTTGGATGTAAAATTTAAAAAAATAAATAGAAATGAAAAAAGATTTTGAACAATGTTCTTTCTAGTTCTCTACATCTCTGAGCTGAAGGCAGAATTTGCTTCATGACCTTTATAAGCTCCGTTTTCAAGGGTATACATATTTAGTATTATGTTTTATCATAAAACTATTTTCTTTATCATTATTAATATTTGTTATGATTTTAAGTCTAATTTATCTGATAACAACATAGTTACTCTAGATTTCTGAATATTGTTTCCAATACATAATTTCCATCATCCTTTACTGTTAATTAGGTATATATGTTTAAGGTGAATTTCTTATAGACAAAATATACTTGAGTCTTGTTTCTGTTATACAGACTTGACAATCTCTGCCTTAATTGGTGTCTTTAGACTGCTCTCATTTAATATGGTCATTGACATTGTTGGTAAAATCTATCTTTCTGTTTTCTATTCATTATCTTTTCTCCGTTGTACTGTTATATTTATAATTTTATGATTTTATTTCCATATTGGTCTATTAATATTTTTATTAAAATTTAATAGCTGTCTTGGGCTTAATTATACATTTAGTTAATAATCTACTTTCAAGTAATTTTAAACAGTTTCATATATATTCTAAAGATCTGACTCAAATTCTAGTCTAGACTCAATTTCTTTATTTTGTACTTTGTACTTTTGCTGTTATAAACTGTAATTTAACATATGTTCAAACCACAGTATATCATTACTGTGTTTGCTTAGGACAGTGAGTTTTCTTTTAGAGAAATGAAATTATGGATTAAAAAACTCATCTTTTTTCTATTTCTAGTGCTCATTTCTTTGTGTAAATCGCGCATTTTCTCCATTATTATATTTATCTCTTTGTCCTTTAACATTTCTTGTTGTGCTCTGATCTGTTGGCAGTGAATTGTTTTTGGTATATGTTGTCCCTTGTTTGTTTTGCCATAATTGGTCACAGACATTATTTGTGCATTTTTGAAAGATATTTTTGCAAGAATTCTGAGGTGACAGTTTTTTTCTATAGCAGTTTATATATGGAATGACTTTATATATATCACTGCATTTTCTTTTGACTTGCATGGTTTATGATGAGAAGCCTACTTTTATCTAACCTTCATTCTTCTGTATGCACTAGGCCATGCTCCACTCCACCATGCCTGGTTTCATAGGTGTTTCACCCGTACTTTGCAGTTTGTCATTAATTTTGGAATATTGTTTACTTTTCTATCTTATCTGTGATTATAGTTATAAGTCTATTAAACATTTTTATGTCATTCCACAACTTGCAAATGTTTGTTCTTTATTTTTTTAACTACATACTTTTTTCTTTAGGTGTTTCAGCTTGGGTAATTTCTTTGGACTTATTTTCAAGGTCCCTGATCCTTTCCTCAGCTGTATTGAATCTAGTGATACTGTGTTTTTCATTCTGAGAATTTCCATTGACTTGTTATCATGGTTTCTGTATCTTTGGTTCAATGACCTATCTGATCATGCATGCTATCAACATTTTTTAATTTGTCTTTAACATATATATTTCAACATTTTAAATTCTCTCTCTGGTGATTCCAACATCTGGATCATGTCTGAGTATGTTTCTCTTGATTTCACTGCTTCTTGGCAGTGACTTATTTTTTTCAATCACTCCATAATTTGGGGATAATAGCCAGAAATAGCATATAAGAGAATATCTTCTACCTATATGCTTTTGTGTAGGTAAATATTTCTAAATGCCTGAAAATGAATAAATCCTTGACTTTAATAACAATGTTTTCATCAGTCTATCTAGAAGTTGAGCTCTGTGTGTTTTGCTATGGTTCACTTTATGGGACTTTATTTTTTTTATATAAGACTATATGTTTAGTGTGGAGACTTGTTGAAAAAAAGATTGTCCTTAGCACTCCACCCTTAGCTTTGGGTCTAACATTTGCACTAAACCTTACAGAAGGATGTTCTTCTAACACCATTCCACTGTATATTCTTACTCAAAACTTATCAGCTGATGGTGAGACAGAAATTGGGGTTGGGAGTGTTTTCTGTAGTTTTGATGAAACCTCAGTTTTAGGCAGGCAACTTGTCAGTAGATACCTGAATAGTGGCTTTTCAATGTCACTGTTTTTGCTCTCCCCCAGCGGTAGGTACATGTTCAACACATATTTTTGAACCCTCTGATTAGACTTTTCTTTTTATTCCTTTGATAGCTGCAAAAAGATTTCCCCTGTACTCTAAGGATGACAGTATTTATTGTTCCTGTCTTTAGGAAGACTTTTTTTTTTTAATAGGAGAAAAGATCTGGATGAGTTCTATTTCTTTCCTGCATTGTTTGTTTTTCTCATCCGTAAGATCTATACTATGATGGATGCTTTCTTAGGGCTCTTGTTAAGTGTGTGTGTGGGTGTGTGGGTGTGTGTGTGTGTGTGTGGGTGTGTGTGTACAAGTATATGAGCATGCACACACATCATTTGGCCTTAACCTATTCATTAACAATATTAGGTAAATGTTTCTCACTGGTGTCTGACTCATTTTGCCCAGTTAAACAAGCATGTCTTATCTCTTCTCTCAGGCCCATTTTTTCTTTAGTTTTAGAATGGGTGACTTTCTCTGCCATTTATTGGGTTCAACAAAATCATGACTTTCTAACTTTTATCGTGGTGGTTGTAAAGATGCAAGTGATGGTATTCCCACCTTTCCACAGTCTAGGAAGTAATCAGAGTGCTGTCCTTGGTTTAAAATATATCTTCAAATTCTTTGCTTCTCTTTCATAAAAAAAATGGAGAGTGCATTTCTTTTTCTTAAATATAAGCCTGCTTTCATGATTTACTTCTACAAAATGAAATGTAGAAAAAGTGATACTACACACTTTTCCAGGCTCAGAATAAAAGATAGTTTCTCCTTGTGTAAATTTCTCAGATTTTTGTTCCTTGAAAGCCCTAAACCTCTGAAAAGGATGCTAGCTTAGTTGAAGCTGCTGTACTGTAGGAAGACTGTGCAGAGAGAATACAGTTAAAGGGGGACACTTGAAGGAGCTTCCCTAGCAGTCCCAGCCCCCGGCCATTTGAATCTTCCCAGTTCAGACATGAGACGTCCAAGTGAAGAAGCAGTCAAGATGACCCCAGCCCTAGGTATTATCTGACAGAATCCACATGAGACTCTGAGAGAGCCATTCAGTCAAGCTGCCTCCAAAATCTAACACAAAAAACAAATGATTGTTTTTAAGCCACAAACTTCTATGGCGATTTGGTATGCAACAATAGATAGATGACATAGAATTTTACTCATTAATTCAAGTTTATTTAGAAATTTCACTCTATAAAAATCTATGTTGATTGCTTTTCAGAAGTATTCTTAGCGGGTTTTTATATTTGATTTAAAATTAACAGAATGAACATGATCACCATTAGGATAATAGCATTCCAGAAGCTGTTTAAAGTAACAGAAATCAGTTGCATTTTTCCCAATTCCTTACAGTTATGACAGAAGTTCTTAACTTTGGATTGTGATCCTGTAAGTTTGCATAAATAGAAATAGAATTATACAATATTTTGAATTAAAATATTTAATTAAATATTGGGTATTATTTAAAGTAATACCAGAAGAATGATAGATATCTCCTTTACACACAAATTTACCTAGGTTTTGGCCAGATCATCTCCTTGCCCTTAATATTTGTCAAATTATGTTATAGAGTAAATGTTCCCTGATTCCCAGATCTATTTTAGAGCTCCTTTTTGTTCTTTCATAGGCCCATAAATTTCACTCTCACACTCTCCTATAATTATCTGATTACCATATTGAATAAACTATTTAAAGATAGAAACTATATCTTGTTCAGTTAATATCAGAAACTGATGAACGGTAGGCAATTGGTATTTGCTGAATATTGAATGCATTATTATATGAACTTATCAGGTAAAATGTCAACCTCTGTAGGCAGTGGATATAGAGTGGTCCTTATGTTTTTCCTTTTTTGTTTATTTTTTTAAATTTTTTAACATTTATTTTATTTTTGAGAGACTGAGACAGAGCAGGAGTGGGGGAGGGACAGAGAGAGACACAGAATCTGAAGCAGGCTCCAGGCTGTGAGCTGTCAACACAGAGCCGACATGGGGATCGAACTCACAAACTGTGAGATCATGACCTCGGCTGAAATTGGGCTCTTAACCACCTGAGCCACCCAGGTGCCCCTGTTTTTCCTTTTCTTTAGATCCTTGTTCCTCATGCCATAGAACTGCAAGGAAGAGAAGCTCATAAAAGTATTTATTCTTTTTCTACATATTATTTTTAGTGTCCAGAGCAAGAGAAGGAGACATGAAGTTTGATAGTATCTTGGTATAGACTAAGTTTTCCCAAATAAGGGTCTGAAATGTGATCAGCTTTGGGAAGAATAACATAAGCAACTGCATTTGATGCTCACACTACAGATTCTAAAAGTAAATGAAACCAGAGGTGAACATAATTTTATAACCTTTGAATATATTTGTAAGAGAAACATCCCCAAATCAATCTATACCTAGGAATAGAAGTGTACCTCCTAAGGCTTACATTGAAAGGTGGTTATATACAAGAGAGAAGAAGGATAGCACTTAAGAATGATTTTTTTATTCTAAACTACTAAAAATGTCTTAAATTTCTTATAATTATTATTCTATTATTAAATCTTCATATTTTTAGCTTGAGTTTATAGTTTAGTCAAAACTTACACCTCAAAGGAAAAATGAGAAAAAGGACAATTTCAGTACGTATATTTTGTTGAATTGGACAGGGTATACTCAACTCCAACATAGATGCATGTTAAAAATATGTCCACAATTTTTTCTATAATTATTTTTGGTGCTGGCAATAACGTCATGAAATAATTGACACCAGAAGTCTTAAAAGGTACCAGATAAAATATATTTATCATCTTATACAACATAACATTTTTAGTTCACATCAGAAAAATAGCTTTTACAGTTTGCTACAGATGCTTATTTAAAGTCATATTGTGATTCTTCAGTTTGCTTTGTTTTATTTGTTTTGGTCTAAAGAAGGATTGATTTCTATATTTTTTGTGTATTGACATGCATTATTTTTCCATTAAATGAATCATTTTTTACTCATCTTACTATTGTTTTAGTTTTTGGATGACACAAGATCTTTGGAATCATCTCTTCTATCTTGCATCTACTTTCAAGTATCCCTAATCACTTTGGCCAATAAAAAGCATCAGTAAAAACCAATACATTGCATTTATGACACAGTCCCTTACTAGTCCTCTGACCTTGAGTAAATTACTCAGTTCTTTTGAGCCTGTCACTTTGTTTGTAAAAAGGGAAAGCTTTTTTATGCGATTGTATAAGTGAATAAATTAGATCATCCATACAAAACACTCAGTACTGTGGTAGGCATTTAAGAGATGGATGGCACATTGGACTTGCTTTAGCCCTTTACACCATAGAAACAGTCTATGGGTAATATGTCAGGGTGGCCAAGTTTAGGAATTTGAAAACAAACATCTTAGATTCTCATCTCATTAGTGTAAATACATTGGATGTTTTGTGACTTTAGACAATTTCCTAAACATATGTTTTTCATCTCAAATATTATCTATATAATGAGATTAACAGTATGGGAATAATAGTAGTAATCTCCACCTTATAGGCTTGTGAGATTTGATAAAATTGGTGAACGTACATTGCTCAGGTAAAAAGTCTAGAAGATTATAAACATTCAAAGATATCAATTGTAATTATTTTGTCTACTAATAATACGTGATTTAGACTGATTTCTGATAGTTCCAGAATCTTAGCCATGAAATTTGATTGAATTTCTGTATGCAAATAGTGTATTTAAGTTGGAACATGCACTATGTACAAAAAAAACTATTATTTAATATTATAAAGGTTTATCTCTAAAATAATTTATAATGGTTCAATTTTTTTTTGCATGTTATATTCAACACTTAGAGCATATTAAAGTCTCAGAACCATCAATTTAAATCTCCATTACATAACTTATTCTGTCAGGAGTCCCTAAGGCCCCCCAGACTCTGTGATTTGCTAGAAGGACACAAGAGAGAAAAACTGTTATACTCACAACTGGTTAATTTTAATGAAAGGCTACACACACACACATACACACACACACACAGGTACTGCAGAATGAAGTCCAAGAGAAAACACCTAGGTATCCACACCTAGGGGAGTTTCTCAGGGATGCACTTCATTCAGTTAATTCTCCCAGAGACAATGTATAACATTGGCCCGAGTTTTCAGGCACACAAAAAACAGTCATTTGCCATAAATGCAGTGTGACTAAAGGCCTCAGGCATATGAAAACACTCGTAGACAAAATATTCCAAAAACTTAGAGATTATCTGCCAGTAGCTGGACAAAGGCCAGTTCTTAAAATAGGTCTTTCTTTAGAATATGTAGGGTTTGAACAATGCAGGTCTGCTGAGTTAACATTTTATTAACAATTGCCCTCTTTGTATCGTTCTTCCTAATATTTTCCCTCATTTAGCTATTCCTTCTCAAGTTTTCTCAATATCTTTAATAAACTTGTTCCATGTTAAACCTTTATATCATTAATTATTAATTATTCTCATACTTTATTATTTCGACCCACTTCTTATCCATTGGAATATTTGATTTTACATATGTTTTTTTTATTTTCTGGTTTCTATATGTATGTTAAATATATGCCTCTTTTTGTAGGTTTTGCTGTCTTTTCATTCTGATCAGCAATTCTGCAAGGTGACTGCTCTATGTCATTAAAATTATTGGACCAAATTGTCCTTATTTTGCTAAAACATAAACTTATGAGGCCTCTGTTATATTTTTTTTTAATTTTTGAGGTATGATTTAAATATAAGATTGTAACATGTTTAAAGTGGAAATCATGGGGATTTGATATATGTATACATTGTACAGATATTCCCCCATCTACTTAGTTACCACATTCTTCACCTCACCTCATATATTTTTTGTGAGAATATTTAAGTTCTACCCTATTAGTATATTTCATTATGCAATGCCATGCTGTCAACTGTTGTCACCATGTTTGACATTAGATGCTCAGAACTTGTATAGAATCTTATAGCTGAAACTTAGCACTCTTTCACCAGTGTCTTCCTATTTTCCCCAAACCCTAGCCCCTGGCAATCACTTTTTTACTCTCTGTTCTTATGAATTTGGCTTTTTTTTTTTTTAAGATACCACATCTAAGTCATACCGTACAGGATTTATTTTTGTCTGGCTTATTTCGCTTTGCTTAATGTCATCAAGGTCCATCAATATCCTCACAAATGGCAAGTTTTCTTTCTTTTGCTATACACACACACACACACACACACACATATATATATATATATATATACACACACACACACATATATATATGTGTGTGTGTTATTTATATATATTTATATGTAAATAATCTCACATATTCTTTATCAGTTCATCCATTGACAGAAACTTAAGTTTGTTCCATATCTTGCTTGACATTTGTAAAAGTTGCAATAAGTATGGGAGTACATGTATCTCTTGATATCCTGTTTTCATGTCTTTTGGATATATACCCAGAAGCTGGATCATATGGTAGTACTTTCTGAATTTTTTGAGGAGCCTCCACATTGATTTCTACAGTGGTGGCCAGTATTGACATTCCCACTGACAGTGCACAAGGAGTTTCTTTTCTCTGCCTCTTCGCCAACACTTGTCTTTTTTTATGTTAGCCATTCTAAACAGGATATATAAACTTGCTAGTATTTTCTTCACAAATACTACTAATGCTGTATTAAATAAATTAATAATGGTCCAACATTTAAGAATAAAATGGAGTGGAGGACCCTACTGTTGACAGAGAGCCAAAAATATGGAAATTTGAAAAAAAAAGTGGAGGGAGTTGGTTATTGTCGTAGCAGCAGGTACAAGTGATGGGAGAAAAAAAAATTTGCTGCAGAGTTTCAAAAAGTCTAAGAAATTGGCATCACCACTGATCTGAAAATAAAAAAAGTGGTGGGACTGCTAAGAGGAAGATTTTCTGAAAGTTTATACAAGCAGCACATGTTTCTTCTAGACATCTGCCCCCAAGGCATTAATCACATTGAAGTCAAGTTCCTCACTCTGACAAGAGGTAAGTTATTCTTCCCAGAATATGAACAAACTAGAATCTAGCATCGAGGATCTTAAGCATATCAGAGTGCTAGCATGTGGCCTTTTACTGAAAAGGAAAGGTTTGTAAATAGAGTGAATGATGAAAATGGCCTTTCCTCTTTAGCTCCCAGAAACCTGGTATTATGATTATTTCTATCACAAAAAGATATAAAAATGTATAGAGATGGTTAAACAAAGCAGAAAACATAAACATCAGTAATTCCAAGATACGGAAAATGATGTCAAGTCCCAAATCATCACAGTAATGTACACTTATTAATACCAACATAGTGTAAAGTTATTCTGATATAATATTTTAAGATTGACATCATAAATTTGGAGCTACAGTCCAGAGGAAATATAATAGTTGGTAATGTTGGTCTTGCAGCTCTAGTAATCGAGGAGAAGAGAACATGGGGGCAGGGACATGTCTTTATCATTATAATCCCAATAGTGTAATGTAATGTTGGGGATATGTAAATATGATAACTTTTTCTGAAATCTATGTAAAAGTTTAAGAGATGAATAACTTCTGTAGAGCAACTCCTGTATTCTGTGGTCAACATAAAGGAATGGTGATTTGGCTCCAGGCAGAGAAAAAAGCTGATTGGAATTTCAAAGGGTCATGTTGCTACACACTATTTATTGGTCATTTAAAACAGTTGTTTTGACAATGCCAAGTGCTACTGAGGTTGCACAGCAAAAGGAACTTTCATTCATTACCGGTGGGAACACAAAATGGTACAACCACAATCCAAGAAGGCTACACACTTTTAAGATTCCAATTGTAGGACATTTGGGAAAAGGAAAAACTAAGGAGAAAGTAAAATGATCAGTGGTTGCCAGAAATGCAGGGGATGGGATGAATGAACAGGCAAAGCACACAGGATTTTTAGGGGAGTTAAAATAATATAAAATACCATGCATATGTCGATTTGCATCATCATACATTTATCTAAACCCTCAGAATGTACACCACCAAGAGTGAACTGTGATATGAACGATGAACCTCGGGTGATTATAATGTGTCGATGTAGGGTCAGCAAATTAACAAATGCACCACTCAGTGGGAGATAGTGGAGAAGATCATTCATATGTGGGGGCAGGAGGTATAGGGGAATTCTCTGTACCCTCCTTTTAAAATTTCCGGCTTTCGTGGACCCTAAAGGTCAGCCAGAGGTAAAAGATTGGCTTCCCTGGTGTTTTTGAGCATGCATCCGGTCTAGGGCATGCCTATGGCCTTCTATGTTCTTCTGTATAAGTGAACTTTTCAGAACACTTATTCCTCCACATACTCTATCCCAGTCTCTTCCTTCCCAGACTTTTGGGTCTTGTGCCATCTATAATCCCTTGTCTTAGACAGCTGTAGCTTGTATATTTTTCTTTAAATGCTTTCAGCATATACCACACAGGAGATTGTTTCCACCCTGAGAATGTTCTGAAGCTGGGGTAGCAAAGGCCAGGAAACCCCAAAGCTATACCTCAAGAAGCCACCAGACAAATCAAATTCCACAACTACAATTTTTTTGACTAAAAGGTCCTCATTCTTCACTCTAGCGTCAGCAAGCTATACTGGGGATGTGTGCCCCTCCCCGTGACCATAACCAAGCTTGGGGTGAAGGATGATAGACAGTTAAGTTAAAATGCAGTAATGCTGCCTTACTGAAATTTAGCAGCTTCTTTATTAAGCACTTCTCTGGCTGTTGTAAGATTTTGATTCAATTGCAGAGCTCAAAAGAAGTTTATTCTGACAAATTTTCGCCAGCCTAATTGTTACATTAGTAGAAAGACATTTGGAGTTCTGTACTCTGCCATTTTGGGCGCATCATCAGTAAAGTATTTTCTACCCTCCAAATATAGCTTGATTAATAGTTACCATATATTTACTGCAACAAAAACCATACTGGATTCTAGCTGGAACTTATTCCTTCAGATGTTGGACATTAAAAATATTTTGAAGTTTTAAAAACAATGTAAATAATCAAATCACAGTGGCAATACTTTAATGACCCTAAATCTGACAATAATGGTACAGAGAGTAAATCATGGTACAATCAGAGCCTAAGTGTTTGGAATAGCTACCAAGCAATCCTTTCCTTTATAAAGGATGATTTTAGGGTTGAAAAAAATATTGTGAACATAGAGCGTTGTACCCACAAGCAGAATGTCTCCTTGGCCAGCCTAAAATATAACTAGAATAAGATTTTACAACATGGATAAACATCCTTTTATATCATATTACGTCTAATGTCACGAAGTAGTAGGGTATATAGTATCTATTATGTCGGTACCTAATTTTCTTCCGGTCATTTCCTGTCTCTTTCTATTGCTAATGAGGAAAAGCATGCTGTTACTACACAATTGGAGACTGATTGGAAATCTCGTAAGTATTTTAGGATATTTTCATTGCATTAATTGCATGCTTATGCTAGGTAGCCTTGTTTATTTTTCCATTCATAAATTTTCCTTTAAATACATATATAATCTGTGTCTGTATTGTCAAGTATTCCAATTTTACGTTGAATGTGATCCTTAGATTTTGAGGAAATACTGGTAACTGTTAATCTATCCAGACTCACAGGGAGAAACATTCCTTTGTGTTGTTTGTGTGTGGTATTTTTATCTTAATCCTAGTTACACATCCTGAGTATGAAACTGGAGATCGGGTGGGATCTAGTGACTAAGGGCAGTGTTCATGTTCATTTTAAATGTTGTATTCTTCCCTCTTGTAATCTGGACATTTCTTTAAGAATTCTTTCTGCATGTTGCCTTCCCCTGGAGCATAAAAAGGGAACCAAAGATGGCAAATCACAAGTTTGGTTCCTTAATCCTTTGAGCTCTGAGCTTTGCCTTAGAAATTTCTTTGGAAATCGGCCACAGCTATGCAGCATATCTGTGAACAGTAGCTCGTTTTGTCCCCGAGGTCTTGTCTTGGATTCTTTCAGTGTCCATTATTCCTTATACTCCCACTACTTCCAGAAGCAGGATGGTTCAGTGATTCTACTCTCCTACCTTTGTACAAAAGTTGGAAAAAAAATCTCTCTCAGACAAGTGTGGGAAGACCTAAAGAAGGAATATTGAGAGCTGTCAGTGCATTTTTTCACTTTCCCCTTTCACAAACTTTTGTTTATGAAAACTCTTGTTATCTAAGAGAAGGGATAATCACTAAGGAGAAATTAAACCATTTAACTTTATTTAATTGTACTTTTTTAATTTTAGAAAATACTTTGGGGATGGTGCCTTGAATATGATAAAATTCAGATGTGTTTTCTATTTATCTAAGTATCTGTCTAATATAAAAGTGTTCTTCTCATAATTAACCATGGCTACTCCTTTAACAGTGTATCACGGCAATTGGAATTTAACTGCAGGTTTAAAAAAATAACATTTATATTACAATATGCAGAGATTTTCACTTTAGATTTTGATACTGTGGAAGGTATGAATGAAATTCCTTTTCAACCTAATCTTGCCTGTTAATTTTTAACGATTTTTGTTTAAAGCAGTTTTCAGAGTGAGCATCTTTATGACTATTTAAATATTATGCACACTATAGACATGTGCCATCACCTGACTTGTTTTCTTTCTTCTATATATTTTTTTCTTTTTGTAGTGATTGCCTAATTTTTATATACTTAACTTTACTATTCATCACTAACTCACCATCAAACATCCTGTCCAAGACTCCATCTTCTGACCATAAGTTTGAGGGTCACTCTTTAGTGTGAATTGTGTGCTTTCCAGACCCCTTGCACCCGAAACACCTGAGGACTTCTCTTCCGCATCATCTTCAGTATCTTCTCTGTCCCTCCCTCTGGTGCTGGAAACCCTGGGTCCTGGAACTGTGGCTTCCTCCTTCTTGCTTTACTATCATTTTGTAAGATTTCGTTCTTTGTAAGATGACTTTCTGAGAATGTTGAGAGTATTTGCATATCTAGGGATGCATCTATTTTACATTCACACTTGTCTGATGATATGACTAGTATAGAATTCTAGCATCAAAAATAATTGCGTACAGATCTGAATTCCTTGGTGCTTTAAAATGTGGATTCCAGGACTGTTTTAAGTCTTTTGAAACTGGAACTCTCAATCATTTGAGTGTGTGCGTATGTGTTTGTGTGATTTCTCTCCGGAGGCCTTTAGAATCTTCTCTTTTATTTTTGGCATTTTGAATTTCAACAGTTTAACAATGATGAGTCTTGGTATAGAATTTTAAGTTAGATTGTCCTTCAGTATGTAGAAAATTTTTTTTATGTAGTTGATAATTTCTTCCCCTTAGTTTTCTCTGCGTTCAGTTTTGGGGATTCTTTTACTTCATTGTTGGACTTCTTGGCTTAATATTCTAATGTTTCTACTTGTTTATACTTTTTTTTTTGTTTTCATGTACAATTTTTACAATGTTTGTTTGTACAAACTAGCAGAGGGGCAGAGAGAGGGGGAGAGAGAGTCCCAAGCAGGCTCTGTGCACAGACAGTGGTGCAGGTTCCATCTCAGGAACTGTGCAATGGTGACCTGAGCCAAAATCAAGAGTCACACGCCTGCCCCACTGAGCCACCCCAGGCGTCCCTCATGTGCAATTTTAAAAGAAATTTATTGGCTGCATATCCAACAATTCTAATGTTTGTTTAAATTTTTAAAGCTTATTTTTAACCCTTATAGATCCTTTTTATTCCTAAAGGATTCCCACTGTATATTCTCCTGTGAATAAAACAGCATCCTATCAATGAGTCATTTAGTTTGTTTTCTTTCATTAAGCAATGGCTTAGATTTTTCTGTCGATCTGTTTTATTCTTTTATTTTAGAAGCTTTCTTCAAATCTGTATTGGACCTAGTGGTTTGTTTACACGTAAGAAGTGTATCTCTATGGAGATTAATGTATCTCTATGGAGATTAATGAAAGCTTTGTCTTTGATGAGCATCACTATTGGTCGCTCACACTGGAACCAACTATTTCTTTTTAAGGAAAAGTAACTGCCATTAACATTTGATCCATTATTTGGGGCTAGTATGTTTCACAAAAAGAATTGTCCAACACGCCCTCATTATCAGAAATGTGGCAAGTGTGGGAAATGCTTCACCATTCAGTATGTACACTTTATCATTCAGTCCGCTTATTCTTATATATTCCCTTGCCCTCATTTGTGCTTTAGGTTTCCCAATTCTCTGATTTGACCTTCTGAGAGAGAACGAACTTGCATTTCTTTACCATGTTGATGGTTGGCGTTTTAGTTTGCAGTGGCTACTATAACAAATTAGTCACACTTGGTGACTTAAAACAACAAAAGCTTACTTTCTCATGGTTCAGGATGCTAGATGTCTGAAATCAAGGTGATGGCAGAATTGTACTCCCCCCGGCCACCCTGCAAGCTGATGGGGGATGGTGGGGTGGGCAGGATGTGTTCCTTGTTCCTCTCAGCTTCTGATGGCTTTTGTCATTCCTTAGATGGTGGAATTGACACGCTCTTCTGCCTCCATTTTCACATCACCTTCCCCTCCATTGTCTGTGTCTTCTCTTTTTCTGTATCATACGTCCCTCAATTTTTTTTCTTATAAGGATGCTTATCATTAGATTTAAAGCCCGTGCTGGTGACTCCTGCTCCGAATGAGTTTACATTCACAAGTTCCAATGGTGAGGAGTGGACATATCTTTTGGTGGGACACTATCGGGTAGTTTTATGACAGCACAGTTCAGAGAGGATCAGGATTTGTTTTTCTTGTACAGGCTTTATACCAATCTTTTCATTTTTTTCAATGTTGCACCAAATCCTCGTTTTAGAGGCATTTGTTAGAGAATATTCTGGGTTCTAGGCCATACATTGTTTAATGTGATTTTTTTTTGTCACTATAGCCACGGTTCTTCTGTACTTCTGCTATGATAGTTACCCTCTTCCAACTGCTTTCCAGCTTCCATAATGTATTCAGCCACACTTAGCTACTGTCACCTTTTCTGATCTCCTTGTCATTATATTCAGTGACTCTTATAAATGTCCTTGTATGAGTATTTTAAGAAAGGTTTAACAGGAAGTTAGGGAAGTAGAGAATCATATACATTGTATTTTCTGTGCTCAAGTAGAGGAACTATAACTTATTTTACAAAATCATAAACATTATAACATGTCTTTTTAATAGTATTGTCTTGTTTTTCTAAGTTTAAATGACACAAGAAGAATAATTATAATTTAAGGCTACATTTGGAACATAGGAGTAATGGTATACAGCTTTTTAATCTCCATGTATTAGTGAAGTGCAACAAGGTGGGTTTTGTTTTGCTAATTACTATCAACAGACATTAAATTCTCTAGAGCATATAAATGTCTTGTAAAGATTATGAGTGCCCTTCCACTAAAGCTCTTTTTCATTCTCTGAAAGCATTTGGCAAATTTACTGTTTCATGAATCAGCAAGCTTTGACCCTGCAAATAAAATAATTAAAGGAGGGATTGTGTAAATCACCATTCATAATTAATGTTTTCTAAAAAACAGGTAGATCTGAAAATATTTGTCAGTCCAAATCCACCTAATGCATTTATATGAGTATCTTAGGTTATACATAGTACCTCCTAATTCATCTTGCTGATCTTTGTTTTCTCAAACACTTTAATGGCTGAAAAATGATCCATCAATTTGCTATCAGTTGCCCGGTGTGTGGTCAACTTGACCCAAATGAATAGTCTACAGTTCCATTAAGCTAACTAACTACATAATAGTAAAAAAAAAATAAAATATAGTAAAACTACATTTAAAGAAGTTAAAAGATTGCAATAATTTATAGAATTCATAATAGACTAGCGATCAGGATCAGTGTGTGTGTGGATCCCTCCTCATGTGCTATTGACTAAGTCAATCTACCTTCTGGATTTCAGTCTCTTTATTTCTAAGAGAAGAACATTTGCTTGCAATTTTGTATCAGAGTCTAGCATATGGTGCATATTCAGAATTTTTGAATGAACACATTGCTGGTTGGAAGGATTAAATTGTGGATGAATTAAAGAATAAAATATATATTTTAAGGGTTTACTGAAAAGCCAAAAGCCATGAGGAGAATTTTTGCTAGGAGTTTGGACTTCTAAAATAGCAATCATTTTGTGCAAGCTGGCAAAACACTCATTAAATATGAACCTATAAAATCCATTTATCCTTGAAAAGGAGGAAATGGTAGGGAACAGTTACCTTTTCTCTGCTGCATCTACTGATTTATTTACCAATGAACTACCGCAGACAATCAGAAAAGGACTCAGGGAAGAATTGAAGTCAACCTTCTATTTAGCTTTAAAACCCAGACTTCTCTCTATCATTTCTTCTTGTTATCTATTTTATGATCTTAGAACTCATAATACCCTGGGTAAACGGCATTCTAGTTGCATAGTATACTTAAAGAAGTTGTTTTGGGAATTAGATCATACACTTTGAATTTTCAATTCTCTATTATGAAATGTACTTTAACTTGTACTATGGAGAAAACATTTACTTTACTTGTGAAATCCTTGGCACATAGGTACTCACAAAACATTGAAAAAGGTAGCAAATGCACTGCTCCACAAACACTGCTGACTTAGTATAGTTTCCTTTAGGTGGCTCGTTTATTTCATTAAAAAGTGGAAACAAATGCATCCTTTTATTAGTCCATATCATTTTAGGGTGAACAAGGATATGACTTGAAAAATTATATAATGGTACATATTTTTCTAGTTTATTTATTCATTTTGAGAGAGAGAGGAAGAGGGAGAGAATCCGAAGCAGGTTCTGAACTATCAGTGCAGAGCCTGAGAAGGGGCTCAAACTCACAGACTGTGAGATCATGACCTCAGCCAAAGTCATATGCTTAACCTACTGAGCCACCCAGGTGCCCTGGTATACATTTTTTTATATTAAAAAGATAAGCAGGGACAATAAATGAATAATAAATATATAAAATCTAGTAATTGAAATAGGCAATATAGTGAATGAAAAATGGTATACAAAGAAATGCCTAATATGCAGAACTCCAAAAGAGATACGCACATTAACTCTTTTTACAGAGAATATAATTACAGTGGCATACTTTTAAAAATAAGAATAGGGGCGCCTGGGTGGCTCAGTTGGTTAAGCGTCCTACTTCAGCTCAGGTCACAATCTCGCGGTCCATGAGTTTGAGCCCCGCGTCGGACTCTGGGCTGATGGCTCAGAGCCTGGAGCCTGCTTCCGATTCTGGGTCTCCCTCTCTCTCCGCCCCTCCCCCGTTCATGCTCTGTCTCTCTCTGTCTCAAAAATAAATAAATATTAAAAAAAATTAAACAGAAAAAGAATAAAGCCTAAATTAAATTTGCATATTATGATTACAATAGTTTGATGTTCAAAGAACACAAGTTCAAATAATACAAATTAAATAATAGTTTATTTTCAAATGTTTATATTTCCAATATTTCAAATATTTTCAAAGATCAATGATGCTTTATTTAATTAATTTACTTTTGGATAGTTTCTGAATATTGTTGTCATCTATTTCTATCTCCCACAATATTCGTCTTCATTCATATAAACATTAACTTAAAATAACCATCTATTCGATACCTACATTGTGCCGGTATCTAAGCACCTTCATATACCATCTCCATCTAATTTAGATTTAGAAGAAGTCACTATAAGATATAACAACTAATACCCTCAATTTGTATCCAATATGATTTTTCGCCAAGAGGTAATATAACCTTCTTGAGTTTACATAGCAAAAAATGAACAAAATTAGGTGTTGATTCCAACCGTGACTGAATTTAAAGTCCAAGTGCTTAACTATTATTATCCCTTATAAATTTACGTTAAATATTATAATTAGTGATATAATTGTGATAATACAAGTTGCTATGGATGCAGAAAGTAATAGATAACTGCTTACAAGATTAGGCAAACATTTCATACAATAAGTGATATTTGCCCTAAGACTTGCAACTATAAAGGGAATTTTATCAAGCAGAGAAAGAGGAAGGGGTATCAAGAAATAAAAACAATGATTCAATAGTTTCATACCTGTGTATATATCCAAAGGAATTAAAATCAGTATTCTGAAGAGATACATGTACCCCAAGATTCATTGTAGCATTATTCATAATAGCCAAGATGCGGAAATAACCTAAGTGTTCTTTAATGGATGAGTGGATCAAGAAATTGTGACATACATATGTAGAAAGATAGGTATCAGTTGTAGTTGTCCTTTTTAGAATTTTACCCAAACCTCTTCATTACTACAGGTATCCATGCCAAGGAACCATGTGATAAATATTTAAATTGTTATCACTCTGAGTGTATATTTCAAATGTGTAATTTTAGATGGTGCAGTTGAGGCCCTATGCCAAAGGAAAACATTATAAGTGAAAGGGATCAGTCCTATTTTCTTTAAATTGCATGGAAATGCAGCTTGCTAAATTATCAAAACAGAATTTTCATCCTAATTATAGTCCCTACCAAGGAAAGACTATGCATTCTAAATTGGACTTGGTGTTTTGAACATTTAGTCGTATAACATTATGAAATTTCCTAACGACTATTTGTTCCTCACATTTTTAAAAAACCTTTGATAAAAATATATGAGAATGACATATAACATAAACTATTAACTATCATTGACATAGAGATATCATACTTTCTACCTGAAATAACATACTTCAAAACATGCCAATTCTTATATAAGTAGGGAGATAGATAATCATAGTTTTGGTTTCTTATTTCTTTTGATAAACATCCCATAGACTCAGTAGTAAAGAAAACATGCATTACTTGAAAATATTAGAATTTCAAGTAATAAAAATTTGAACTTTTTCTTATACCAAAATAAAGTCAACAATGACCACAGATTAAGGGAATGCCAAAAACTGTCAGTGAACTTCATAGATATCTGGTAGGTTTCCCAATTGTTGGCAGGTTTCTCTTGACCACTGTAGTGAATTTATTCTGTCAAATACATCACCATTGGCAGCTTAATTTTCTTAATCAATGGAATTCCTAGTTATTAATTTCAGTGATTTCACTAATACTGTGTTTTGTAGTCACCAGAGTCACCAATCTGCAGCAAAGCTGTGTGTTTTCTGCTGGCTACTGCCATATGGTACTTCAAGACGTTCTATTACATGGTGGACATGCCCAGATATAGCATATAGTCTCTCTCTCCATCTATCCTCAACCTCATTTTATAATCCCAATACAATTTATTTAGAAATAAGGCATATGGGGCTCCTGGATGGTTCAGTCGGTTAAGCATCCGACTTTGGCTCACGTCATGATTGCACAGTCCCTGGGTTCGAGACCTGCATTGGGCTCTGTGCTGACAGCTCAGAGCCTGGAGCCTGCTCCTGATTCGGTGTCTCCCTCTCTCTGAACCCCTCCCCCTCTCATGCTCTGTCTCTCTCCAAAATAAATAAACATTAAAAAAAGTTTAATAGAAGTAAGGGGTCATTCTCACAATTTTGGGATTCCTAGTAAACTAGTGCATTAATTTAGTAAATAGGAATAATCATCTCATTTTAAATGAATGAAACTTGAGAGTGAAATATTCCATGTGTGGACAAGGATATTTACTGATCCACTAATATTTCCTTTATACCCCTATATTTTGTGTTGGTTTCCATTTTTTAGCTCCTCCTGATGATGGAGAGCAATATAATGACTATGCCTTTAACATCAAATTTAGAGTCAAAATCATTTCGGTAGTCACATGCTCTGCATTGCTTGACTCCTCTCACTTTATAGATCTTATTTCCTATCTCTTCCTTCCAGTAGACATACCAGCAAGGTAGATATCCCTGGAGCATACCAGCGGTACTTTATCTGTTCCCTGAGCCTAATCTCCTTTTCCACCAGATATTTCCAAGACCATTCCCTCAGCTTTCTTTTAATCAGATGTCATGCTTTTAACATCAGCCCCATGCTGTCACCCAGCTCTCCATCTTTGCTCTATTTGTCACCAGAACACTTCTTCTTACATGATATGCATATGTATTATATATTTACTTCTTTGTTGCGCTTCTCTAAATAGATCACAGTTTCCATGAGGACAGGGATTTTATTTGTTTTATTCGTTGTTCTAGTCCCAAAGCGTAGGCAGTGCCTCTCACAGAGTATCTAATAAACATTTGCACTTAAGTAATTTCCATTATTATTACTTTTCCTTTTTATTTCTCTGTCTCTCTGTCAAAATAAATAAACCTTAAAAAATTTAAAAATTATTATTTGGGGCAGAACCCCGGTGACCCCTGTGTAATTAGATGCTGCCTATTATCTGTCATCTTTTCCAATATCGCATAGTTTATGTTGTATTATTTTTAGGAAGTTTCAAACGTGTGTCTTGAATCTTTTGGCGTCAGTTTGCACAGACTTTGGTTCAATTGTCCCAGTGGATAACTCTCTTTATTATCTTTTAGTGAGGAGAAAGAAGGTGCCTTCTTCCTAGAATTCAAATAATTCAGAAAACGAGGAGTAAAGGCGTAAAGCACTAATGTTAGAAATAATTTATATGGATACTTATACCTATTATTTTTATAGCCATTACTTCAGTTTTTAAAATAAATTTTAATGAGTTCTTTGCTCACTATTGCTTCTTACATCCCAGCCTTGCCTTCTGATTTCACGTCTCTTTTGGCCGGTGCGTATCTTTTAATAGTTCTTTCAGTGCATGTCTGTGGGTTATAAACATTCTGAAAGTGTTCATGTCCGAAATTAGATTTACATCACCCTAAATCTCAAATAATAACATAGTTATTAGATGGATACTATGTATGTCACCCTTCTTCAGTATTAATTATACATCCCCCAAATTCACGTATTTCATATATGGTCAGTGTCAGAGACAACTTTTTTTTTTACTTGAAGTTTAAGAGTCAAATATACTTGTATTGAGAGCATACCTTATTCATTTACATTTTAGTAAGACCTATAATTGAATGTAGTTCTCATTGAATCTAACATTTCCTGGGTTACTAGATAACTCCTATCTAACTCTTCATTCCATACCACTGATTTCTAGGACTGATGCAAAACTGTCTCTGTGGAAAGTTAACTGTATGCGTGTAGTAGCTCTACTTATTCCTTCCTTAGGTTATTTTATTATTACTATTTTTTTTTGCAAAGTCTTCCTCTGAGACTTTTATATATAAATAGATAAAATCTCTTTAGAAGATTATCTGAGTCTACAGATATCTATACATAACTGATTTGACTTCTCATCCCATTCCCTTTGTATATCTTGGCATTTAGATGCATTCTGTGATATTTTGTTTTACGATTAAAAGGAATAAAGTTCATTTCAACTTGTAAAATTCATGCTATGCAAAGGCATATATGCCTTAATTTAAAATGTTTTATTTAGCAAACCATAACCCACTATATGAAGAATGAATATGATTCTAATAATGATAATGTCTGCCACTTTATGTTATATTTTTTGGCCAGTGTACTAGTTTTATACATATACCACCACTTAAGAAGTTGACTTAAGTTTTGCCGACATAAAATGAATTACCAATGTAATGTTAGATATTAAAATAGAGAGTTTAGAACTCATATCTGCTTGGAAAACACTACCCCTTTCTGCTCTATACTGACATATGTCATATAATATCAATTTTTACATTAAGTATGTTTATAAAAATAAAAAAAAATGTGTATTAGAAATACAGGAAATGAAATTCCAGGTAAGGTCTATTTTTTTCATAGTTTTAAGATTCTGCTTAAAAATTTTTATTTATTAACATTTATTTATTTTTGAAAGAAAGAGACAGAGCATGAACAGGAGAGGGGCAGAAGGAGAGGGAGACACAGAATCTGAGGCAGGCTCCAGGCTCTAAGTTGTCAGCACAGACCCCAACACAAGGCTCAAATTCATGAGCGGTGAGATCATGACCTGAGCTGAAGTTGTGCTCAACTGACTGAGGCACCTAGGCACCCCTAAATATTCTTAATAATAACCAATTCCTCTATTGTATACTACTATTTTTTGTGCTACATTGAATTTACAAAACAATCAATTGCAATGTTTGTGTTTTACTGTTGGCATGAGATTATGCTTAGTATTATGAAGAGAAGAAACATGTTGAGATGCAGTTCCTCCTCCTTGGTCTCGAAAATCCAATAGAGAAGTTGCTATTATAGGGTAGGATAAATAGGACACAGGCACCTAAAAAAGATTTGCTAACCTTATAAGCAAAGCTATTTAATGGTATTTTACCAAGATGCAGTAATGGAAGTACAACAAACATAATGACTTACTTCTCTTCTGAAGTTTTGTAACAATTTTGGTTTACAAAACCAGAAACCCCAGAGTCTATTCTTAACTCCAACAATTTGATAGGTAGAGATGGCTCCATTTCATAACTGGGAGTATCCATTTAGCTCTGCGTTTCTAAGTTTAGACCATTGTCCCTTGTTCCCAGTATGAGGTACAAACTTGCTTCCTGAAGTTCTAGGACCTCTGTTTCTGGATGATTTTCATTCTGCTATAAATTCTCCTCAGGAGAAACATCTATGCACAGGATGATGTATCCAAAGCACTGATAAGCCAATTAAAACACTAAAATATTGAATGTTATATTGATGCATCTTAAATATATGGAAGATGAAACTGCAGAATATTTTTCATGCTTGCCAGTGGAGTGCCTTTCATCTTCTCTCCTCAAAGCTAAGTTTGAGACTAGATAAATATTGCAAATGTTCCTTTGCATACATAGTCTTTTGACTTTCTGGAAAAAAATGCAAATATTCTAATAAAGTAAAATAATTTGGAGGTACTGAAAATCTAAAGTACAAATTTAGAGAAAAATGAACAAAGTAACAAAACTGAACTTTTCATGAGCGCATTTTGACTAATACCTGCATTTTTATCAAAATACAAAATTACCTTTTATCCATTTACTTGACAGCATAACTAATAGACCCATCAAAATGTCTTAAAATAAACAAAGGGGCGCCTGTGTGGTTCAGTCAGTTGAGCGTCTGACCTTGGCTCAGGTCACAATCTCACAGTTCATGGGTCCGCGACACACGTCAGGCTCTGTGCTGACAGCATGGAGCCTGCTTCAGGTGCTCTGTCTCCTTTTCTCTCTGCCCCTCCCCCACTCATGTTCTCTCTGTCTCTCAAAAATAAATAAACAGCAATCGATCGATAAATTTATGCATACATACATACATGAATGAATGCATGCATGCAAACATGCATAAATATGTACTTTTTCCTTGAGTCTCATCTTAGTTCTTGTCCCATGGAATATAGGAACTCTTTACAAGGCTCAAATAATACTCCAGATGAAGTAAGTTGATTTTTTGTTTTATTTTTTATTATTTTTTAAGTTTATTTATTTTGAGAGAGAATGCAAGTGGGGGAAGGACAGAGAGAGAGGGAGAGAGAGAATCCCAAGTAGGCTCGGCACATCAGTACAGAGTCCCTTGTGGGGCTCAATCCCACTAACTGTGAGATCATGACTTGAGCTGAACCAAGAGTGGATGCTTAACCGACTGAGTCACCCAGATGCAATAAATTTAAAGACACATTCCCCACCAAAAAACCATCATGTAATTTGATTTTTTAAATGATTTATAGTGAAATGAAAAATATCTCATTAGAATGATGACATTGGGAAAGAAGAGAGAGATCAACAAAACTTTATGCATGAAGTCTTATGCTCAGTTTATGGGAAGACTTAGATGATATATTTAAAGATTTGAAGTCTGAATTCTTCCTGTAAAAATTATATTGTCTCTGATATGAAAAACAGAAAGAATTTATCTTGTGTAAATGATGTCAAGTGTTAGGTTAAATTTGAGGACCATACAAATCATGTAGGAATGAGTAATCAGAACTGGAAATCAATAATTGAGGGTTTGTATTAGGGTTCTCCAGAGTAAGATAACCAATAACATATCTAATTTATATTTAATATAATTTTTATATATACTTATAGTTATATATAGTAATAATAATATGTAACACTATATATATATGTGCGTGTATATATATGTGTGTGTGTGTGTGTGTGTGTGTGTGTGTGTGTGTGTATATATATATATATATTGGTTCACATGATTGATATTATTATGGAGCCTGAGAAGTCGCATGATCTGCCAACTGCAAGCTGATGACATAGGAAAGCTAACAGCATAATTCCAGTCTTAGTCTACAGGCCTGAAAAACACAAAGTCAATGGTCTAAATCTTGGTCTGAGGGCAGGAGAAGACCAATGTTCAGCTGAAGCAGTGAGTCAGGAAGAAAAAATGAATTCCTGTCTCTTCTGCCTTTCGTTGGATTCAGGCCCTTAAGAGATCAAATATGCCCATACACAATGGGAAGGAGCATCTACTGAGTCCGCTAATTAAAATATTAATCACATCTAACAATACTGTCACACACACATCCAAAAATAGTGTTTCTGGGCCCCCTATGACACAGTCAGATTGACGTATAAAATTAACCATGTAGAGTTGTATTCACCCAGGTTAAAAAAAAAAATGAAAATGAATGACGTCACTACTTTGAGGATCTGAGATGAAGAGATTTTTACTTGAAATTAGGAAACTTTTACCTTTGTAGGATATGAGAACAAAGGAATCCAAAAGGAAAAGGAAAAGTGGTTTTAAAATCAAAATTAAAATCCCTTGAAAAAAATTAAAAAATTCGATAGAAATTTGTAATATAACTTTCTGTAAATGTATCCCTGTTGAGTTTGCACAAAATCATGAGCAATACCAACTCCGTTTGAATTCATACGATGTCTTAGAAATTCTCAGAATTCAACATACATCCTTACGTACTCATTAGTTAGAAACTGAGAATATTCTTATGCAAACATGTGCCTACCTTCACTGTGGCTCATGCAGTTTACCATGTTATCCCAACCAACACGCAAATACCAAGAATGCGACAGACTTTAAACTATGGAAGTGGCAAAAAGGGTGGATTTGCCCGTGCAGTCTCTTTGCTGCAAATAAATTTCTGGCATCCTTTTTTATCCTCTCTTATTTCATTCAGCAGTTCTGGGTCACCCTTGGTCCTTATCCTGTCTGATTACTAAGCAGATACAGTGTTCAGCACTCCCTGTCAGATGTTGCTGCTATTTTCCCAGTGGGTGCACCCTGTGACCCTGACAAAGATTCATCATACCACTGATCCCTTTGATTGCTGTGCTGATTTCTATGATTGTTGCCATCTGCTATACATATAAACAACATCAACAACAACAAAAAAGAAAACGAGGGAGAAAAACAACTAACGAAATCACTCTAAACGGAAGTAGCCCAAATTGTATATCTTATTTGTTGCATCTCACAGACGAAATGAATTAAACAGTCTAAAAATCTAAGAGTTTATAAAAATTAAGGTACATTTTAAATATGTTAAACTTTCATGTATGACAACATATAATTGTAATTAGCTTTAAGGCTTAAAGGACAGATAGTTATCTTCACCTCTATACAATTCACAAAAGCAACACAAAAGAAATTGAAATTCTAAAGAATAGCATCTCCATGAAAAATTATAATACATTTTATAATATGTCTGAGTTCCCTGACATATTGAATTAGGCAATGGCCTTACAATTTATGCATTTACATATACACATATATATATATATACACACATATATATATGTATATACATATGTATACACATATATATACATATATATGTATACACATGTATATACACATATATATACATATATATACATATACATGTATATACATATATATACACATATATATACATATATATGTATATATATGTGTATATATATATACACACACACACATATTGTTTCATTTAAGACTTAAACATCGAGAGAACATTATCATTCCACATATAGTTAAATAATCAATGATTTTGGTATTCCAAATAACCTTAATGTCACATATATAAAATATCAAAGCTAGTATACCGTTCTGTTTTCTACCTGCAACCCAGTAAACTTTCCATCATAAGACAATGATACATATCCCTGTACAATTCACTTTTGTTTTTATTTTACAGAATTTAGGGCTTTTCTACCTCCTAATTTGTTTTGAAACTGAAATCACAAAATAGAAAGAATTCTTTAATTGAACTACCACTATCATGTGATATGAAACTAAAATGAAAACTTAGAGTTTGTTTGCAAGATGGAGGGGATGACAATGTATTGTTTTCAAAGCACAAGGAAATATCTTTGACATGAAGTGTTCCTTAACTTTTATATGTATTAAAATATGTTCTTATAAATAACACTAAGATTTTAGAAAATTAAGTGTGTAGAATTTGTTTACATTTGCGGGTACATTTTTATGCTTACTCTTCTTTTAATGTGCATTCATTATCTGCAGAGGGTAAAATAGTTTGTCTAGTGAATTAAATAGACAACTGTTAGAAACAGTAATAAAATGTAACAAGGTAGCTGGTCACAAAAGTAACATATCAAAATGAGGTTATCCTATATACAAAAAAGTCACATTTACAAATTTAAAATACCAGAGATTTCCTAAAAACTAGGAATAAACATAATAAAAGTTCTAGTGAGGGCCTGAAAAAGAAAGTTAAATAACTGTAAAATGAGGACACGATTTCTTAAAGCTTATTCTCTTTGAGTATCTCAAATAAATGGAATTAAAGTGAAAATAACAGAATAGTTTTATAGATTTACAGATTGGTAAAAATATTTGAAAAATGATTATTTGAAAACTTAATAGTATAAAAATAAACAAAATAGTTGAAAAGCAAAAGCAACTAGTCGGATAGCCCATGATATAAATCACATTAAGTCTCACTCAAAGATTAAAATTGATTAGTGTTGGAGATGATTTAAGTCAATGCTTCTCCTTCTTAGAAATATCAAGTATGTTTTTAAAATAACGAGGTCTAGCAACACCATAGGTTAATTAAATCAGGAACACTTAAGGTTAAGCCCAGGCAACATTACTTTTTTTTCTCCACAGAGTTCTCTCCCCTCCCAATTGATTCTAACGTGCAGGGAACATACCTGTCGTAAATAAATTCACCTGCGAGGCCATCTAAACATACTTTTCAAAAATCTTTCTCTTTGCCTTCCTCTCTGTATCTACTTCTGTCATTATTCTTGGCAACTACTGTCTTCACACTGGCCTTTCAATTTCTTGACTTCCTGAGATTGAAAATTATTATTTTTTTTTACTCTCTACTTCACACTTCCATTGTTATAGTTATTCCTGTCTTCATTATCAAAAGTAATTACACATCCCCAAAATTACCATTTGAAGCATTTTACATTCTAATCATTATTTATTATCGTTGTAGGTCACTTATCCTCCCATCATTACTCTAGTAACTATTGGTACACCCAGTTTCTAATACTACAAACAAGCCTCACCATCTAATTTCTTCTTTCTTTACTCAATTTATATTCCTTTCAAATAAACTTAGGCCCTTTTTAAAATTATTTTTTCCATTTATCCATCTTCTTCAATAATTGCTGGAAAAAGACCAGTACGTCTTAGGCTCTACTGCTTGTTTAAGGTACTGCCGGAGAAGTTTTAAAAAATTATGATGAATGATGTCACTTAAATGTTATGATCGTGAATCTCTGACAGGCACTCACCATTCACCAAATAATCTTGTAAACTTTTTAAAAATACACTTTTCCCTGTGTTAGGGACTAAATTGTGGCCCCCCCACCATCCCAATTCTTTATGTTGAAGTCCTAATTCCCAGAGTGACTATATTTGGAGATAGGGCCTATAAGAAGGAAATCAAGATTGAGTTAGGTTAGGTCATCAGAGTGAGCTGTTATAAGGACACAAGTCCTTATAAGAAGAGGAAGAGACAGGGGTGCCTGGGTGGCTCCGTCGACTAAGCATCCAACTTCAGCTCAGGTCATGATCTCACGGTTCGTGGGTTCAAGCCCTGCATCGGGCTCTGTGCTGACAGCTCCGAGCCTGAAGTCTGCTTCAGATTCTGTGACTCCCTCTCTCTCTGCCCCTCCACCATTCACATCTGTCTTTGTCTCTCTCAAAAATAAATAAAAAAACGTTAAAAAAAAAAAAAGAGGAAGATAGGAGAGCTCTATCTTTCCATGTTGCCGGCCAGAAGAGAGATCTCACCAGGACTCACCCTGAGGGCACTTGATCTTGGAACTTTAACCTCCAGAACTGTGAGAAGGGAAATTTCTTTTATGTGTGAAAGATTAAGGAATATATATACAGTAAAACCTTGTATTGCAAGTAACCTGTTCTTCAAGTGTTCCACAAAATGAGCACACATTTCTAATAAATTTTAACTTGATATGTGGGAAATCAGATAGCTATGCCCTGGTTAAGCAGATTGTAGGGAATGCATTACACTGCTTTCTGGCCCTGGTGAAAACAGCTAGGGCTAATGCACATTTAGGGGTTGTGTCTTGCTTGTGCTCATTAATTGCTGAGAACATGTTTTCTGTGGAATATTTTATCTTGTTCTCCACCCTTCTTTCGGCATCTGCTCTTTTGTAGTCTTGGGAACCCCTTGCGTTTTTTGCACACTTTTTAAAGTTGTTACTGACATGTAGCCACAGACATCTTTGTGCAATGTTTTCCCTGTGATGTATGTCTCATAAATACAGGAGCCTGAGAAAAGCTTGGGGAGAATTCCCTTAGCCTCTCTCTCACCTCTCTTGATTTATGGAGGCCTGAGTAATCCTTTCTGCTTCCCCCGGCTTTGCTGGGCAAAGCTGGAAGCCAAACCCACAACTGGTGACCATAATGTGATCCCAATTGATAAACAAGTGATATCTTGCAATACAAGTAGTACGTGATGCCAAACATCACATGGTCACAATTGAGTTAGTGGTTCTTGAAATTTTCTTTTACATACAAGTGCTTTAAATTACAAGCACGTTTCTGGAATGAATTAGGCTCACAAACCAAGTTAATACTATATTGGTGTCCACTCTTGGTTCCTGGCACACAGCTCCAAAAATCCCCTGTAAATAGGGGTGCTAGAAAAGTCTTTTCTTCCATAAGTTAGTCTTTTACCCCAGTTCCTGACACAGAGCTCCTAAATCCTTTGGAACTTCTTGGATGATAGCAATGTCTTTGTTCTAAAGAGGTAGCTCTTGTGGGTTCCTGGATGGGGGCTGGTCACCATAAAGACCAAACCATGATAAGAAGCTTGTAATTTTCAGTGGCATCTGGGTGGAGGAGTTGGTTAAGTGTCTGACTCTTGATCTTAGCTCAGGTCATGATTTCACAGTTTGTGAGTTCAAGCCCCATGTCGGACTCTGAGCTGATGGTGCTGAGCCTGCATAGGATTCTGTCTCTCCTTCTCTCTGCCCCTCCCCCATCTGTGCTTGCTCTCTCTCTTTCTTTCTTTATAAATAAATAAATAAATAAAAATAAAATAAAATAAAAAAAAAAGCTTGTAATTTTTAGCTCCATACCCTAGTCTTTAGAGATGGGAGAGATTGGAAGTGGATTTAATAATTGATCATGCCTGAGTGATGAAGCCTCCATAAAAATCCCGATATCTTTCATCCTTACCAGCCAGTAAAATTGCTTTTATCAGTGCAACCAGTTACCTTTATCTTGTTAGATATAATGGTTAGTTTTTTGCCTTTTTCTAAATGGATAACCATCACCATAGTCAATCTTAGAATATTTTCATTATTCCCCAAACAAATCCCCTACCTGTTAGTAGTCATTAGCCCACTCACCCTGGGCCTAGGTAAGCACTTATCTCTTTTGTTACTATAAATTTGTTTATTCTTAACGTTTAATATAAGGAGAAGCATACAATATAGCTAATTTGCAACTAGTTTTAACTTAGCATAAAGTTCTCAAGATTCATTAGTGTTGTAGCTTGTATCAATATGTCACTTCCTTCTTGGTCTAGAAATATTCCATTGAACAGGTATACCACAATTTGTTTAAGCATTTATTAGTTAACGGACATTTGGGGTATTTTACTTTGGGGATATTATGAATAATATCATAATGAACATTTGTGTACAAGTTTTTGTGTGGATATAGTTTTTCGTTTCTCCTGGATATGTACCTAGGAATTGTTGTGTCATATGATAACTTTATGTTTAGCATTTTGAGAAGCTGCCAAAATGTTTTACAAAATGGCCTCACCGTTCACATACCCAATAGTAATGTATGAAGGTTCTGGATTTTCCACGTCTTCACCAACAGTTAATATCATCTGCCCTTTTGGTTGTATCTATTCTAGTGTGTGTGAAGTGGTACCTCTATTAGATTTTGATTTGTATTTTCCTAAATAGCTAATGATGTTGAGAATCACTTCATAATCTTATTGACCATCTTTTATATTATTTTCTAGAAAAACATCTATTTAAATTATTTACTTATTTTTAATTGGTATTGTCTTTTTATTAAGTATTTTACAGATACATGGTTTACGAATGCTTTCTTTCATTCTATGAGTTGTCTTGACACCTTCTTAATGACATGGTGTATAGCACAAAAGTTTTTACTTTGATATAGTTCGATGTATCTATTTCTTCTTTAGAAATTTGTGCTGGTCTCTCTACTAGGCTATTGATATAGGCTTGGACTTGGTATTTTGACCCATCACTCCTTACATAGCCTGCTTTCCACAGTACTAAGGGATCTTTTTTTTTTTTTTTTTAAATTTTTTTTTTCAACGTTTATTTATTTTTGGGACAGAGAGAGACAGAGCATGAACGGGGGAGGGGCAGAGAGAGAGGGAGACACAGAATCGGAAACAGGCTCCAGGCTCTGAGCCATCAGCCCAGAGCCCGACGCGGGGCTCGAACTCACGGACCGCGAGATCGTGACCTGGCTGAAGTCGGACGCTTAACCGACTGCGCCACCCAGGCGCCCCTTAAGGGATCTTTTAAAATTAGAAGTTCAGACTATGTCATTTCCTTTCTAAAACTTTTAAAAACATTGTATGCAATGATGTTAAAATAAAACTCTCATTCTTTCACAATATGTAAATTTGTGTAGTAATTTTTCTGGTTAAGTTTTTTTTATCCCTTCAATGTCTTACTCTGAAAGAAATAAAATACTAGAAAAGTACTGCAAGACTAGCAAAATGAAGTCTCATAGATTATACACCTAGATCGGAAAACCATTAAAATCTGCTACTTTCTCATCTCTGCACGTAAGAAATTGCTGCGGCTGAGGCCAGAGAGGTTTTTTCCTGCTTTCTCCCCTAGGGTTTCGATGATTTCCTGCCTCACATTCAGGTCCTTCATCCATTTTGCGTTTATTTTTGTGAATGGTGTGAGAAAGTGGTCTCGTTTCAACCTTCTGCATGTTGCTGTCCAGTTCTCCCAGCACCATTTATTAAAGAGACTGTCTTTTTTCCATTGGATATTCTTTCCTGCTTTGTCAAAGATTCAGTCTCCTTTTACAACAGTTATATGTTCAGTACACACAGAAAAAAAAGCGCTTGTAGAAAAAAAATGAGAAATTGCTTTCAAAACCTACCTCAGACGGTGTGCTATTTCACAAATCCTGATGAGATCAGGTCTGTAGAAACTCCAGTTAAATCCAAAAGTTGCTTGATTACACACTCCTATACCCGAAGTTGAGACAACTTACAAAATTTTGGGAAAGAAAAAGAAAAAGATGAACCACTGTTATAAGGTACTCAAAACCTATTATTCCTTATTTCATATCACAGTTCATGGGCTATCTCTTCTGTCACCTACCTCCAGGCAAAATTACACCTAACCTGTCAGAGAGAGGAGTCTCCTCAATTCTTAAAATCCTTCTGGGAAGTAGACACCATCGTTCCCTTAATGTCAAAGAGACTTTTAATCAGGAAGCTCCTCTCTGCACATAACCTTTCCTACTATATATTTAGTTCATTTTCTTTTGTGTAAATCAAACAGAAATATTTGCAATTAATACAAGGCATATTTGAGCAAACTGTTTTCATCCACTTAGGTTTTCTAAAGTAAAATTAATCTGGAATAAACTTTTAAGAGATGACTGGCATGGAAGGTAAAGTTTAGAAAATTGTTGTAATCATAGAAAACAGCAAAGGACATAGCTACAGGGAAATTCGCCAGAAAGGAATTAGAAAATTGGATTCTTTGCTGTAATAGAGTGAGAAGGGAAGTGAGACTATGAAAAGTGGTAAAAGGCTGAGGACTAATAAGACAGTCTGGAATAAAGAATACAAAACTTAGCTTAAATATGAAAAATGAAGTAGAAAAAGAGAGGAATGTGTTGAAATGACTTAAAGTTTATCCTAGAAAATTTAACAAAGGCATATATGTATTTGTGTGTATACGTGTCTTTGTGCACTCATATGTATGTCAGTTATAAATATGTATACTATCTGCTGTTATAAAATAGCATATGCCATTTTGTCATTTACAATTGTATACATATTTAAAATTGTTATGTAAATATTTGATCAGCTATAGATTATTTATTTGCTTTTACATTACTTCCAATTTCAATTATTTGCTTAGGACATTTATGAATGCATACACAAATCACTTCAAAAGTAACAAGAGGGGCGCCTGGGTGGCGCAGTCGGTTAAGCGTCCGACTTCAGCCAGGTCACGATCTCACGGTCCGTGAGTTCGAGCCCCGCGTCGGGCTCTGGGCTGATGGCTCAGAGCCTGGAGCCTGTTTCCGACTCTGTGTCTCCCTCTCTCTCTGCCCCTCCCCCCGTTCATGCTCTGTCTCTCTCTGTCCCAAAAATAAATAAACGTTGAAAAAAAAAAAAAAAGTAACAAGATATTTTTTCCTCAGTTTATACTTTTTTGAGCATCTGGACTTGATGAGTGCATTGTGATTCACTTTGTGTTAATGACAACATCCTAGGCACCCGTATTACTATATGTCATAATTTTGCATTTAAACATTTCTTAAAAGCAAATTTGGCAATGTTGTGAGTTTTTTTTTTTCCTTGCTGACATGAAAAATATCAGGTAAGTTACTTCCTATTGCTCTTCCAGGCACCAAGTTGTCTCAAATATTAACTTAATTGTACTTTGTCAAATTGTAAATAGCCCCTAATTAACAAGCCTCTCCTTCCGTCTCCTTCCACACAATATATAATCAATAATTGTAATGGTAATATTCATGGATGAAACAGATGAAAGAAGACATTGAAGTTGCCTAATAGAGCAATGTAACAAATAATAAATTGTAATTAAAGCAAATACTTTTAAAAACCACATGCCTATAGAAACTTCTTTATGGTGGGTGAAATATCAGCAACGTAATGCAAATGATCCTGGATCAATATGATTGTATTTATCTTGATCAAAGCAAATTAGAAAACTCTCCTTTCTAATGAAAGCTGCCTATGCTATATGTCATTAAAAGTTTATATTATATAATGCATTTTAATTTAATATTAAGGAGAAAAACATATGCATACAACTATATTATCTATATTTAATATATATTTTCAAATTCAAACGCAGTCTCTAGAAGGCAAAGGAATCATTTTAATCATACATTGTTCTTTTATAATTATTATCTAGTTAAAGTCTGCATACTATGTATCAATAGTACACTAACGTCTGTGAATATAAAAATTGAAGAAAATCATTTAATATAACTTCTGTCCTTAGGGACCTGATCGTTTCTGGAAATGTGGGTAGATAGGAAATACGCTTTTCAGAAGTCCATGAAAATTAAAGCCGTATTTGAAACATAAGCTCTAAACATGCTTTAGATGCTTTTGATTTTTAAATTATCACTTAGTTATAAAAAATGCAGTAAATATGTGCTAAATATACTCCCTCCAAAAAAACCTGATGCAATGAGGAGAGAAATTTAAAGATTTTATCAAAAAGAGAAATCTTTCTCAGTAAGAAAAAATGTACATATATGTACATATATTAAAAGCAAAATTCATGAAAGTGTCACCAATAATGAATTAATTTTTCTAAGCATATTCATATATACATCTGTTCCCATAAGTATAGAATTACCAGGGATCCCCTGGGAACAATGATGAAAGTATCAGCTATTTGTTTCAGAGTATACATGCATATGGAAATCATCCATCAGATGCTTATTGGATCTACAAAGGTTCCAAAATCTGTGAACAACAGGATGATATAACCTATCCCTGCCATAAATGTGCTTAAAATTTGGGGCTCTCTGGGCAAGAAAAATCAGTAATAATTCAGTACAAAAAATACCAATTTAGATGGAGACACGGTGATATAAAAGAGTTTAAACTCAATCTCATTATATAAGAAACTGTAGAAGAAATGCCACTTAATTTGATTCCTAAAAGACAGAAGGAATATAAGCAACTGATTACGTAAGGGCAATACTTTTGAAAAAAGACACTAAGGCCATTTTTTTTTTTTAATTTAAGAAAGTAACGAAGGAGAGAGGGAGAAAAGAAAATTAAAAAAATAATAATGTGGGGAGAAAAAAGTAAGGAAGAGAACAGAGCAAACTGTTACAAAACTAAGGTCTCTAGAAATATTTTGATTGTGGAACAAGAATCTTCTTTTGAACTGTAAGTGCCACAGACACTATCACTAATGCCCTTGTTTTGCAAACGTAGTGATAAACGCTATTGGACCATTCTAAAGATTATAATGACAAGTTAGAGCTAAAATTAACCAAATACCCAACAATGAAAACTTCTCTATCTTTGCCAAATCATGGCTTATTCAAATGCCTAAGTTGTCATGTTTTAGAAGCTAATGATTGCAGCACAAAACGTTCTGTCAAACACGAAACTGACAAAAAAATTAATTCTGATTAAGTCTGTCAAAGAGCACAGTTAATTTAAATAATTACTTATTCTTTTACACAATATATTTTAAATCAATCTTTACTTTTCAAGTATTTCACACTATGGAAATGCTAAACTGAACTAATATTCTTAAGTCCCTTTAAAATACTTATTCACAATAAAATTCTATTCCAAATAATTTATAAAGAATGTAATTGGTAACAATTCATGGAACGTGAAATCCCGTTTCAAAGATGTTACCTTCTAACTAAGCTGTACGATTCTCAATAGCTCAGGTTATGGTAGCATGTGCAAAATGAACGAATAACTCCCAAATCAACTGCATTATATAGGCTTGGTTGCAAATATAAAAATATGACTTTGTGGGGGCACCTAAGTGACTCAGTCGATTAAGCGACCGACTTCGGCTCAGGTCATTATCTCATGGTTCGTGTGTTCCAGCCCTGTGTCCGATTCTGTGCTGACAGCTCAGAGCCTGGAGCCTGCTTTGGATTCTGTATCTCCCTGTCTCTATATCTCTCCCCAACTTGTGCTCTGTCTCTCTCAAAAAATAAATAAACACTTAAACAAATTTTAAATATATGACTTTGGAAAAATCCACAGGTGATCAACCAGACAAGTAGATAAATTTTCTGTACCCTATAGTCTCTTTCTTTTGGTAAATAGGCTTTTTAATCAGAATGTCAAGTACATCCATTTTTTATGTTATTTAAGAAAATTTTGGAATATCCAAACATCCTAAGTCAAAATAATTGAGGTTACCCATTCAATAAAACAGCATCATGAACAAAATGCTATCTCTTGAAGTTTGTATTTTTTATTACACAAAATTTTTCCTGGATTAACTAGCTATGATTTACTTTTTCTTAAGTAAAATCTAGGCATTAAAACTCATAATAATTTTACTAGGGAAATACATAAGCCTAATTAAGGATTATAAAACCATATAGAACCAAATGTAAATCTTTTAAGAAAATCAGTTGACAAACTGTTTGGCTATGGAAATGTCTTAATTTTCTAAATTTTAAAATATCTTTGTTCAATAAGTATTTCTAAAAGCAACTTAGAATAAAACAGTCACTATGCGCTTCAGTACATTCAAATATCACTCTTTGGCTCAAAACAAACATGGCTATAGGTGAAAATAGTATTCTGGGCTCTTCACAATTGTTTTTATCCTTCTAGTCAACGTACTTTTATTACCTGGAATATTGGCACAAGATTATCTCAAGAATATATTTACAAGCAAAATGCACTGCTCAAATACTTTAATTATGACTGGATACTCTTAGAGTGACCTGGATGATTTTCAGTTGAAGGCATAAATAATAGGAATTTTCTTGAATTATCTAAGACAGCATTCAGTTTTGAATTGATACACTTAAATCATAGTCAAAATGGGCCTTCCTAATAAATAATCCACATTGTTATTTAGGAACACAAGATGACTAAAATTCCGCTCTCGGTGGCTTTTGTAACTGATACTGACTTTTGGTGTCAAGATCTTTAAAAAAATGGAGGGAGATAATGAGAAATCCCCGAAGAGTCTTTCATGTAACAAGCTTAGAAGAAGTGAACATTATGATCTCTCATATGGCATTATCAAGAACTTAGTTATATGGCTACATCAAACTGCAGAAAGAATAAGGAAGAAGATCTAGCTGTGTGCCTTGTAGATAAAGCAAGTGGAATTAGAGATATCTAGGTAATCTTTATCAAATTTTATTCTTCTTGTTAGGCTTCCCTGTCCAACAAAAAACACATTCTAGCCTTTTTTATCCAGTAGTAATACTAAAAATGCCTTCACCCAATGTTTGTCCAGGATTACCACATAAAGGGCAGTCCTTTCCTTCAGATTTATCTGTGGTTCACACACTCCACTGTTCTAAAAAAGGAGTCTTCAAAATATGGCCGATGGTGCAACTGTCTGTTTTATTAGAGTAATGTTTTATTGGGACACAGCCCTATTCACTTCTTTACATATTAGCTATGTCCATTTTCATGCTACAGTGACAGATCTGAGCGGGATGGAATAGTTTTAACATAGACTAAAATAATTACTACTTAGCCCTATAAGAAAAAGTTTGCCAATCCAATTCTAAAAAAAAAAAGTTATTTTTCTACCCAACACACAATGGTAGGGAAGAGATAAAAATAACCATCCACCCATATTTCCCACAGAAAAATAAAATTCAATAAAGGCAAAGAGAAAAATGTGATATGTGTCATTGGCAGAAAGTTTGGCAGACATTTGCCTTGGCAGCTAGGGGAATTCATGGATTTGACTTTGAGTTTGTTCTTTGTGAAGACTGTTCTTATCCATTGTTCACTTACTCTGACTATTCTCTTGCAAGTCCTTCTTTGTGTATTAAGCTACTTGGCTCTAACAATGTCCCCTGTTAATATTGCTGGGTTAAGAGATACTCTTAGAGATACTCATAGAAACATGCCTATAGAAACATTATTTCTATAGGTCTATAAGAGGATTTCCAGAAGAGATTAGCATTTGAATGGGTAGAATGAGTAAGGAAGTTTGCCCTTATCTGTGTGACTGAGCATCATCTAATCCCTTTAAAGCTTGAACAGAACAAAAAGATACAGGAAGGGTGCATTTACTATTTTTGTTGAAGTATCCATCTTGGTTATTGAATCTTGCTCTTGAATATGAGCTCTGCTGGTTCTCAGGCCTTCAGACTCTGACCAGGACATACACCAGTGGCCCCACTGTTATCAAGTTTTTGCCCTTGAACTGGGAGTTAACTTGTGCCATCTGTTCTCCAAGTTCTCAGGCCCTTGAACTTGGTCTGTATTATACACTACTGGCTTTCCTGGTTTTCCACCTTGGCGATGGAAGGTTGTAGGACTTCTCAGCCTCCATTATTGTGTGATTCGATTTCTGTAATAAGTTCTCATTGGTTTTGTTTCTCTGAGGAACCCTTATTAATACATCAGCCATAAGTGATGAGGATCACTGTTGCTGGGAGTTACTGTCTTTGAAGGATATACACTTTTTACCGTGTTAGTTGAAGGGTCATGTTCTGTTTTAATGCTCAGAAAGACAAAAAGGATTCTTTCTTAGACAAAAGAAGTTTAATAAAATTTAGGTTATATTACTCACTTCTGGTTGATTTTTCTGTGATGCAAAACACCCCTAAAATCTCAATGACTTTTAACATCAAGAAAGGTTTATTTCCTGATCATATTATGTTTTGGACATGAGTTAGCATCTTTGATTTTACTCCAGGCTACAAATAGTCCTCATGTCAGCTTCACTTTTCTTCATTCTGGGTCCAGACTATTGGAGCAGTCCCAATTTTGGACATGCCATTCTCATGGCAGAACAACAAGAGAGTTGATTGGAATGCACAATGGCTTTTAAAGGTATTGCTCCCAGGTGACATATGCCTTATCCATTCACATTCCACGGGCAAGCAAATGTAGTATTATTGGAGTAGAGAGGTGTACATAATACAAGAAGGCACTGAAAGTTACAGGGCAATGGGTTAGAATGCATAATAAGTTTATATGAATGTGGAAAAAAAATACATAGCATAAACAGAAATACAATCTGACTCTGTAAGCCTCAGGACCAGTTTGCTTCCAATCATTTCTTTGCACCAGTAGCTCAGTCAATCTTCTTACCAAAACATAATTCTTAAGCCTATTTTATTTATTTGCTTATATATTCAAGTGCCTCTTTGTATCAAATAAACTACCTCGAAGCCATTAGGTTGGGTTTTAAGAACTTATCCTTAATTTAATCTTTCATGCAAAGCTGAGTCTTAATGAGTCTCTCCATGTGTATTTGGTGTTGCTGCAATGGGTTTTTCCTTTTTATTTCTGCTAGAAAACCAGCCATTTTTGCCTGACACTATCTTTTTCTATTTAATAACTTCCTTAACAATCTGATAACAATCCACACTCACTACTAATGGTCTGTTTCCCAGCAACTCTCCAGAAAGCTACAGTATCGATAGACACATTGTCTGCCTTTCAAATTATCACAGGAAGCATTTGTCCCAAATGTTTTGGCAATGAATATGTAGAATCTTCTATTTGATATCAGTATTCTTGCCATGTAATTTCTAGCTTGATAACACATGTTTTAAGTTACTGTTTGAAAGCATCTCATTTCAAAGTAAAATTTCGGTATATATTAATTTCAGCTAGTACAACAGATTAACTATGGAATTTTAGCCATCTGGGTTTAAATTTAATTCTCACATAAAGTATTAATGGTGTGGTGTAGATATTCAGTATTTAGATCCAGGTCAGTTCTGCTTTCAATAGGTAGGGGATCAATTGGGAAGAGTGAAGGTAAGAACTTTTATGTTCTAGACAGGAGCACATACCTCTTTGTTTCAGCATTTGTTGGTCAAAATCCAGTCAGATGGACATGACCTAATTAAAAGGAAATCTGGGAAGTTTGGTCTTGGTCTGTTTATAAGGCACAAAAATAAATCAATAAGATTATTTTGCTGTCCCTGCACCAACGTGCTAAGAGGTTCATGAATTTATTTATCTCTAGATGATAAGAATCTATTCTACCTTTGGAGTTTTTGTTTTGATTGGTTCCACCCAGTACTTTTGGCAGCATTAATTTATTAGTGAACACACACACACACACACACACACACACACACACACACACACAATCTGGTTTATAGATAAATAAAACTGGAAGACGTTTATATACCACCAAAAGCTTCACTGTGACTTTTCCATCCTAGTGAATACACACTCGAACCTTAACCACTATTAGTTTTGTTTTGTCTTTTTTAGATAGCTCACTGTTTGCAAGCTTAAATATTTGGTGTTTACAGTTGCATTTACTATAGAATTTTGTAAAATGGCATTTGATGAGAAAACTGAAGTTGCTTCATGTATTCCGAGGTCTCCTTCGTATCTTTTAATATCAACTACCATCAGTTACATTTTCTCCGCTCTTTATTCTTTTGTGTAGATTTATGTGTCTATCTGTTACCATTTTCCTTCTGCCTGAAGAACTTCCTTTAACATTTCTTGTAATGTGTCTTCTGGTAGTGAATTTTTTTTTCAGCTGTATGTCTACGAAAAGTCTACATTTTACCATGTCTTTTTTTTTAATAGAGAACATCTCACCTAATTTTTTGAGAGATATTTTTGCTGGTATAGAATTCTGAATTACAGTGGTTTTTGTTTTGTTTTCCTTTTCCTTTAAATATGTTGATCCACATCTTCTTGCCTGCATTGTTTCTGACAGAAATATGCTCTCTTCCTTTTCTTTGTTCCTCTGTACATAATGTGCTCATGTAGTTTTTGGTAGTATGGAAGTAAACTTAAATGACATTGATTTTTAAAAATTTAAAATCTTAGTGAAGAAAAAAATACCTAAATAAAATCCAAATTCAGGAGGTATTTCTAAGTAGTATAAAATATATTCAAGTAAATATTATTATATTTATTTTACCTTTGTATATTATGACACAAAGAGTTATCACCTGAGATTCTTACTTAACCCTAGGAAATTTTTCTCAACAATCAGTGACTTTTTGATATTATTATTTAATTTCCTGGTACATTCTAAATGAATAAATAAATATTTTAGCATTGTATTAACAATCAAAGAGTAGTACTCTCCTATATATCGTCCTCCATTAGGTATAATTTTCATTTTCTGAATTAAAAGGTTTTCATCTATCTAAACCTTGTTTATATTTTAAAAAGGAAATTGGAAGGCAAGCATTGCTCTGGTAACAACAAGGAACTCAAACTTTTCTACAAGATACTGCTTCATTTGATTCATTTAACAAATTGCTAACTTATTGAAAGGAAATAGTATCATTTGTATTTATATAATGAAGCCAAAAGTTAGATAATTCGAAAGAGTTGATCAAGATAATAAAGAAACTTAACAAGAAAAATCCAAGTCTCTCTTAGAGAAATTACTTTTACTGTAAAACCTACACAAACATAGAAAAAGCTATATTCATATACATGTTTTATTATGTCCTTGGCTTGACTTAAATATTTTTTAAAAAAAAAATTTTTAATGTTTATTTTTGAGAGAGAGACAGAACGAGTGCACATGCGTGCAAGTGAGGGAGGGGCAGAGAGGGACGGAGACCTAGAATCCAAAGCAAGCTCCAGGCTCTGAGCCCAATGTGGGGCTTGAACTCACAGGACCAAAAGATCATGACCTGAGCTGAAGTCAGATGCTCAACCAACTGAGCCCCCCAGACTCCCCATTGACTTAAATATTTTTAAAGGAAATTATGTTTTACTTCATAGTTCCTATGAGTTAATTTAACACATTAGACACATTTTTAATTATGGTTGACCCTTGAATAACACAGGTTTGAACTGCATGGATCCACTTATAGGCAGATTTTATTTTTATTAGTACAGTACTATAAGTATATTTTCTCTTCCTTAAGATTTTCTTAATGTTTTTCTCTAGCTTACCTTATTATAAGAATACAGTATATAATACATGTGACATACAAAATATTGTTAATTGGCTGTTTATATTATCGATAAGGTCAACAGTAAGCTACTGATAGGTAAGTTTTAAGGAAGTCTAAAATTATACATAGATTTTTGATTGTGCATGGGTTAGGAGGAGGCAGTCAGCACCTCTGTTTAGCGTTAATGATGATACAGCATAGTTGTGGTTCCACTTTTGCCACACGAATCAGCCTTATTCTCCACCATAAAAACCGTATGTTGGGTTAAGTGTTTTCAGGCCTTGAATCACTGTGATCCTTGAGAGATAAAACATATGAATTTACTTTTATAATATACCCAGGTTTAATCCCAGAGTACTTTCTCAGTGGCAGTATAGAGAGGGCCACAAGGTGTTCTCACTGAGTGTGAAGGCCAAGTTACAGCCAGGGCTGCTGAAGTGGTTAGAATTTGCTGGGCAGCGAATCAAAAAGGCCTATTGTATAAAAGAAAACAGGTTCCAAAATCTGAGTGGATTTGACCGTATATCACTGTGTTGTTGGCTAATACCTGAGGTACACATACAAGATTCCATGAGGAGAGTAGCTGAGAAATGAAGGAAGATACCAGAGTTGGGCAGTCTTGGGGGGCTTTGTGTTTCAGACCAGTCAAGGTAGAGACCATGCTGATCATTTCAAGTATTTAGCTGTGTCTGAAGAAGGCTTGAAAAATAAGGGGGACACCCTAGAGTAAAAGTCATACCTTAGCGTGCAAACAAAGGATAAAAGTAAACCTCTGATTAAGAGAATTTACCAGGAATTCAACTGAGCAAAATAATTTCAACTTAAACCACTATGTTTCCCATCAATTAACCATAACCTTGCTGTTAATTTGAATCTCATTCTGTATGTCAGATCTAATATCCTTAAAATGTTATTTCTTGCAGCTGAAGATAAATATCTTGAGAAAGAAGTATGATATTATCAAATAATATTATATATTATTTGTGGGGATTTTTGGCCAACTCCTAAAAAGTTAAAGTAACTATTTCTATGAGAAACAGAGAGGTCTTAATGATATAAATGCCAAAGAGGTCATTCAAAAAGAAATCTTTCAAGAATGTGTTTAAAAATGTGAAACATAACATAAGGGAAGAGATATTTGGCTTATGTACTATTGATACTAATATCAACATTTTAGATGGCAACCAGAGCATTTCTTATTTCTTTTAGTAGAATACTGAATAGGTTAACTCTCAACAATAAATATATTCTTTAAATGAAACCACAATATAGTTTTTAATATGTGCTTTCTTCATTGCCAAATGAATTCTCTTTGGAAATAAAATGTGAATTATAAGTAAGACTATGACTTTTATGATTAGCCTATCATTTCCAAAAATCTAAGCTGCCCTGTAATTGTATATCAGACACTCCAGTGAGAGTTTAATTTTTGGACAGTTCAGGAGTATTTGATAATTTATTAAGGTTGACTGAAATGTTAATAAAGATTTTACAAAGGGCTAAATTAAGACTAAATAGAATATGGCTTAGACACTAAACAAATTCTGGCTCGTAAATCAGGCTGTTTAGAATACTGTTATAAGCAATCTACTTTTAAAATCAATAATACTAAATTTTATTACAAATTTTAAGTATACTCATTTTATACCAAGGGGGTTGTCTCAAAATGTTTATTCTTACTTAAATAAAATTACTCAAAACTTATCTTCACTTAATGAAATATAATTTAATAAACATAATATTTGAAAATATTAACATTTAAATGTCAACAACCTTGTTCAAAATATAGTTTTTTTTTGACGTTGGTAAAGGAAAAAAATCTATACTCAAAACTTTGACCAAATTATTTAATTTTCCTTATTACCTAATCCTTGATAAGTGTTTCATGTTTTAATGTCTTTGCTGCTTTAAAAAATTGAAGGTGGAGGTCATTTTCTCCGACAGAATCTCTGAACATTCATTACCAACAGACACTGAAAAAGTTAAAACTGTCATATCCAGAAGTACACATTGATAGAAAACTGCTACTTTGGTGTCTAATTTTGTTTTGAGAAAGTATTTAATATTAGACTGTCCATCATGTTAGTATAGAAGATCTAAATATGGTAGATAATTTTAAAGCACTCAGTGTCAATGTTATGTCACCTACCAATTACAGCATATTGAAAGAAAAATGAATGACATATACTTTCCTGAAAAAATATTCAATACATTCTTTTTGATGGTAACTTTATCCTTCATGCATTTTTCTTTTCTTATAATTGGTAATAATAGAAAATAATTGTGACTTACATAATGGGCTATACAAATTACATTCCAAATTTCTCACCAAATAACTGAGCCACATATATGAATGGTTCAATTTTTCTTCATAATTAAAAAAATTAATAACATTCTAATAAATGTGGTTTTATGTTTCTGGTGAGTTTATTTAGATTCCATTAGTATTACAAATATTGAAAAATAATTTATTAGAAGAATGACTGCAAATATTGCTTTGGTAATTTGTATTCATCTTTTCCTGGTAGATAATTAAAAGATAATGATGTAATTTTAACATGCATGTTTATTTTACCTTTCTTGGTCAATAAATACGTTCTGAAACAAACAGAATAACTCATGTGAATCTAATGTCAAATAGGAAACTTTAAAAAAATAACTGAGTTTCAAAATTAATTTTTACTAGCATGTCCCTGAATACATGTTTTATTATGTTTGGGGAGTTCAGAGTTTTTTAATGTATCTTTTTTTGTCTCTTAATAATTTTAGAACATTATTATCTATTCTTTATTCTAATAAAATTTTATTTAAAAAAAAAAAAAAACAGTTGTCAGATGGCCCATAGTTAGCCTACCTCTGAAAAAGACAAGTATTGGTTATCTTATTTGAACTTTACTATTGTTTTACTGAAAATAAAATGGTGTTTTGATGTTCATTTCTTCATAACTAACTCCAGCATTGGTACCAGCTACCAAATCCTTGAATAATTTTTTTTCTTCCAAGATTTTATTTAAATTTAAATTAGTTAACATATAGTGTAGTATTGTTTTCAGGAGTAGAGTTTAGTGAGTCTTCACTTACAAACAGCACCCAGTGCTCTACACAGCAAGTATCTCCCTTATTACCCATCACCCATTTAACCCACCTCCCCACCCACTTCCCCTCCAGCAACCCTCAGTCTGTTCTCAATAGTTAATAGTCTCTATGGTTTGCCTCTCTCTTTTCTTCTCCTTCCTCTATATTCATCTGTTTGGTTTCTTAAATTCAACCCGAGCGAAATCATATGGTATTTATCTTTCTTATCTTTTTTTTAATGAAATAAAAATTTTGCCCTGTCTTCTCTGTCTCTCATCCTTCTCAATTTTCTGTTATATGTGTGCCAGATCAGTTTGTATAATCCAACAGCTTTTGTATGGTAAGTATCAAATTTTTCCCACTGTCTCTTTCCTTTTGAGTAATTTTCACAGGCCTGTTTTTTCAGTTCACTTATCTTTCTAAGCTGTAGCCAATATTCTATTACATCCAAAGAAATAATTTAAAATGTTCAGTATTGTGTATTTTTAAAATTCTAGCATTTGACCTTTTAAAAAATTCCTTTGTTTCTCTGCTAAAGTCTTTCAGATGTTTTTTCATATTATCCACCTTGTACACAAAGTTTCTTAAATATACTATTAATAACTGAAGTTTCTACCTGATAACTCTAACTTTGGGGTAATTTCTGAATTTGATTCTTTTAATTTATCTTTTTTTAATGTTTATTTATATTTTGAGAGGGAGAGAGAGAGAGGGAGAGAGAGAGAGAGAGAGAGAGAGAGAACAAGTGGGAAGGGGCAGAGAGAGAGAGAGAGAGAGACCGAGACCAAATTTGAAGCAGGCTCCAGGCCCTGAGCTGTCAGCACAGAGCGGGACACGGGGCTCAAAACCATGAACCGTGAGATCATGACCCAAGTCAAAGTCAGACACCTAACCAACTGAGCCATCCAGGCGCCCCAATTACTGTATCTCTTTATAATGGTTCTTACTTTTTGTGTTTCTAATAATTGAGTCATATTAAATAGGTGAAGCAAACTTATTATGGGAAAAACATGCCTGGTACATTCAGGAGCACCAGAAAAGCACTATGCATGGAAGTGAGTGAGTGAGGAGACAGAACACCAATATATGTTAGAGATATTGTGGGAGCCAGGTTATTGGGGGTTTTATAGGCCATTTTCAGGACCTTGACATTTATTATCCAAGCCATGTTGGGAGACTGGAGTTTTGAGTTTGAGCTGAGTATAGGCCATCCAGGTGCACATGCCAAACAGTTAGTTGGATATATAAGCCTCAAGTACGGGAGAGATGTCTGACATGATGAATTCAACTTGAGGGTTACCTCAAATTAGGTAATTCTGACATACCACGAAGATAGTTTCTGTCCTGGGCTTTGAGACCTGGGAGGACCATGATTTATCCATTGTCTGACTCTCCACCTCCCCTTAGTGCAGTAGTTTGTGCACTAAAGGCACATGCCCACCTGGAATCCCCACAACCCCTTCTAAACCCTATTTCAAATATTTAGAATGCCAAAATATTCTACAAAATGTTTCAAGAATACTTACAGTGCCTGTGTAGGACCTTTCTTGAATCCAGAGGATACGCAAGCAATGACTCTTCCCAGGCGTATAGATAGAATTCATACTTCCATCCAGGCATATCTTTCTTATGACATGTATGTGGGACCTTTTTAAGTGCAGGGGAGAGCATATTGTGGAAAAACATGGCAATGTGCTATAGGCCATGCCCCAAATCCCCATATCACTACAATGAGTCACTCTAAGAATTTTAAACTCAAAATTTGGCCATTCATGATTTGGTAGGTACATCAAAGTATGCTATTATAATGAATTATATTTGAGTTCATTATATTAATGTTTAATAATAATATAACTTAGAATAGACAAATGCCATGTGAGCCTCCATGGAAACTTTTATACTTTGCTACATAAATGTTAGAAAGTCTATTTTGGAATCCTGGGTATATAAATATTATTGAAAGCCACAAATCTAGAGGCAACTACAATGACAGTAACTAAAAACAGAGTAAAAGTAGCACGATAGAAACTCTAAAGATGCTCCTCCAGTAAGAAATTGATGAGAAGAAAAATAACTTGCAATAGGTCCTGAGAAGAAGTTACTAGTGAGGTAGAATTAAAAGTAGGAGATTGAGTTATACTATAGAAAACATATCAGAATGGGGAGCTTGGGTGGCTCAGTCGGTTGGGCACCCGACTTTGGCACAGGTCATGATCTCATGGTTCATGACTTCAAGCCCCACTTTGGGCTCTGTGCTGACGCCTCAGAGCCTGGAGGCTGCTTCTGATTCTGTGTCTCCCTCCCTCTCTGCCCCTTCCCACTTGTGCTCTGTCTGTCTCTCTCTCAAAAACAAATAAACATTAAAAATAAAATTATCAGAACAGAGGGAGTGGCCAACTATGTCGTATGCTGCTGATAGATCACAAGTTGACCATTGGCATTTATGAACCTGGAAGTCACTAGTAAACTAGATCAGAGTGTTCTTCATGACATAATAGTAGTAAGAATATGATTGGAAATTCAGAGTTTATTTTTTTAAATATAGTGAGATATGAATATTGAAAAAAAATAAAAATATTCATGAATCTTTCTGTGTCTAATAGTATGCATTAAAAGTATTAATTAAAAATAATTATACATGTGGGGCACCTGGGTGGCTTGGTTGGTTGAGCGTCCGACCTCTGCTCAGGTTACGATCTCAAGGTTCATGAGTTCAAGCCCCACATCAGGGTCTGTGCTGACGCTGGGAGCTGTTTGGAGCCTGCTTTGGATTCTGTGTCTCCCTCTCTCTTTGTTCCTCCCCAGCTCCTGCTTGCTTGCTTGCTCTCTCTCTCTCCCTCTCAAAAATAAATAAACATTAATTTTTTTTAAATAATTATATATGCAAAGAAACCTGACAGGTAACTCCTTGCAGAAGGAGACTTTCAGAAAATAGTCTCACTTTTTTCCTAAAGTAGAAAAAATACATAAAATGTCAGAGGACAACCTCAGTCAGTTCTACAAATTATAAATTGTTGCTTGATAGCATAAAATAATTAAAAACCTGTATCTTATAAATTATATTGTGTGACTTAATACACAATTGAGTTTGTATTCCCATCTTTATCTATTTAGAAAATTAAACATTAATGATATCTAGGACTAGAGTTCCTTTATAGAAGTTTTTATTTAGCATTCATTCAGTTTATGAAATAGATACATGATTATTAGGCTTTTCTATTTCTTCTTGTGTCAACTTTCAGTATTTTTCAAAGAATTTTGCCTTTTTCTTACATTTTTTTTCTTTGTGTTATTTTCACAGTTTTATTGAGGCATGACTGATATACCAAATAAACCCTGAGCAAATTTAGTGTATAGTTTGATGAGTTTTAACATATGTATCTCTATATGTACATCACTGTATAATCAAAGTGATAAAATATTCATGACCTCCAAAGTTTCTTTGTGTCTCTTTGGTTTTATTTTATATGCATGAATGGTAAGAATACTTAACATGGAATCTGTTAAGAAATTTTTAGTAGCAACACTATATTGTTAACCATAGACACTGTGTTTTGTTGCAGATATCTGTAATTTTATCATTTTGTATTGCTGTAACTTTACATTTTTTAATTTTAATTTTTTCCACATGAAAATTTTATGGCTCTTTTTTGTCTTTTATGAACTTTCTTGAGTTACTTTGGTGTTGTTGTGTAATGATATTGGTGGCTCTTATTTTAATCAGTCTGACCTAGGTTTGTAAATGTAATTATTCTTTTTGAAGAACCAATGTTTGTATTTATTGAAATTCACTATTGTAAGGGTATTTTCTATATCATTAATTTTAGCTCTAAGTCTGAGCCCTATTATTATGGCTTAGTCTAATATTTTATTTTAGTACATGCATGTAGATTTTCAGTCAACTAGACATATGTGGGTGTTCTCAGTGTCCCCATATCTGTCTCATTGCCCAATTCTTCTTGTATTTCTCCCTATTCTGTGAATCAATTGCTTGTCCTGACTAGGACTGGATCTTCAGGCTCCCTGTCACTTCCTACCACAGATTGTCATTGTTACTGAGCGTGCTCCAGGGCATGGAGGTTTTGAGCTCCACTTGAAATCAAGTGGGCACCTTCAGGCAGCAAAACTTCTTGTTCTCATAGCTTGTCTGGCCCTCAGTCAGTGTTGTCAAAGCCACCGGTAGAAGGGGAGGGGAACAGCCCTGTACAGGAAATTCACAGACTCCCACTCTCTTTTCCCAAAGGGCAACTATTTATACTGAATACATTTTTCAGAGTTATCTGTACTCTTTAGTTGATTTTTATAGCCTTGAGGTGAAAAATTTATCCAGTTGAAATTCTTTTTAGTTGATAGGATTTCCCAAGCTCCTCCTCTACTGTAATGAAATCCCTGTCCTCCGTAAGAACTCATTTTTTAAAATATAGCAAGCAGAGAGAGACAATTATGGGAGTGCACAAATATCCACTAGTCTACAACAACCTCAGAACTTACTAGAAGTACTGTGAAGGAAGTTGTATTTCCTAGAGTCACATGGGATTTGAGTTCAAGAATTTTTTACTTCAATCTTAAAGGAAAGGCTAATTCAGTTCCAGAGGCCTAGAAATCTTGGAAATGTTCAGGATAAACAGAGATGTTAACTAAATCAAGTTAGGTAGGTTACTCAAAGTTTTCAAAAAGAAACTGTATTTAAATTAGTGTTTTTTGTGACTCCAGAGTCCTTGTTCTTAACCACTGAAATTAAAAATCAAGTGAATCCTGAAACATCATCATCCTTACTCACCTTAAATCCATTCTATGAGACATCCGATATCTCCTTGATATAGTATTCATTCTGTATTAGGATGTACAAAACCACTTTTTCTAGGTTATCTAAAATTTGTGGTCCTGCTTTCCTATTACATATTTACATTTATTTACATCTTAGAACAAGATTAAAGGGGATTGTTCATTTAAGTAATCACATTAGTAGAATAAATTGTTTTTTACCTTTAGGCATAATAGCAAATGATTTTATTGAAAGGCATCCTCAAGTATCTTTTTTTTTTGCTTTAACCTAATAAGTGGTTGATTGCAAACACCTATTCTAGTAAATGAATATGCACTTCTTTTATAGCCATTATATTTCAAATTGTGGGTTGTCAAAATTTACACACACACAAACATACACATACTCAAAATGTCAGGTACCCTAAATTCTGGAAATGTGAATTGCTATGAGATTTAAAAACATAGGATCCTGGGAGGTACAGTGAAGTTGGTGAGGTATATTTCCAAGCTGACAAGTAATGGTTTCTGAGGGAAATTTCTTATTGCAGAGTACTAAAGTTCTCTCTGTTGACTTATTCCCAGAGTAGTAACCATTTGCCACTGATCAGGAGTACAGTCGAAGAGGCAGATGGAAGTTATTGGAAGAGGGTGGAATAGAATGGAGTTCCCGAGTTTCAACTGGAGAATTGAAAGAGTAATCTTAGACACATAGGCAGTGATTCTCAGAAGAGTTATTTCATTTTAATCACAAGGAGTTAAGAATATCTAAGAACTGCCTAAAATATGTTACTCTGTAGCTTACTTTCTATGTGAAATTAACTCTTGAGACTGCTAGTCTTCTAATAGTTTTATATTATTTCTTTTATTATGTTGTTCCTTAAATAATTCTCTGCTGGAGGGCGGAAAATGACACAGGCTATTTTTAACTTGCTCACCAAAGAAGATTTGCAATATTTCTGGTACTGAGTACTTTCAGTTGTTGCTTTAATGATTCTATGGTGTTTGTCTTTTCTTTTGCTTCTCCCTTTTCCCCCATTCAATTAACACTTAATGTGCTTTGATTGATTTTTTTCATCCACAATCCATTTTCAACTATGATTCAATTATCCATCATTATTGTGAGAAGTAAATTTTAAAAAATCCACTTAAAGACAGAAAATGAGTTAAATCAAGGTCTTCTTAAATAGAAAACCCTTAAAGCAACACACCAAATTTACTGAGTAGCTGATCAGAATTTGAATGAAAAACACCCCAAGAGATTACAATAGTACTTGGTCTTTCACAAATAAAATCATCAGTCTAATGGATATTTGGAGATAATCAAAAGAGAGAAAGATGCTGTTCTAGTACAATGTTTACTATCTGGAACCTTCAGTTGATTCTAAAGTCAAATTGATCACAAACAATGAATAGAAGAGTATGTATGAGACAGAACTCCATAATCCATAGAAAATCCATTATAGTTGTAGTTAGTCATTTTTGATACAATGTTTGTCCATGTTTCTGTTTTTAAACCTATTTTTCTCAGTTAAAAATAAAATATAAAAGTTAGTTTTTAGTGCAAAGAATCATTCTATTTTTATTTCATCATGTATTTTTGTCTACACAATTTGGAACTCTATGATAACCTATTTTTTAAGTAATAAGCTTAAATGGAAAGGAAGCTTAGTTCCTAAGGTACAATTTAAATGCATGCCATTAGTTTCTAAAAAACATATAAATATAAGGTATCATATACATAAATGTAAATAAAATGCATCATGTGGTGCCTGGGTGGCTCAGTCAGTTAAGGATCCAACTGTTAGTTTAAACTCAGGTCATGTTCTTATGGTTCATAGGATTGAACCCCACACTGGGCTCTCTATGGACTGACAGCACAGAGCCTGCTTGGAATTGTTTCTTCCTCCCTTTCTCTCTGGCCCTCCCCCACTTATGCGCTCTCTCGCTCTCTCGCTCTCTCGCTCTCTCTCTCTTACTCTTTCTAAAAATAAATAAATATACTTAAAAAAATGAAAGGCATCAAAGAAATCACTAATATCTCTTCATTTTAAATTATTAAATTTATAAAATTTTGAAATATATTAAAGTGTAATCTTTTACTTGTGGTTTCTAAGATTAATAATAATACTTAGGGTTACCATAGTATTTTAATTTACTTAGCCTATGCCAGGGTACAGAGTATTTGCCAATCTTTTGCCAAGATGAAACTGAATTGAAAAGGAGACTCCAAAAATGTTTTTTCTTTTCAAATTGTTGAAGACAGAGATGAGCTGCCCTGATTTTCCTCCAAGCAAAGACTTGCTGTTCTCCCATGGAGAGTGTGGCCAATAGATAGCTTCCACCTGTCGGTTGCTTCAGGATTTCCCTCAGCTGACTGTGGTCAACTCCTTCCAGAAAAAAATCCCTATTCCATGACTGAGCAAGGTGGTAATATAAAAGTCCAGCCAATTGGCTCAATATGGGACAACTTTGGTAGACAATATTCGCTCCAGAGTGTTTTTTTTTTTAATGTTTATTTATTTTTGAGAAAGAGAGAGACAGAGAGATAGAGAATGAGTGGAGGAGGGGCAGAGAGAAGGAAACACAGAACCTGAAGCAGGCATCAGGCTCTGAGCTGTCAGTGAAGAGTCTAACTAGGGACTCAAACCCACGAACCATGAGATCATGACCTGAGCCGAAGTCGGATGCTTAACTGACTGAGCCACACAGGCGTCCCTGCTCCAGAATTTCGTAGAGGGATGGCTGAAGTTTTGTTGGCTTGCATGTCCGTTCAGCTTATCCAGCTGCCTAATTTTACCTTTCCGCTCTTCCCATCATACAACTCATTCCTTAACAAATATCTTGCATTCCAAATTCTATCTCAATGGATACTTTTGGAAAACCCAAACAACAATTACAATAAAGTAGATAGCTTATTTGTTGCAAGAGGTCTTTGATGTGAAGTCTAAGCTACCTTTCTAGCTTTATGTTGTTTCTGATGATTAGTCTCTTTAGGACCTCTGTGCTGTCTTTTGTGTACTTTGTAGCATATCAGTAAACCGCCATAGCCAAAGAAAGGAGCATCCTCTATATAAGTGCACAGATAGATGGATAGGTACATAAAGTCCTTCCTTCCTTTTCAAAAAGTTAAGGGTAAATCAGTATCTATATGTAATATAATTCTACAATATTTATGGTCAAAGTATTCTTGAAAAATGACTTTTTTCCAGTAGGATGTCTGTCTTTTAAAAAAAAATAATGTTTACATTTTATTTTTGAGAGAGAGAGAGAGAGAGTGGGGGAGGGGCAGAGAGAGAGGGAGGCACAGAATCTGAAACAGGCTCCAGGCTCTGAGCTGTCAGCGTGGATCCTGATGTGGGGCTCAAATCCACACACTGTGAGATCATGACCTGAGCAGAAGTTGAACACTCAACCCAAAGAGCCACCCAAGCACCCCAGTAGGATGTCTTTCTAATATACCTTTGTAAGTAATATCTTTACAAATACACATAGATATATTTATATATTACCCTATAAATAAGTAGTTTTTATTTATAAAACAAGCAAATATTTGCACTGGATGTAGAAAATATTAGTTCATTTAGCTGTAATATATGTGATTGTGCCATATATTTTGCTCTATCATTCTGAATAATTTCCCTCTACAATATTTCCCCAATAATTTAATTATCAAGTCTAAACAAATAGGTAGAATGATATTTGTTTTCCAACCAAGGATGTTTGTTTTATGAAAGTAGACTGTAGCTCTGTGCTAGGCATTAATAGAGGCCTTCACATCATTTTCTCTCTTATAGTACTAATTTTTATTTTATTTTGGTTATTATAGTTCTTTAAAATGTCTGATTATTTAAAATATTAACAGAATAACTAGAGACTTTTCCTAAATGTAGCAGATTAATCTTAAGTTTACATGTTTCTATACTGGACCAATTCTTAAATTCAGCAAACTATAAAAATATGCATTTTGTAAATTATTTGCAAATTTGCTTCCTAACTCCAATTATTACATTTATTCCCCCACATAAATTTTCTGTCATTTCACTTAGTGTTAAATGTTTTTAAATACATGTTCAATAAATACATAATATATCAATTTATGTTTCCTTTTGTTCAGTGGCACAATATTTTCAAGTGTGCTTTTTGGAGGTATTGCAGATATTTAGTTCTGAAAAAGGGAGAATAAAGGTATTTATTTGAGAGAACAATAATTTTAATGCTGCAAATAGGTATTCAACATTTACTAGAGAGAAAACATTCAGAAAATTTGTCGTAACGCACATTCTATCATAATGACTATCATCAGGATTCCAAATGTTTTTGTTATGAAGAATATTGCATTAATGAGTTCTTTGTGAAGAATAGGAATAATTCTCGCAAGTAGGTGTTTTCTATCCAAGTTTCTGCGTCCTGGCAGTTTACTGCAGAAAGTAGTAAATTAAGAAATTTAGAAAGGAAAAAGTATGCAGCAGTGGTATACCAATGGGAGGGACTAGTGAGGGCAGAGGTCTGCCTCAGTGAAGAGGAGTATTTTATCCTTGATGTAATTTAGAATTCTTGCTATACATAAGGGCGCCTGGGTGTCTCAGTCCGTTAAGTGTCTGACTTCAGCCCAGGTCATGATCTCGCGATTCATGGGTTGGAGCCCTGCATCAGACTCCGTGCTGACAGCTCAGAGCCTGGGTCCTGCTTCAGATTCTGTGTCTCCCTTTCTCTCTGCCCCTCCCGTGCTCACACTCTCTGTCTCTCAAAAATGAATAAATGATAAAAAAAATAAATAAAATAGTTATTGATATACATAGATAATAAAAACCTACTGATGTTCAGTGTATGATTTTTTTTTTCTAATTTATACACATAGGGCAGGCACCTCCTGTTGCCTCTGCACAGAAGGACCACTCACACACACTCTTGGTTGGTACAGATGGCAGCCATAGAAGAGTTCTGCTCATCTTACCTTGCAATGAGATCGTGCTACAGAGAGCACCAGTGACCATACAAATCCACCTGATGCTCCTTCATATCCACCACAGCATTCCCAAAAGGACCACTCTGTCTGGAACATCCCTCAGACAATAATTGTAATAAGGATGGTAGTAGACCAAGGCTATTGCCTACCGATGCTCCACTAATGACTTGTATTTCTGCCAGGACTTACTATGAGCTTGGCCAAGATCTCTCAGAACTAAATGGCAGTCTAAACTCTTCTACACAATCTCTTTTCTTCTAATTTTCTGTTACCAGTTGTGACACTTGAATTGCAGTCTTAAGATTCTTTCTATATCCTTTGTCCTCTCCCCCCCCCCTTTATCCTTTATAAGGGTTTCTCCCAATAATTCTCTTAAACATCATATTCCATCATGGTATCTGTTTCTCAGCTTACTAGAATTAACAGAGTTGGTTAATTAGGAGTGGTCAACAAAAACATGCAGTGAAATGGGCCTTATTGACTAGATCACCCACAGCACTGCACTGCAAGGAAGAATGCATTAGGAATGTAAGGCACAGTGGGTGAAGATTTCACCAGTGACAATCTGGCAAAACATCCTGATTGCCAGTGTAATTATTCAGGCATTGCAGATATATGGGATTAACAATGCACAAGGTCAGCCAAGTTGGCTGGTTACTACTAAGTTGTATGGACACCTGTAGAAATTGATAAGCCAATGAGGGCAATAAACAGATAGTTAAAGGCTAAATGTGAGGACTAGTGGGTTGTTGTTGTTGTTGTTTCTTTTTTGGTAGATTACTAAAAGGTGTTCATAACTTGTGGTGGAAAAGCAGACAAGCTAAGAGCAGACTCACTTGGATATATTGGACTATTCCCAATATCAGTCCAATAGAGTCTCAGTTGCAGAGAGGTTAAATGTCCAGTCAAGGCAGCTTTATTATACTAAGATCAAAGTTTTAACTGGAAAAAGTCATTACCCACGGGATGGAGACATCTGGGTTGGTTCCTGCAAAGACCTTGCATATGCAGGTGCCCTTGGACCTTCTTCTTTATTAGGAACTAGTACTTGGTCTGTGAGGAAAGATACTTCAGAGACCACTACTTTCAAGGTAACAAATACCTTCTCTCTTGGACAACAGTCTGTTGACGAAGATTAATCCTAAGCATAGCCTGTTTGGGTCCTGATGAGGGGGGAAAGAGATTTCACCCTGGATGAGCTGAAAGAGTTATCTAGAATACACTATCAGGAGCCCATAGATGACCTCTGAGATTAGATTCACAGGTGTTTGGTCAAGGAAGCCATCAGAAATGTGCTGGTGAATGGGGCTCTGGCATCACCAAGAAGTTTGGTGGTGGCTCTTCTCTTTTAAGTAAGGGCTTATAGCTGCCATAGTAGTTCAGTTAGTCTTGTGATAGCCTCGGGGATGAGGAGATCCCAAAGTAATAGAGGCAAGGTAGTAGAATTTACCTGACAGGAGGAGCAGGCCACAATAACAAAGACGACTGGAAGGACAGAAGGCCAACCAAAGGAATTTGACCAACTTACGTTGTAGAGATTGTTAATAGAGCATGACATTCATAGAGCCCAAATGAACAGATGATTAGGGTGCTTCTTCACATGTGCAATCAAAAAAAAGAAGACTGGTGGTGGTTCATATCATCACCTGCTTAAACTGTTAATCTGGTCCCTGCAAAAACCGGATAGAGAATGACTGTACGTTACAAGCTTGAGCCCTTAGTATCCATGATTGCGGCTGCTGTGCCGCATGTATTTGCATTACTAGGGCATAAGCCTTCAGAAGGTACAAGCTGTGTAGTTATAGATTTAATGAATGAATTCTTGTCTGTTCCTATCAGGAAGAAATGGTTAGATACAGTTTGTGCTCACTAGAACACTCACAAGTATTTATGATTTTGTCCAAGACTATGTTACTTCTCTAACTTTTGCCTTAATATAGTTAGATTTAGACCATCACATCATGCCACAGATTAAAACATTGATCCATCATATTGATGGTATCATGCTGATCCAGCAGGATGAGCAAGACAGGACTGGCATTTCTCTAAACTTGCAGTGGGTATCAGGGACTATAAATTTTAGAAAGACCATTGTAAGAATACCAAAAATATGAAATACGTAGGTAAAAATTTGCCATGCCATTTAAACTATATTAGCAGAACAGATTTGATAAACCTAAAGCACATTTTTTTTACCTGAATTTATATTTTGAAATATGGAACACCTGTGGCATGACACAATTAGCCATGTTTTTAAATGTTTCCATCTCTGAACTCAAGATGAATCTTAAACTTGATGATATCTTAAAATGGTACTGGTCATTTTTTCCAACCTTCTAGCACATCTAAAATCAGAGTATATCTGAGGATCACCGAAATCTTAGACTTCAGGACAATAGCAGTTTGTTTGATTATACGCTCTCATATACTCCTGTACGTTTTCTTCATTTATACAAATGAATGAATTGATAAATACAACTTACTTTGTGGTGTTCTAGTCGTGCATAGAATTATCTGAGTTCTAGGTGTTTCTATTTAAGAATTATTGCAGCTAATTGGAACTATTACATAAGAGATCAATGAGTGACAGTCTGAAAGAAAAAAAGATTATACACACTGCAAGGAATATTTGAATAGTCTGGGATTCTTGAACTAGATAAGAAAAACTTGAGGGATGTTCTTCAGATATCCAAGAAGCTGTCAAATGGGGGAATGGAGATAGAAAAAGAAAGGAGGGAGAGAACTGGTATTTCTAATAAACAGACGATTTAACATTCTTCATCTCATTCAGTTATTTTAGCAAAAGCTCTGAAACGATATTTTCAAATGAATTAATAAGGTGATATAATGCATAGTCTTTAAATTCACAGTCCATGACCTGAAAGCGTAATGGATGTAATCCAAATAGATCAAATTTCAACATGACACGAAGGAATTTGTAAAAAGAAAAAAAAAACTTAATAGCCAAAATACATGATTAGATCTAACGAAGCTGGAAATGAAAGTATTGCTGATTGCTAGGAACCATATTCAGAATGATAGATAATATCTGGATGTTAAGAGTCATTGCAACCCTCAAATTTTGAGGTTTTATGGAAAAATATTTATTGGCTTAATACCTTATGGTGTATAATAGGATCTTCCTTATAACCCTTTATTTTATAAGCAGTGTATCAGTCAGGGAACAAGCAAGAAATTGGAAGTACACCTAAGCATTTATGCATATGGAACTTCATGCAGGGAATTAGTTACATAATCGATGAAGGAGCTGAAAAATCAAAATGGATATAATGAACAAGCCTAGAAGATAGCAACGGAGAGAAAAAAAAAAATCTTCTAGGCCAGAGGAAGCAGTGTTATTTAACACAGACCAGGGGCATTGGCAGAAGACTCATTTTATTACTGGAGATTGTACCCAGAACAAAGAGAGAAGAGAAAGAATGAAACAAGTAAGCCGCTCCCTTCTCCCTCCCACCCTCCTATAGCGTCCCACTATAGTGTCCTATAGTGACCCGGCTTGCTTGACTGATCTGGAAGCCTTGATGATTTACCTGCAGTGAACAGCACTCCAGTGTCAAAGCCAGCAGAGAAAGGTGGGGACCAGACCTAAGGGGAAGAAGGCCCCAAACCAGAGCACTTAGGTGGATATTGTGTTACTTTTGGAGTATCAGCAAAGGACAATCTCGACTGAGTAACTTCTTATCTAAGACCCAGTCTCTTTATTTTTGACATGGGAAGCTTTACTGTCACAGAAGAAACTGTCCTGTTACACCATTTTTTCTGTGTATTTTTTTTTTTTGTGTGTTTAGATGGGGAAAATAGTAGAGAGAAGGTCTTAGTAGCATACTTTTTCAAATGCTGTTTGCTTCATAGTGATTTCATTCCAGTGAAATATGGTTTTGATATATCATCACTTTAAAATGAAATTGGTTCAGGAAGGCGAGTAAAGGTTGCATTTATCCAGGTTACTAGGGGAATGGTGGTTTTCTTAAAGACATTTTATTAAGAAGTAATGAGTACATAACTGGAGTACTACACTGGTGCTTTCTTTTCCAGTTTGTCATTCACCTGTCTTCCTCACTTGACTTGATGTGAGTTCTCTGCCTCATAATGTGTAAAAAGCTTGCAGCAAAGTAAGAATGAGCCTGTTGTGCAAAGCGGGGAAGCCAAAGAGAAAGGCAATGTGGAAGGGAATGATTTCTCAAAAGTGATATTGTAATCCTTATTTTTCTTCTTTTATAAAATAGGGTTGTTAAGTGAGAAAGGATGCAATGCTAGTTTAGGAAACTATGAACGTAAAAGCATCGTCAGCTGTGGTATTGATCTGTCAAAAATTTTATGGTGTCCCAACCTGAGGGAAAAGGAAATTCTCTTTGAGACAAATTGTAGAACGTGGGTAGCAAAAAGTAACATTTGCCTCTGGAGGTAGAGCATTAGAGGAAATCTATATAGTAATAAAGAAAAGAGGGGATACAGACTACTCTATTGGTTAGAAACGGAAGGATTGACACTAAATACGATACACTACATAAACATTATGATGCCTCTTAAAATATTAAGAGAGGTAAAGTACTACATATTGAAACATGTGGGGTTTCAGAAAATCTGATTTTTATTTTTTGGAGTCATAGAGAAAGTACCAGTAAATAACAATTAGGCAAATTTTTATGGAAGATGAGAAATAAAGACATCTTCAAGATTTTACTGATAATAAAATCGATTTATACCACTGAAAGTGAAAAAATACGAATAAAAAAGTAAAATATGCATTTTAAGGTACTCTTCATGAATTTCCACTTTTATTCATCCGAGGATTTTTTTTTTTTTTCCTGTCGAATTTGATTGCAATCGTGCTAGTCTGGAAACATCATTGATTCTGTATTCTGTATATGGTTTAGGAGGGAATATGTCAAATCATGGGTCAATATTTATGCTCTTAGGTGCTGGATGAGGACTTGATTGTGGACAGACTCCAAAAGTTTGTAATGTGCAAATTCCTGACCTAAGTCACCCTAAAAGTTCTTTACCCAAAATTGTCTTCCTGTGATCTCTTACGTAATGATTACAGTTTGTTGCAACAGCTCTTAGATGGAAACACCTAGAATCCTGATAATTCTGTGTATAACTGGAACAGTGAAAAGTAAATTGTATTTATCAACTCATTCATTTATAGAAATGAAGATAATGTACAAGAGTATCAAAGCCTGTAGTCGTTTTGATGTATTAAAAAATGGGTTTAATAGGATGCTAACTTCAAACAAGAGGGAGTTCCTGCACTGATCACTGGCAGTGTGCCTCAAACATGTTTTCAGTCTAACATGGCCAACACTTAATTGAAATATGTTGTTGGATCAATACAAAAAGTTTTAATTCACACATAATGGGTCTTTCCTGTTATATGACAACCCTCACTGAATTCTCATGCTATTATGATAATCATAACATACGGCACAGTTCTTTTTGCACTAACCGTAGCAGGAACAAAATTTGCACATTGCATTTACCCAAACAGATATGTTACAAAGGAAGAATGTACCAACTTATTTGAGATAATTTATTGATGGGTTATTTGTAGGATGAAGAGTGCTCTGAGAATGAATTCCCCAGCATATCAAAGCCAAAACTCCTCTGACTGATGTTTGTGATTTACTCAGTAAGCAAAGATTTCCCCACAAGTAATATTATATCCATCTTTATAAACATTTTTTTAGACACCAGAATACATGTATCATTCATTATATAGTCCCCTTACTGCTTCAAAGTGTTTTAAAATACCAGTAACACAGATAGGAGCAATATAAAATTTATTGAGATGTAGCATTAAGAGAACATACACATATATTTGGTGTTTATCAGTTTGTTAATCAATGTGTGGCAGTCTTCTTCAGGTAGCCAATGTATATTTACAAACAAACCAAAGCTTGCTATAGAAACAAATAAGAATATTATGACGCATTTGTGATCAAGACAAAAAAGTTATTTTGAAACAGTTTTTCATTGACTCATATTTCTGAACATGACCTAATTTTTTTTAAAAAGTATAATAAAGATAGAAAAGAAAGGACACGTAATATGAGAATGAGACTCTAAGAATCAATGCATTACAACGTAGAACACTGTTTTGATGGCATTTGTTACTAATTTCTTTCAACTGATTATAAATAATAGGCTGATTTTTCAAGAAAGGAAAAATATTTCCTAAAGGAGGAGATAATCTTTGAACTTTTAGCCTTTAAAATTATTAGTCTTCTAAAATGCAAATATCCTGAGCACTGATGAATTTAAATATATCTTAAAAGTGTCCCAGTTTGACTAGCCCACAGGAATGTGGGAAAGACACCGGGAACATATATTCAGGGTAGAATTCAAACTTTCTTGTGACTCTTAAATAGTAATCCTAGCATATTAGATATTGAGTTAAGTTGTTCACAAAGCTTCGAGTATTGTCCAACCTATAAATTCTGTTTAGAGAAAATCGAGTACAAAATTCTGTAAAAGATTTTTCTTATAAACTAAGGTCAGATGAAGAGCATCAGAGGAATGTGGCAGAATGATTATGGTGTCACGGAAAAGAAAAAGAATGTTGGAATTGCCAGAGTTTAAGATTATCACTTAACATCTCCTTCCATTGAAATGACAAAAGACATTCTCTAAAGCCAGGCAAATTTGACCAACAGTATCAGATAAAAGATGAGAATATTACCCAGGTAATTTTAAAATATCTAAAATAGTTCATAGAAATTTTAAAATATCTAGATGACTCAGTGAACATGAGATTAGATTACTTCAAGTATTGATCTTACTTTCCAGCAGTACAGGAATAGGAGGTTCCTGCTTGGGAAGTAGAAATGTCTAAGTACAGAATTCAAAGATCTTAAATGTGAGTAACCCTGTCATGGATAATCTGTGAAGGAAATCAAATGACTTTAGGACCAGTGACCACACTCTACATCAGTAGTTCTCATATTGTGGCACAGGTCAGAATCATGTTAGATTGCCCCAACTAGCAATCTCGAGCTTCTGATTCAGGTTGTCTGGGGTGGTTGCCTGAGAACTTGCATTCCTAACAAATTCCCAGGTAACAGCACTGCGACTGGTCTGAAAACCACACTTAGGGAGCCATTTCTCCCCCACACACAGGAGCTGGAAATGATATTTGCTTCACCAGGCAAAAGTGTCAGTCTGAGTAACACAGAAATGTGGTCGCTACAGACTTCTGAAAATAGAGTGCAAAATATAGAATAGGTTGCTTCTTGCCCTTGAATCCCTCTCTGATTTTTCACTAACTGACATTGGGAAAATTACTTAAGTTCTCACGTGTTTTCTGTATTCATCGATTATGTGTTGATAAAAATATTCCCTATAACTAAGGCTACAGTTATAATTGAGATAATCTGCATGAGGCTCTTAGTACTATAGCCAGACCAAAATTGGTATTTAATAAGTATTCACTACTCTCATTATTAAGGTGGCTATATTATTATTGCTTTAAAATTCAACAGCCTAACTAATCTTGGTCCACAGAACAAACAGAAAAATGAACATGCTATTCAGGATTTCCCAGACAATTCACAATTTCCATAGAAATTTGTTCCCATTTTCTTTTATTACCTGTCACTCTGCCCTCAGACCCCTTCCAGTCTTCAGCAGCAGGAGGAAAATATGA